>NC_081560.1:28471344-28795570 GCF_022355385.1 Mustela nigripes | reverse complement strand
GTATTTTATATATTTTAAATATACTTTAAATTCTGCAACCAGAAACTAGGAGATAAACTTCCCCAAACCATGAGAAAGGAGGAAGAGAAACATAGTGAGGATAATGATCGGCAGTACGGCAGATTTAGGAACCCATTGCAAAGTTCTTTTTCATTACTCTGCTATGAATCACTGTCCTCATAAAAACATTGACAGATACATTTAATAAATGCCTTGAAATAGGGTGATACCGAATCATCATCCATCATCTCTGTGGGTCCTACTAAAGCCCTTAGACTATAAATATAACAAATTACTCCCCTCAACTAATGTAGACTCTTATTTTAAATTATGTGTGCCTGTATCTCCTTTTTATATCATAAAATAACTTCCTGAAGGACAGCAACCTATGCTGTCAAATTTACTTTTTTAAAGCATCTAATAGTGCCATGTACAACTGAGTGCTTTAGTCTTTTCTGATGATGATAGATTTAACAATACTTTTTAATAGAAACTCAAGTAGATATGGAAATGAGATACTTGATCAACAACAGTGTTATTGTGGAACATACAAAGAATTCTGGGCAAAAGGAAAAATAGACCTTGTTTCTAACCAGTAATCAAGATATTATGCCTGGGACTCAGCCTGGGGGATGTTAAATCAAAGATTTGGGTAATAGTTCGGGAGTATAAACATGGGAGCAAAGGCAGAGATCTTTAAGTCATGAGTGAGGGTGGGAAGGGGACACGGGCAAGAGGAATTAAACTGGGATGCAGTAAGTGACACACAGGCAAAACTAAATCCAAGAGTCAGACCATCTACACATGTGAGACAAAGGTAGGCCATCAGCAAGTAAAGGACGTAAGCGGGGATTGAGACAGTGGGTGGTGTAGAACATCAGACACCATTTGCCAGAGTCACCAGGTAACTGAGATTTAGAGTCAGGAATACCAGTCACTGCGGACAGTCCTCTGCTACAGGGCTTGGAATCAGTCAGGGGCTTCATATTTAATTGAAAAATATGGAACAAGATGAGTGAGTTTTGTGACAAGGGTGATTTGATGCTGAGCTGGGTATCACAGAAATACTAAAGTAAATTTAGTCTAAGCAGCTATAAAGATGGATGTATTAGCTCAATCAACTGGACAGGCAACAACTATTAGAATCCAATTTTCTCCACATTTTTAAAGTTTGGTCCAGTCCATAGTATTAATTCCATCTTTCCAGCTAGTGTTTTATATATATTGTGTTTCAAAAAGTATTTTTAGCAAAACTAGATCTCATCATACCAGGATCTCCCCCAAATAGAGTTTTAGTCATTGACCTCCACTTTGGTGTTAATGGTGATGTCCAGTCATTTCTTTGAGGTGTAAGAAGGACCATAAGAAAATTTATGTGAAGCTAAGTCTTATTACATAATGTTCTGTAAAAGATTTGAATTGGTTTGTGTTACTTAAATGTGAAATTACACTCCTTTAGGGAGTATTTTTCCCTTCTAGTTTTGGCTTAAAAATTGGCACATTTTTAAAGGCATCCTATATCTTTCTAAAAATTCAAAAAACTAAGGTAACATTAATTAAAGTATTTTATCTAATTTCTAATTTTGAACATGTTAGCATATATTTTAAGGTTCTAGGTTAAACGACTAATAATTTAATATATTTTGAGACAAATGAAATAAAATTGGGATTGAAATTTCAAGAATGACAACTGTCTGTTCTGGGTTATCTTCCTTTTCCTTTTGTATGCTGATGTTTGGGGCTTTTTTCGTTATGCCTGAGAAGTTATTAGAGGCTTCTAAAGAATATGGCCCTTTCATGAAGATTAATAAATATAGCTTAGATGAGGGAACAAGTGGTTTATTGGCACCATTAGTAGGGTTAAGATCCATTCATTTAATATGTTCATAGAACTGGGACAAATTTTGCAGGACTACTTACCCTGAATGAAGAGAATCACATAACAACCATGAGAGTGGAACAGCTTCTAAGGACAGAGAGAGAATGTTCCTCTTCCCTCCTCCTCACCATCCCATGAGACCCTCTTAAGAATGAAACATTCTTCTAGTGTCCTGATCAGGCCAGAAACTGTGGGCTTCTGGGAATAAGGACAAAGAGGTAGTTTGCAGCTCCACATGCGGAGAAACTAAGAGTAAAAATGGAATTTTGGCCAAATGGGATTCCATCTCAGAGGAGAAATGACCTCAGGCCATCCATTCTTAGCATCTCTTGTGGCTCAACAAATGATCGCTGGCCTTCTACCGGCCCTTCTCTCTGCAGTATACCACAGTCCCTTTCCTCTGTCCTACCTAGGACATTTGCCAGTCTTCGGTGGGTTTTAGTTGCTCCTGGCAGCAGTCCCCTTACCATCTCATGTTCCGCCTGGTGTCACCTAAACTCTAAGCAAGCCTCCTGACTTGAGCAGTTTTTAAACCCTTCACCACTACCCACACAGACAGTGTCAGCTACAAAGTTTGGTAGTGCCCAGCCAGTTCATACAGGGTAAGAACAAAGTACTAAATATAAATGGCGTGAGTTGTATTTTCATACTAAAATCCAGAACACAGGCATTCTTGAAGCCCACAGGAGAAAACACTTACAGCAATACCACCACCACCGACAATGATTCTATAACAAATAAAACAATCGCTACTTTCCCAGTGGATAGTCAATGTTCAAAGCTACTGCTTCAATAACTCATCCAAGAGGAGCTTTTCTTTGCACATACACTCAAGAATAGCTTTGGCCTGGGGTGTCTGGGTGACTCAGTGGATTAAAGCCTCTGCCTTCAGCTCGGGTCATGATCCCAGGGTCCTGGGATAGAGCCCCATACTGGGCTCTCTGCTTAGGGGTTAAGTCTGCTTCCTCCTCTCTCTCTGCCTACTTACGATCTCTGTCAAATAAATAAATAACTTTTTAAAAGAATAGCTTTCACCTGATTTATGGATAAAAGACATATCAATGATCAACAAAGGGAAGGATTTCCAAAAGTATTTCTCAACTCTGAAAGTTGAATTCATGAAAGAGAACTGCCATAATTTCTATAAGCCTTCTCTTAGCCTCATGTGAGATGGAAAGCTGACATGAATTCAATACTAGTCTTGCCCACATGGAGTGTTTCATTTTTCACAAGTCCATGTGTATCAAACCATGCTGGGGCTGATAATTAGGCATCTGGTAGAACAGACCATCACATAAACAGACACCCTTATCAGCATGGCATTGCTGGGGACCAGGGCCTGGGTGTGTTCATGCCACTGGGTTCTGTTCACGCCATGGGGTTCTTAAGAGAAGTTTTAAGACTAGAATAAAACCTCTGTTATTCACCTGGCCTCTCAAAACATAATAGGAGTTAGACAGACTCATTTCTGTTAACAGGTTAAATTGCCTCATCATTTTGAGCCTTGGTTCAATTATTTTCCCTGAGCAGAAGCTTCAGAGCCATTACACAATGATAACACCTTGGTTTGGCAGGAAACACAAGAGAGAAAGTAGAAAGTTTTGAGTTCCAAGCTTTGAGTCATATACTAATGTGAGCTACATTACTAATCTTGAGACTAGGACTCAAAGTCTTATGTAGTATGTAAAGATGTAATCTGTACTGTATGCTGCATAAGAACATTAGAGGGAATGACAATTCTAATTATTTTAACTGATAAACAGATTGCAATCCTTCTAAACTACTAGCATAGACATTTAAGAATAATATCACTATGTCTACATACATTATAGAGAGACCTTTTATTAAGAATATTTGAACACTTATTTATTGGGGGTATTTTTATTAAATGTATACTATGCTGAGGAATTCACTTTTGATTTTATATGACTATAAATTTTAAGATGATTATGTGACTTTTGTTATCAGCAAAACAGATTTCCATTTTAAAAGTGATAACCAGGGGCACCTGGGTGGCTCATTGGGTTAAAGCCTCTGCCTTCGGCTCGGGTCATGATTCCAGGGTCTTGGGATGGAGCCCCACATCAGGCTCTCTGCTCAGCCGAGAGTCTGCTTCCCTCTCTCTCTCTGCCTGCCTCTCTGTCTGCTTGTGATCTCCGTCTGTCAAATAAAAAAATAATAATAATAAAAAAAATTAAAAAAAAAAGTGATAACCACTATGTTCCTACCAACCAGATAGGGAAGAATTTGACATGCCCTTGTCAGGAAGCATGTCTTATCCAAATTGGATGTGGGAAACAGAAGGACAAAATGTAAGAGTTAAAAGTCCTCAGTTTGTGAGAGCCAAAATATGTCAAAAAAAAGCGTCTGCTCTTCCTGATGGTTGATTTCTTGGCAGTGCACATAGTAATTTTTTTCCCTTATGATATCATTCCTTAGCTTTCAGAAGATAATGACTCATGCAGAAACTATTCTATTAGTCAAGATTTATAAATCACTGGACTGTGGCTCTAAGCGATGAGATGAAAAGATGACCAATGGCCCAAGTATAAATAGCTATATCTTTTCCACCAATCACAACTTTTGTAATTAAACAATAAAATTCAGAGTAATAAGAGGAGGGAATGTCTCCTGGCTATATATACTTAAATCATTTAAAACATGTTTCTTAAGATTTAAAAGGCTTTGAAGCAGAAGAAAAATTAGATTGTGAAGGATATGTAAGCTATTAAATTCCTTTGTAAAGCGTTTTTCCTAATATAAAGTACATGTTAAATATTTGCCTTACTAGAATTTAAAGAATTAGTTAGTTCCTTGAGAATTAGTCAAATGGTTACTATATACGATGAATGATAATTTTTGACTGCATGTAGAAATTGGTGTATTTGTAAACATTCATATCTTTTCAGAAAAATTCAAAGGAATTAAATTGTCAACAGATTTAATAGTACTTAAAATCTTAAATTAAACTCTATAAAACAGAGAAAAGAATCAAATCAAAACATGGAGGCATGTTGGCTTGAAGAAATTTGTTTTGATGTTTTTAGAAAGGCATTAGGATCAGGTTTCAGTGAGGAAGGATATTTTTTGCTAGGTTATGTTGTGTTTTTGTATTGTTTGCTTGCTTTACTCAAGTCAGATCTCTAGGCTTGGAAGAAAATATAGAGTTGTATGCATTTGGGGAAGGACACAAAATGTAGTATTTCTTATTCAGTTGTGTACGCTTAAGTGAGATTGCTCAGTTTTGAAATTTGTATTTCAAAGAAGTACAGAAGAAATAAAATTTAATTCACCAGTGTTAACATTTTCCATGTTAATTCTCTACTCATACTCTTTCCTACATATTAAGCTGCTTCACAAAATAATGTTCATTAATAACTTTTATGTGAATAATATTTACTGTTTGGAACTTTTTTCCTATAAATGGCATAGAGCATTTAGCTTGCAAATTACAACACATATGGGGTGCCTGAGTGGCTCAGTGGGTTAATCCTCTGCCTTTGGCTCAGGTCAAGATTCCAGGGTCCTGGGATTGAGCCCCACGTTCAGCTCCCTGCTCAGTGGGAAGCCTGCTTCTCCCTCTCCCACTCCCCCTGCTTGTGTTCCCTCTCTCTCTCTAGCTGTCAAATAAATAAATAAATCTTTAAATATATAGATATATATAGATATATAAATATATATATGTATAAATATACATCTATATACATATACATATATATAGATGTATATTTATACATCTACATATATATATATTTGTTCAGAAAATCAGAAAAGGTTATTTGCTTTGTTTTAATAAATATGGAATGGACAGAAAAAGATGCTTATAAAATTTTTGTGAAGTGTAAAGAATTACAATACAATGGACACCTGTATCTCTACCACTTAATTTAAGAACATAACATTTGAAACCTCCTGGGTTCTCATTACATCCCAAACCTTCTTCTCTCAGAGGTAAACACTATTCTGTATGTGATGCTTTTCTTTTATTTTTTTCTCCTCTCCTATTCACATGAACACATATAATGCCTTGGTGTTTTACCACATTAACCCAGAGGAGTTGCAATTTTTTGATACTACTGATGTAGCATTTCTAGCTCACAGCTCCTTCTTGGTGTATGTCTGACCTCTGGGATAAAAGAGGGCTTAGAATGCTCTCATTTTTCCATGTTTCTACCTTGTTTTTTCCCCCAAAGTATGGCTAACTGATCAAATCAACTCTGAGAATACCTTGTATTTTAGCACCAAGACTTCTCTCAGTTCCAGGCCTTAAAGGGCAAGACCTTAATTATTAATGACTTCACAAATAATAGAAATTTATTGGCATAAACTCCTTTTGGTCTTTCATAGAAAATATTTGGACTTTTTATTATTATCAATTAAGATCACAAGTTTGAAATTAGCAACATATATAAATTCAGCTATTTGAGTTCCTTCTGTGGGCCATTTCAGGGCTAGGCACTTCTATATGTTCTCTTATTTCACCTCATAAAAATTCTCTGAGGTAACTATTCTTTCTACCAATATTTTTTTTTTCTTCTGAGAAAAATAATACCAAGAATTTACCTGATGTTTGAAGATCAGACAGTAGCAGAGTTGTGATCTGAACCTTAGGTTCCTGAAGCTAACTTCACTCTTCTCTACACCTGAGCAGTAATTCCCAGATCAGCAGGATCAGCATCTCCTGGGAAATTGCTGGAAATGAGTTCTTGGGTTTTGCCCCAGATCTGGGTAGGAATGGGAGCAGCAATCTCTGTACATCCTCCAGATAATGCAAGCCAAAGTCTGAGAACTATTGAATGACACACAAATGTACACAATTTGGTCTATCCAGGTGGATGGTTGAGTGATTTAAATGACTTCCATCATTGGAAAATGTAGAATATGTATAAAATTTTTGATTGCATTTTTTAAAAAGCCTCTGTTTTGTCTATTTTTAATTCATATATGTATATGTATTAGCTTTTCAATTTTTTTAAAATTTTTAAAGAATTTTTTAAATTAACATAGAATGTATTATTTGCCCCAGGTATATAGGTCTGTGAACCATCAGGTTTACACATTTCACAGCACTCACCATAGCACATACCCTCCCCAATGTCCATAACCTAGCCACCTTATCCCTACCCCCACCCCCCAGCAACTAATTCTTATATTTTAATTTTTGCATCAAATTCAGTTTTGACCTTTTTTTTGGTATAACCATATCCCCACTTCTAAGTGGCCAATATTATTTTCAATGTATTTCTGAAATTCCTTATTGCTATGTCTTGACCTACTTTTTTTTGATATGTGACAACATTAAATTTTTCTCTTTATTAGTTTATTATTTAGTCTTTGTGCTTTGGGGTCACTTTTTAATGAGTGCTGCCCTGTTTGAAATACAATACAGGTGACCCTTGAACAATGCAGGGTTAGGAGTGCTGACCCCCCACACATAGTCAAAAATCCATGTATAATCCATGTATAACTTTTGACTCCCCCAAAACTTTACTACTAATGGGCTACTACTGACTAGAAGCTTTCTGATAACAAATAGTTAAGATATGTTTTGTATGCTATATCTTTTATATTCTCTTTCTTACAATAAAGTAAGCTAGAGAAAAGAAAATGTTGTTAAGGAAATCATAGGGAAGAGAAAATACATTTACAGTACTGTACTTGTCAAAAACAATCCACATATAAGTAGACCCATGTAGTTCAAATCTGTGTTCTTCAAGGGTCAATGGTAATTATGTTCTTTTTTACCACCTCAGCAAATGTAAGAGTATGTCAGGTTGTCTTTTTTCCCCAAGAATCATAGAACTAAATCACCTGATTTTATAAATAACAAATATTTATAGAACAACTACCAAGAGTGAGGAAAGACTTCAAGTGCTTTGTCAGTAATACTAGTACACTGGTTGTTTTTTAAATTTTTATTATTTTTTTAAAGATGTTATTTATTTGAGAGGAAGAGAGAGAGAGAGTGCACGATGGGGGGCGGGGCAGACGGCGAGGGAGAAGCAGTCTCCTCGCTGAGCAGGGTTTATCCCAGGACTCTGAGATGAGTCAGGTCCTGACCTGACTGATCTGACCGAGCCACACAGGTGCCCCACCCTGGTTATTATTTTTATTAAGAGTAAATGGTGTCTATGAATAATATACGGCATAATACCCATTATCTCCCATTATCTCTGTGAATATCATAGTATTTCTTTAAAATTTTCCCATATTTTTTGTTTATTATAGGGTCCTTAATTTTCAAAAGCTCTTCATCTAGAATTCTTTTTTTTTTTTAAAGATTTTATTTATTTATTTGACAGAGAGAGATCACAAGTAGGCAGAGAGGCAGGCAGAGAGAGAGAGAAGAGGAAGCAGGCTCTCTGCCGAGCAGAGAGCCCGATGTGGGACTCGATCCCGGGACGCGAGATCATGACCTGAGCCGAAGGCAGCGGCTTAACCCACTGAGCCACCCAGGCGCCCTTCATCTAGAATTCTTGACTCCTTTCCCCTTGTCCCCTTAAAAGCAATACTAAGACTTATTAAGTGTTTCCCCTGTTTCCCCTTACCTTTATACTGGCACTCTCTATGCTTTTATGTGGATTTGAGTTATTTTCTGGTGTTGCTTCCTTTAAGTCTGAACAAATTCTTTTCCTATTTGTTCTAAGACATGTCTGAGATCAACAAACCCTGTTCGTTTGGTTGTTTTTTTTTGTTTTTAATCTATCAATGTCTTTATTTGCCTTCTTTTATAAAAGATAGTTCTGTTACACATAAGATTCTTAGTTGACAGTTATTTTCCTTTCGGCCCTTTGAGTAGATTATCCCACTGCCTTCTGTCTTCACTGCTTCTGATAGAAAGTCAACTTAATCTTATCAGTTCCCCTGTATGTGCTTTCAAGATTTACTCTTTGTCTTTCAACATGATGGGTCTTGATGTGCACCTCTGTGGACTTCATACACTTGGAGTTTGTTTCATTTCTGGAATGTATATGTTAATGTTTTTCATCAGATTTGGAAACCTTTCAGGTCTAAGTTTTTGAATGTTTTCCCTGTCCCTTTCTTCTCTTGGTACTCGCATTTATATACTATGGTGCACTTAATGGTTTCTTCCATTTCTCTGAGAGTCTGTTCTTTTCTTCATTCTTCCTTCTTGCTATTCTGTAGGTTCACAATCTCTATATATCTTCTTGATCTATTTTTAAGTTCACTGATTATTCTTACTGCCAGCTCAAGTCTGGGACTATTGAGTTCCTTTAGTGATTTTTCATTTTGATTATTGTTCTTTTCAACTCCAGAATTTTTACTTGGTTCTTTTAAATAATTTCTCTTTATTGATGTTCTCTCTAATGAGACATTGTAATCTTCCTTCGAGTTTTTAGGCATAGTTTCTTTTGGTTCTTTGAATGTATCTTTAATGGTTGGTTTAAAGTTATTGTTTGCTGGATCGATAGTCAGAGCTCTTTTTTTTTTTTTTAAGATTTTATTTATTTATTTGACAGAGAGAGAAACAGCGAGAGAGGGAACACAAGCAGGGGGAGTGGGAGAGGGAGAAGCAGGCTTCCTCCTAAGCAGGCAGCCTGATGTGGGGCTCCATCCCAGGACCCAGGGATCTTGACCTGAGCTGAAGGCAGATATTTAAGGACTGAGCCACCCAGGTGCCCCCATCTGGGCTCTTGTAAATGCAGTTCCTGTAGCCTGCTTTCTTCTCTGTATACAGATAACATTTTCCCACATTTTTGCACATCTCATAATCTTTTTTATTGAAAATGGACACTGTAGACCATATGTTTTAGGAATCTGGATGCTGACTCCTACCACCCCCTACCCCAGGGTTGTTTTTGTTGTTTAGTTCATTGTTTCTTTGCTGAGTGACTTGGTTGAACTAATTCTGTGAAGTCTGTTTCCCCTGCTGTGTGCAACCCGCTCAGATTTTTTTCTTGGTTTTATCTTTCAGTCTGGTAAACTAGGGTTTGCCCCTGGGCTGGCATAAGCCAATCACTGGCTAAAGGTTATGCTTAAGCTCCCTTTAGTTTGTTATAGTTTTACTTTTTAACATTGGATGTGTACGTATGGCTTGGAAGTTGCTATTCCAGTCCAGGGATTTGATGTGGGTTTGCCCCATGTCCTTTTAGGACCTTCTGGGAAGCACTGCTTACAGGCCACAGCCTTAGGTGAGCAAACATTCTTCCAGAGTGCTAAGGATGACTCTGATTTAATTTTTAAGCCTTGCTTTCTCGGACTTACTCTTAGAGCAGAGTGGCTTAGTTTTCAGCCAGTGTTCAGTCTTGGGTTGGACTGAAACCCTTTGTGCCAGTGAGGCTTATGTCCTGTGTTAATGGGAACTATGGGACTGGAATGATTTTTCAGAACTGCACTGAACTGAAGTCTTTGAATCGTATCATTAGTCAAACCCTGGCTACATATCAGCCCCCTGGTGCATAGCGGTAACTGACATCGAACCACCTGACTATGAAGATTATTGCAGCGTCCGGCTCCATGCCCACCCACATACTGATATACCATTTCCATCTTGTGATGAGTTGCTGCTGGACCACACGACAGTCTCATGACTTGGTAGATCTGGATGAACCCAGATCTTTACCTCTGATTCTGGTTTCTGAGTTTTCCTTGCTAATATCAGGTCACTGATGGAATTAAGATCTAGCACTTTTAGTTTTTAGCAGAAAAAGTAGTTGATATATCTAGTCTGCTGCCGTGAAAGACAGGGAAATTTCAGACATGGGTTTAAGACAGGGCCCTGAAATAATAGGTACTGGTTTTAACACTACCATTAAGAGCTTTTTACTTAATTTTCCATCTGACAAAATAAGTACTGTCAGATTATCCCCTGTGGCAGTTAAAATTCTCCAGGAAGCAGACACAGAGACAGAATTGGATTTATGTAGAAAAAGGCCTGGGTAGAGGGAGAGTAAGCAGGAGCAAGCAGGGAGGGTCTTCAGGTAACAGAAGGAGAGGGAAAGAAGGAAGATTTGGTAAGGAGAATCTTAGACTCTATTGCAGCTCTTGGAAAGCCAGCCAGGCCACTTGGGAGGGGGGCACTAAGATGATTTTCCACTAGAGGAATACTGCATTGGATGGGAATGGCCACATACTTAGTCATTGTCTGGGACCATGTGGGGACAGCATGATCTCAGCACTTATGGTGTAGCAGATCCTGGTGGTACAGCGGCTGGATGTTGGCAGCTACCTACACACCTCACAGCAGCTTCTCCCTAAAGAGACATATGAATGGTAGACCTTGATGGTTCCAGTTAACCCTGATCTATCCGATGCGGCTTGTACTGCCGCTTCTTTAGCTCATTTTACTGGGAGAGTACAAATGGTTTCTACTCCAAATACCTTGTATTTAAGATTCCCTGAATGAGGGATGCCTGGGTGGCTCAGTTGGTTAAGCAGCTGCCTTCGGCTCAGGTCATGATCCCAGCGTCCTGGAATCGAGTCCCACATCGGGCTCCTTGCCCCGCAGGGAGCCTGCCTCTCCCTCTGACTCTGCCTACCACTCTGCCTGTGTGCACTCTCTCTCTCTGACAAATTAAAAAATAAATAAATTAATTAATAAAAAAAAAAAAGATTCCCTGAATGATCTCCTCCTCTCTTCTCTGGGTAACCTTACCCCTAAATGTCCATTGCAGTGTATCATAGCCAATCATTTAAAATAATAATAATAATAATAAAAATTTTAAAAACACAAAAAAACACAAACACCATTCTTACTAATATACAAGGGACTCTAGATTAACATATAGTCCTCACTTGGAAATGAACAAATATGATATCCCTTACTTCTCATTAGTGTAGTAAAGGGTTAGAATGCTGATGGACTTGTCATTTTACCCTACCCTTCCTGTAACAAACTGCACAAATCTGTACTCTTAGCATAGTTGATTGTTCTTGCTGGCTCAAATGACTTTCATTCTCACATCCATCTGATCTCTCTCTTATAGAAAGATGTGAAACGAGACTTCTAACATTCATCTGATCTCTCTCTTATAGAAAGATGTGAAACGAGACTTCTACTCTTATCCTGGAATTGAGGTTAAGGCCCAGTTCGGGAAGTGTGATCCAGACAACTATCCTCTCTACCCTCTACAGTTAATCTAAGAAGAGGGAAAGGGATTAGTCCTAGTGACCCTCTAGCTCCTCCTTTCTTGTATGGGGTCAGAGAAGGAGGGAAAAAACAAACAAACAAACAAAAAACCTGAAATAGCAACAGCAGAAAGAAAGGCTGACATCTCCTGATTAATGGGGGGGGGCGCAATTTCCCCTTTTCCTTATTTTATGACTGCGGAGTAATAAGAGCCCTCAGCTCACTGGTGTTGATTTTATGTAAAAGAAAGTAGAAAGTGGTGATTCTTGCCTATCTGGAAAACTCTTCCTCAGTTCTGGCACTTTGGCCTCGGTTCCAAAGTCTGCAGAGACATTAGCAGAGCAAAACCCAGCTTATTCCCATCCTTCCTCTACCGTTTTTCCTGAAGCATTAGTAGAATACTGGAAACTCCTGGTTGATCCAATCAGTCTTTAGTAGGATGCTCTTTAACTTCCAAGTGTTTGAATTCCTTCCAATTTTTTTTCCTTGTGATTGAGTTCCAGTTTCGAGGCATTGTGGTCTGATAACATGCAGGGAATAATCTCGGTCTTCTGGTATTGGCTGAGACCTGATTTGTGACCTAGTGTGTGGTCTATTTTTGGAGAAAGTTCCATGTGCATTCAAGAAGAATGAGTATTCTGTTGTTTCAGGGTAGAATGTTCTGTAGATATCTACAAAGTCCATCTGGTCCAATGTGTCATTCAAAGCTCTTGTTTCTTTGTTGATTTTTCTGTTTAGATGATCTGTCCAACGTTAAGAGTGAAGTATTAAAATCTCCTACTTTATTGTTGATCTGATTCTTTATTTTGGTTAATAGCTGGCTTAAGTACTTGGCTGCTCCCATGTTGGGGGCAGAGATATTTATAAATGTTAGATTTTCTTGTTGGATAGACCCTTTAAGAATGATATAGTATCCCTCTAAATCTCTTATTATAATTTTTTAAAGATTTTATTTATTTATTTGACAGACAGAGAGATCACAAAGAGGCAGAGAGGCAGGCAAAGAGAGCAGGGGAAGCAGGCTCCCCACCGAGCAGAAAGCCCAATGCAGGGCTTGATCCCAGGACCCTGAGATCACGACCTAAGCTAAAGGCAGAGGCTTAACCCACTGAGCCACCTAGGCACCCCTGAATCTCTTATTACAGACTTTGGTTTAAATTCTAATTTGTCTGATAAAAGAATTGTTACCCCAGCTTTCTTTTGAGGTCTCTTGGCATGATAAATGGATCTCATCCTCTAACTTTCAGTCTGGAATTGTCTTTAGGTTCAAACTGAGTCTTTTATGGACAGCATATGGATGGGTCCTGTCTTTGCACCAACCTGCAAACTTGTGCTGTTTCATGGGAACATTTAGGCCATTCACATTGAAAGTTTCTATGGAAAGATATGTATTTATTGCCATCCTATTATCTGTACAGTCCCTCTTTCTATGGATTGTCTTTATAAATTTCTGGTCTCCATTACTCTTGGGGTCTTTCTTCTTTTATGGAATCCTCGTCAGTATTTCTTGCAGGGTTAGCTTGATGGTCACTTATACTTTCAGATTCTGCCAATCCTAGAAGCTCTTTATCTCTCCATTTGTTCTGAATGACAGCCTTGCTGGACAGAGTATGCTTGGCTTTATGTTCTTCTCATTTAATACCCTTAATATGTCTTGCCAGACCTTACTGGCTTGCCAGGTCTCTGTGGACAGGTCTGATGTTATTCTGATGTTCCTCCCACCATACATAAGAAATCTCTTCCCCCTCTCTGCCCTCAGGATGGCTTCCTTGGTTTTAGGATTTGTGAGTTTTACTGTTATATGCCAGGGCATTGGTCTGTTCTTCTTGACCTTGGGAGGAACTCTCTCTGCCTCTTGGATGCAAATGCCTGTTTCATTCCCCAGATTAGGGAAGTTCCAGCATTTAATCCTGACTAAAACTCTTCAGAGTACAGGGATAGAGTGAACATTCCTCAATTTCATAAAAACCATCTATGAAAAGCACATGGCAAATATCATTATCAATGGGGAGAAGCTGAGAGCTTAAGGTCGGGAACATGACAGGGATGCCCACTTCTTACCACCTTGTTCAACATGGTGCTCGAAGTCCTACCTTCAGCAATCAGATAACAAAAAGAAATAAAAGGCATTCAAATTGGCAAAGAAGAAGTCAAACTCTCTCTTTGCAGATGAGATGATACTTTATGTGGAAAACCCAAAAGACTCCACCCCACAAATCACTAGAACTCATATAGCAATTCAGCAATGTGGCAGGATACAAAATCAATACACAGAAATCAGTTGCTTTTCTATAAACTGATAATGTAACTGTAGAAAGAAATATTAAGGATTCAATTCCATTCACAATAGCAACAAAAATCCTAAGATACCTAGGAATAAACCTAACCAAAGAGGTAAAGGATCTATACTCTAGAAACTATGGAACACTTGTGAAAGAAATTGAAGAAGACAGAAAAAGATGGAAAAACATTTCATGCTCATGGACTGAAAGAAAAAACATTGTTAAAATGTCTGTCCTGTCCAGAGCAATTTACACTTTCAATGCCATCCCTATTAAAATACCACTGCAATTTTTCAAAGAGCTGAACAAACAATCTTGAAATTTGCATGGAACCAGAAAAGACCCCAAATCACCAAGGGAATGATGAAAAAGAAAAACAAAGCAGGGAGTATCATGTTGCCTGACTTGAAGCTGTATTACAAAGCTGTGATCACCAAGACAGCATGGTATCAGCACAAAAACAGACATGTAGACCAATGGAACAGAACAGAAACTCCAGAAATGGATCCACAACTCTATGGTCAACAAAGTTTTAACAAATCAGGGAAAATATCCAATGGCAAAAGTCTCTTCAATAAGTGGTGGTGGGAAACTTGGATAGCTACATATAGAAAAATGAAACTGGACCATTTCCTTACACCATACACAAAGATAAACTCAAAATGGATGAAAGACCTCAAAGTGAGACAGTAATCCATCAAAATCCTAGAAGAAAACATAGGTAGAAACCTCTTCAACATCAGCCACAGTAACTGCTTTCAAGACACATCTCCAAAGGCAAGGAAAACAAAAGAAAAAATAAACTTTTGGGACTTCATCAAGATAAAAAGCTTCTTCACAGCCATGGAAACAGTCAACAAAACTAAGAGGCAACCCATGGAACAGGAGAAGATATTTGCAAATGACGTTACAGATAAAGGGTGATATCCAAGATCTGTAAAGAACTTCTCAAACTTAACACTCAAGAAACAAATAACCGAGTCAAAAAATGGGCAGAAGACATGAACAGACACTTCTCCAAAGAAGACATACGAGTGGCTAACATACATATGAAAAAATGCTCAACATCATTAGCCACCAGGGAAATACAAATCAAAACCATGAGATACCACCTTACACCAGTTAGAATGGCAAAAATTAGCAAAACAGGAAACAAATGTTGGTGAGGATGTGAAGAAAGGGGAACACTCTTCCACTGTTGGTGGGAATGCAAGCTGGTACAACCACTCTGGAAACAGTATGGAATTCCTCAAGATGTTAAAAATAGAGCTACTCTATGACCCAGCAATTGCACTACTAGGTATTTATCCCAAAGATACAGATGCAGTGAAAAGAAGGGGGATATGCACCCCAATGTTCATAGCAGCAATGTTCACAATAGCCAAACTGTGGAAGGAGCTGAGATGCCCTTTAACAGATGAATGGGTAATGAAGATGCAGTAGTCATATATAATGGAATATTACTCAACCATCAGAAAGGATGAATACCCACCATTTGCATCAACATGGATGGAAGTGGAGGGGATTATGCTAAGTGAAGTAAGTCAAGCAGTGAAAGACAATTATATGGTTTCACTCATATGTAGAACAAAAGCAATAGCATGGAGGACCACAATCTGAAGGCAGAGAAATCAGAGAAGGAGATGAACCATGAAAGACTATGGGCCCAGGAAATAAACTGAGGTCTCAGAAGGAGGGTGGGGTGAGGGGAGGTGTTAACAGGGTGACGGGTATGAAGGAGGGCAGGTGCTGTGATGTGCACTGGGTGTTATATGTAGCTAATGAATCACTGAACACTACATCAAAAAATAATTATATACTATACAATGGCTAACAGAACATAAAAAAAAAGAGAGAATACTGGAAATGCCACTGTATACATGTTATTCATTCCTGCCTAGGAATCTTCAGGTCATTATTAATTTATAGAAATCTGTGAAAAGCAATTTGAGGGTTTTTCTTTCTCCCTATACCATGAAACAGGGTCAGAAAAGCTTACTGTTTTGTGTCATGGGTCAAATAATATAACAAGATTTCAGTATTGGCTCCATTAGTCACTGGACAGACAGAGCTGTTGATAGTTATGTGGTAAATCATTCTTTGCACCAATCCATTACTTATTCTCTCTCCATTCATGAAAAACAAAACCCAACTTCATTATGTACTATAGCCATTAGCTACTTCTAATAATTTCTAGCTAAATTAGTTCAGAAGCCTAAATTCTATTTTAATCACAGAGTGATTTAAATTCTCCTTCTTTAGAGTTTTGATTTCAAATGTCAAGTCAATTATATGAGTCATTTTAGATAGTTGTTTCTATTCATTATTAAATATTTGTCTTTAATCTATAACTCCTTGCAAAGTATTTTTCCTAATTACTTGCCATACAGTAGCTGTCTTTAATCTAGCATTTTTTTCTAGTTGGCAGTCTTAAAGTATTAAAACCACCTGCTACTCATATGCTATTTCCTTTATTAACATATAATGTATTATTTTTTTCAGGAGTACAGGTCTTTGATTCATCAGTCTTACACAATTCGCAGCACTTACCATGGCACATGTCCTCCCCAGTGTCTGTCACCCAGCCACCCCAACCCTCCCACCGGCCTCCACTCCAGCAACCTCAGTTTGTTTCCTGAGATTAAGAGTCTCTTATGGTTTGTCTCCCTCTCTGGTTTCATTTTGTTTCATTTTTTCCCTCCCTTCCCCTATGTCATTTTTAAAATAAAAATTTTAAATTATATGTCATTTTTAAAATAAAAGACTTCTCTTTTTCTTTGGCTTTTAAGACCAGAGTCTGTATAGAAAACAACTTTAGGAAAGAAAAAGACCTTTGTTATATTAACATAGTGTTCTTTTCTATGACATAACTATTTTTCTATTTATTTTCTATTTTTTCTAGAATTTTTTAAGTGCAATAGATTCATGTTTATTAAATAAACTTATCTCTGCTTTAAATTACTTAACGAAATTTTTAAAGGGGAAAAGAATTACTCATGTGGGAGTGAGTCTGTAGATAGGCTCCAAATGAAGAGACATGAGAAAATAATAAAAGGTACTTGTTTTCTAAGAAATATTCAAGTTCCATCTTCTCCATGTGTCACAGGAGAATATTCCATGAAAGTCTTTTTCACGGAATATGAAAAGCTTCCTCATGTGAATTGATCACCTTCACATTGCATGTTCCATGAGATCGGCTCAGGGTCAAGGTCTATCATCTTAGTTTCAGGTAAAAATTGCTCTTTTCCTATTTAACAAATGTTGAGAGGTGGAAAATGCCAAGTGATGGTGAAGTTGTGGGAAGTCAGGAAGTCTCTGCACTGATCGGGGAGGGTGAAATAAGAGAGCATTCTGACAAGCTCTGAAAGGACCAAGGGTGACAATGCACTGGGGAATATGGAGTCTGACAGCCCCAGTCTCTGCAGCTGAGTTCACAACAAAGTAATGATAGAAATATTAAAAAACTACTGATAGAGATATATAAGGACATTGTTTTATGTTTCTCTTCCTTTTCATTTGTTATAAAGGCGTGCACTGGAGGAATGGTTAGAGATCACTTAGTATTTCCATTGAGCATGATGAGAATCACGATGGCCAAAGTCAACACTATTTCAAGAATACAGTTTTTTCAATGTAGAGGGGAGTTGTGGGCTTCCAGGAAATTAATTAATTTTGAAAAAAAAATTCCCCCCAAAAAGGAACAAATGAGAGTACAGGTATACTTAATTATTATTTGTATTTATTGTAATATATTAGAATATATATGTGATACAAGTCAAAATGCATAGTTCAAAATGTATCCCCAATTGGCTTCTCAACCATTTTTTTCCATACTCTGAAGCCCATTTTTAGTAGACTGGAGATTATAATGAGTAAAATCAGGTTAGTTAGAAGTTCACTTATTCTAGGGGTGCCTGGGTGGCTCAGTCCGTTAAGCCCCTGACTTCAACTCAGATCTTGATCCCAGGGTGGTGGGGCTCAGATTGAACCCCAAGTCAGGTTTCCAGCTCAGGGGAGTTTGTTTCTCACCTGCACCCCCCCACCCCCGCCTCAGCAACTCCTCCTCTCCCTCAAAGAAATTCTTTTTTTAAAAGAGTTTTACTTATTCTAACTTTTCCCCATACTCTTAGCATTTGTAACAAGCAGTGATGAAGTTGTATTTCCATAACCTCTATCTTCCAGCAGAACGAACATATATCGTCACAAAAGGGAGAAGTGAGGCTTAATTCTAGATGCTAATCAAAGAGTGGGATGACCACACCACTTCCGGCTTAGATTATTTGCAGTGACTTCAGTGAAATTAAACCCACGACGGAGCTGCTCTGGAATGAGCCTCTCCCAGAATACAGGAGTGACAGTATATAGCTTCAGAGTACAATGAATATTTTTAGAAGTATGTATCACTAAGGGGCCCAACATCATTCTTACAATGGAATTGTAAGAATTAGACTCTTTATGAAAATTTCAAATCTGTTCTCCATCACTGCTAGCAAACTGTAAGCCAATATTCACCATTATCATTAACCAATATTGATCGTTACACTCTCTATGTGTACAGCAGAACAAAAACCAATTCCACTGGTTATTTACTTACTTAATATTATTCTGTGAAAATGGCTATAATTCAGCAGAAAGTTTAGTCAATAGGGAAAGTTAAAACTTTCTTAGTATATGTACTAATCCTGTAGCAGTCTCATTCAGGATTATTTTTTTAAAGGTATTCACATAACTTTTGTTACTCATCTGTCATAAAAGATTGCCTTCACTTTCTCAATTCGATGACTTTTATGCCATCATGTAAATCCAGGGAAATGTCTTTAGGTAATAGGCTGCCTTTATATATCTCTAAATATTTTATCTTCATTAAGTCCTTTCAATTAGTAGTAATTCAAGCATTCTTCATGAATTCAGACAAAGTTATCTATCAAGAAATACTCTGTGCCCATCAGCATATTAGTTTATGTGTAGAATGATATACCCCTGTCAAAAAGATATGACCTCTGTTAGTATAATAACTCAAGGATAGCACATATCATAGTACCTTGAAATAATTATAGATCTGAGTTTTTCCTCAGACTGAAAGGTTGTAAAAGTCAAGGACTATCTTTTACATATAGTTGCATACCCAACATCTAGTATAGTGCTTGGCACATAGCAGATGTTCTAGATAGGCTGTGGAATGAATGAATAAAACTTTATAATCTGTTTGAGAAGGCAACACAGAATAAATGCAACAAGAACACAGAGCTGAACTTAGAAAGGTAGGCTGGGGTCAAAGCATCTAAAGACAGTGAATATCAATCCAAACAACTTGGGTTTTATTTTCTAGGAAATAGTGGTTTAGAGAAGTGGACAGAAAAAGAAATGAATTTATTGATCACTTGTTCCAGCATTATTTTCACTTAATTTTATTAGCTTAGTTTAGTTAGTATGGGCCCAAGCCAAGGCTCAGCCTGATCTTCTGCAGAGAAGGGTAAAAAAGGATCCACCATTTGAAGACGGAACCAGAGGCCAGAAGCTACAAGCAAACTGAACAGTAAGTGCTTATCTAGAAAAAAATACATGTATTTTGAAATACTGTGGACTTATTTGCTAACTGCAGTTCTATGATTCTTACCACTTGAATGGATCAAGTGTTGGGTAAAAACAAACATTTGCGTTGGTACGTGTCATAGATAAGAGCAAAGGCACCGGAGTCAGATGAAACTCTGGGTCTTTGTGACCTCTTATTACCTACACAGAGTTGGGTAAGGTTTTTATGTCTCTGGTCTCAGCAAAAGGGATATAACTTTCCTCATTTCACAGGAGAACTTGCTTATAAAGTGCTTCCCAACATATGTGGCCCGGCTCCGGGTTACGCACACTCAAGTGTGGTGCAGTTTCAGACGTCATAATTCTACCTTTATTTGATTAAAGCCTGTCTCTGCCACTAGTCTGCTCATGCTCTAAGGGTTAGGACCCCGTTCCTTACTGCTCCCGTGGGTTCCAGATCTCTGCACAGGGATTGGCTCACGTTCTGCTCAAAATTTGTGCTGAATTTATGAAGCTGTTACTGTTAAGCAGAACTGAGAACTCAGACTATATGTATTTTTTATTCTACTAATTTTGGTCATAAGTACATTCTTAGCCCCCCCCCCAAAAAAAAGAAAGAAAGGAAGGAAGGAAGAAAGAAAAAAAGGAAGGAAACAAAAACAGCAGAGGTTAATTTAGTTTTTGAAATATGCTTCATAAGTTGGATAACAAAGGAAGAGAATCAAGAGACTAGACCAGAGAGTGCATTACAGGTTAACTTTCTAGCAAATTTTCCCACTTTCTTGACTTGTTCCTTACCTGATATATTCTCAAAATTAAAAAGCAAGTGTTTGTTGTAACAAGGTAAACAAAACAATAAATAATGCTTAAGGCAAAAATAATAATTTCTGCCTCCCCTTCCTATTCCAACCTGTCCTAAAAATCAGTATCTATAGCCTGACATCTATACTTTCCTATGCCTATGCTTTCCTATACTTTCCTATCCAATTACTCCTTGCTCATACGACCATGCAGAGATGCAGGCAGGTCTCTCTCTCTCTCTCTCTCACTATATATACACATATACATAAAATATTGGTTTGTATTAAAATTTTTATTGTAAGATATAAAAATAAGACTGCATAAAACATATAAAATAAAAAATAATTGGAATAAAAATAATAATTATAAAGTCAACACCTATGTAAAAATTATCCACATAGAAAAGATGCTTTCAGAACTCAACACTCCCCGTATGCCTTTTTCTATCCTAACCAAGATAACCATTATTCTAACTTTATTTTTTTTTAAAGATTTTATTTATTTATTTGACAGACAGAGACCGCAAGTAGGCAGAGAGGCAGGCAGAGAGGAGGAAGCAGGCTCCCCACTGAGCAGAGAGCCTGACTAGGGGCTCAATCCCAGGATCCTGAGATCATGACCTGAGTTAAAGGCAGAGGCTTTAACCCACTGAGCCACCCAGGTGCCCCCCCCATTATTCTAACTTTTATGATAACCATTTCTGTACTTTTTAAAGAAGTTTTGACACCAGGGCGCCTGGGTGGCTCAGTGGGTTAAGCCTCTGCCTTTGGCTCAGGTCATGATCTCAGGGTCCTGGGATCGAGCCCTGCATCGGGCTCTCTGCTCAGCAAGGAGCCTGCTTCCCCCCACTCCTGCCTCTCTGCCTACTTGTGATCTCTCAGTCAAATAAATAAAATCTTTAAAAAAAAAAAAGAAGAAGTTTTGACACCTATATTACATTCCTATATATAGTATATTGTGCATATTTTAATATTATATTAAGTACTCCAAAATATATGTAGCTTAGGGGTGTGTTTTGTATCTCCTATTCATTAGTTCGTGAGATTCATTATTATTGTTTGTAGCTGCAGATTTCCCCCCGCCCTTTCTTAAAGATTTTATTTATTTATTTGACAGAGAGAGAGAGCACAAGCAGGGGGAGTGGCAGCAGAGGAAGAGGGAGAAGCAGGCTCCCCAAGGAGCAGAGAGCCAGATGCAGGCCTCTACCCCAAGACCTTGGGATTATGACCCAAGCTGAAGGCAGACACATAACTGACTGAGTCACCCAGGTGTCCCTGCGGATGTTCGTTTTCATTACTTTATAACAGTGGCACTCAGAGTGTTAACCTTTGACCTTCCACCTCAGCATTATCCTAGTAACCTGTTAGCAATGCAATTTTCAGTCTCTACCAAGATCTACTGATTCAGAAATTCTGGGGATGAGGACCAGCACTCTGTTTTAATAAGCCCTAACTTAAATTACCTCTCAAAGGCTCCATTTCCAAATACCCTCACACTGAGGGTTACTGCTTCAAAATATGAATTTTGGAGGGACATAATTCAGTCCATAGTACTTCCCATCAGGGTTTATATTGATTGGGATATATTTCCAAGAGTGCAGTGGCTATGTGGAATTATCTAGTAAATAGTACCAGACTGATACCAAAGATGTAACAATTCACATTTATGCCACCTGTATATAAGAATGTTTCAGTAATGTTTTCATCTCATCTCCATCAGCCCTGGAATTGGTTATTTTTTTTAATTTTTTCAATTTATTTATTTTCAGAAAAACAGTATTCATTATTTTTTCACCACACCCAGTGCTCCATGTAATCCGTGCCCTCTATAATACCCACCACCTGGTACCCCAACCTTCCACACCCCCGCCACTTCAAACCCCTCAGATTGCTTTTCAGAGTCCATAGTCTCTCATGATTCACCTCCCCTTCCAATTTATTTATATCCTTTTTCTACTTGTCTATTGGGTTGTTTGCTTTTCTGACCAATATACAGTTCTATTTATATTATGTGTGGCATTATCCTTTATAATTCCTCTATGCTGGAAATAATTTCCCCCTATCATTGTCCACTACCTTTGTTTGCAGGATTGTTGCATATCATTAAAGATATATAATCAAGGGGCACCTGGGTGGCTCAGTCGGTTAAGTGTCTGATCCCAGGGTCATGGGACTGAGTCCGGCATCCAATTACTCCTTCTCCCTCTCCCTGCCACTCTCCCTGCTTGTGCACGCGTGCTCTCTCTCTCTCTCTTCAAATAAATAAATAAAATATTTTAAAAAATCTTTAAAGAAGAAAAAATATATAATCAAATATGTCTATCATAATTTGGGTCCAGTAGTCTTGATTAATAGAGTATCTCCTATCCTTATATTTTCAAATCTGGCATTTATTTATGCACACATTCTGTGATAGAAGTTCAACTTTATTTTCTTTTAGATGGACAGGGGATTGTACATCATTATTTAATAAATAAGCCACCTTTCTCAGCTAAACTGAAGTATCAACTTTGTTGCATGCATATTAACTTCTCATATATTCTGGGATTTATATTTGACTTTCCCATATTGTTTTTTCAGATTTTCTTTCCCAAGAACAGCTTTACACTTATTTGATTTTAGTGTGATCTTTACTCCTTCCTATCAACTCAGTTCAGTTAAGCAGTTGAGTGTCCTCCCTCTCTCCCTTCCTCGGTTTCTAGTTGTCTAGATTTTCTGGACATTTGTTCTTCCATATAACTCTAAGATTATTGAAATTCAATACATTTACAAATTTTTATCCCAAACTGAATTTCAAATGTGTAAGATTTATCAAATAATTTTGGTAAAACTGCCTTCTTAATGATTAACTTGATATATTTTATTTCTTCTGTTTTTATTAAGTTATTACTTGTTTTGAAGTACAGCTTTCCTTCTTTTGTTTTCTTTTGTTGGGAAAGTGTTGACTGAATTGTCACTCATTCCTCTTCTTCCTTATTAAAGGCTAGAAAATTTCCCTTCCCTTTTCTGGATCTCATAGGTTTGCACTCAATTCTCTGATACAAAAAAACCCACCTCCAACTACTTTTCCAGCAAGATGTTCTACTTCTCCACTGCCTTCATCCTCCCTTCAAACAGTAAGTAGTTTGAAACACTTTGATTTCTTTCAACTCTCCCCTCCCTTCTCCTCCCAAGTGTTGCTGAGATAGACTAGTATTTTTAGTTCTGGACTATTATTAGAATTTCCCTTGCAGTATTCCAAAAATCATCTTCTATTTCAAAAGTCCTTGTTTAGCAGTTACACTCCGTATTTTCAGCATTCTACACATACCCAAGGTTTGTGTCTCATTACTTTTTATCTCCTAGTTGAAGATGATGTAGTGGATTAAATAGTAACCCCCAAAATCTATGTCTGTGTCCTAATCCCCACTCCCTGTGAATGTGACTTTATTTGGAAATAACGTCTGATAGAGGTGATTAGTTAAGAATCTAGAGACAAGATTATCCAGGATTTAAAGTGGGCCCTAAATCCAAGGACTAGTGTCCTTAAAAAAGAAAATGAGAGGGAGATTTGAGATACAGGGAGGAAGACCATGAGTGAAGACAAAGGTAGAGACTGGAGTTATGCAGCTACAAGCCAAGCAATGCAAGGAGCCACCAGAAGCTGAAAGTGGTCCCTGGGCAGATGTGACTGCTCCCAGACTATGGCTGGGAGGGCCTAGGGGCAGATGTTAGGGTCACTTCAATATGCACAGTTGGACTGAGGTCAGTGGGTCTACCTCTGGGTGCTCAGGGGACGTGTATCTTGGTGTGTCCCCTGGTGGGTCTGTGGCTGAGAGGAGCTAGAGCCAGGTGGCAAGCCAATTCAAGATTGAGGTTGGCTGGCCTGTCACATGGGCATAAGCAGGCACAATCCTACTGAGCCCCTTGGCAGATCGTGCTGATAGAGGCTGGAGCCAACTCCACACATAAGCTATCACCCGGTAGGCCCATCACCTGGACACAAGCCCACCTTCTCAAAACCCCCCTCTTTCATCTTTGGCTCCAGTAGGGGCTCAACATTCTTTTATCTGGATCTCAAAGCTCCCACAAAGGCACTTTTGTCCATGGAGAGCTGCCAAATGACTTTGCTGGTGGGGGGACATGAGCAAGAGACCTCCTCTTCCACCCCCGACTGATGTTACTGCAAGGTTGATTCTCTCAGAGTGTTGTGAGAGATGGTCTGTTCCCCATCTCGGTCCCAGCTTTTGAGGCTTTTCTGGCCATCTTTGATCTCCCTTGGCTGGTCTGTGCCCTCAGGTTCACATGGCTATTCCCCTTGTATGTGTGTTTCTGTCTCCAAACTTTCCCTTTTGATGAGGACACAATTCATGTTGGAATAGGAACTCATTCCACTCCCGCAGAACTTCACTGTAACCACTTAGATCTGCAATGACCCTCTTGACAAATAAGTTCACATTGTAAAGTCCTGACAATTAAGACTTCAACATACGGATTTTAGGGTTATGTGAAGCTTCCTGGGAAACAAGGGCGGTTCTTCCTGAAATGTGGGAAACTATGATTTAAGACAATGAGCCTACTCCAGTTTTATGAAATCATTAGAAATATTATAAATGAATTTCTTAATTATGTGCTTAAGTTTTATATTCTACAGCAGTTTTCGAAGTAAAAATGTTATTTTGCCCTTCTCTTTAACTTCTTTTGTAGCTACTACAATGATTCATATCTATACTGATACGTCACGCAGAAAAAATAAAATTGTACGTATTAATCACCACCAAAAAAAAAACCTTTTTATAGTCTGCAAACTGTAAGTGAGTCTGGTTAGTGTAACAAATCCAAACGAACGTGAGAAGCCCCACACACAAATTGTAGCTGTCATTCGACAAATGAACCAACCTTCTTTTCTGATTGAGATAGAAAGGGAAAGGAAAATGGAAAGCAGGGCTTTTCAGATGGTGTGCGGTCAGATGTTGAATACTGACACTTAAGAAGAGTAATGTGATTAGAAGACCGAGGAGCTGGGACAACAGCAGAAAACTAGGATCCATGAATAAATTAAGTGAGGGAGGGTAAGATCCAAAAAATGATTGGCCTTGTGCCCTACGTATCTGCCAAGACCACATTCCTGGACAAGCTTTCTTCTAAGAATTTCTTCATTTAGTCCAACAATGTATCTTCCTAATAGCATAATTCTCTAATAAATAGAATCTACAGATCTCTGAGAAGACATTCATATAACACATGGCCAAGGAAGGAAAAGACATCTTTAGTTTTTCTGTAGGTCTTAAGCAGGAATATTTTAATTTCATATTTTGGATATTTTAAATAGAAAAACTATATTAATTATTCATTTTTGAGGGCAGGATAATAACTGTAACAAATATCTCCTAAAACTCAATGATTTAACATAATAAATGTTTGTCACTTATGTTATATCAGATCAGGTGCCATTATTCAGGCACCTACGACCCTTTTAATCTGGTAGCTTCCCCATTTCCTCAGGCCTTGGAGTCCTCTACCAGGTCTTGTTCAGCTCGGAAGACAAGAGAGTGAGTAAAGAGTATCTATCACCCAGGATGTTCCTATAGGCCAGGCTGGAAGTGGCAAGGATCACCCCACTCACATTCATGGCAACACGACGCATGTCAAGGGAGATTCGTTTCTGAAGTTTTTTTGTCTTGAAAAAGAAGTTTAGCAACCAAATAGCGGTAGGCCTGCCACACATTGGAATCACAATAATTCTAATTTGTCATTATCAAAATAGGTGAAAGATAGATACAAGATAGATCACACATACAGTAGAATGTGTATGTGTGTGTGTGTGTGTGTGTGTAGGGACTCTTAACACAACAGTGAAATTGCAAACAGAATGTTTGCCTCCTTAACCTAACAACTTTCTCAGATATCAGAAATAATTGTGTGCACACAAAAATGTAATGGAAAACTGAAAGCAAAGAGGCTTGCCATTGGTTAAGTCTATGCTTTGACAAGCCCATTTACTTGAAAACAATGCAGTTCTTTTCTTGGAAGGATTGATGATGCAGACTTTCAGATATTTCAGGTAGATTTCTTCCCAATTACCCAGTTTACAAATTAGTGAAGTTATATGAGCCTGAGCTCTATTGAGATAGTAAAAATCAAGGTTGTGTTAATTCCAAGAACACTCCTATCTGCATTAATAAATAGCTCACCCTATTTTTTTTTCCCTTTCACAACCCCTGCAAGTAGCTACATAATGTATTTTTTCTGGGAAATATCTTTGTTAATATTTCTCTTAAGTTTGGGTCGGCATGTAGAAAATAACAGGAACATTACAGCCTACTTGAATGCTGTTTAAAGAAACGTAAGGATTAGAAATTCTGTCCTCATGCTAGGGGCTGCTATTATTTCTTGAAGGTCAACAGGAATATTTGGCACTTTGAAGAAAGAAGTCTTGTAAGATCTTGACTGATGAAAATGTTTATATGTAGAGAGATATGGCCATGTGTACTTCAGGGATACAGATCATACCCCACCTTGACCATAGCCAATTACTAGTAGGAAAATAATGTAATGGGAGTCTTACCACTTTTCTTGGGAGGTGTCAGTGCCCTTCTGAGGCCTTGCTGGAGAGATTACAGGGCCATAATGAGACTCATAATTCATGTCAGCCGCAAGCCTTTTCATTCATTTATAAATGTTTTAGAGTCCTATGATTCATAATGCCATGAGCCGGTTTTCTTTCAGAACCGTCATGCTCCCATTAATACCAACCATTCCTGCTTCTTGCCAAGAGACAAGCCCCGCAGTAATATATTATAAAGTTTAGTGTTCTTCATGAATTGTGATAGCCGAAATTCTTTTCTAGGTACTGAGTTAGTGCAAAAAAAAAAAAATTTTTTTAGGGAAATATGGAAACTTGAGAAAGAAATCAAAAAAGCAAAGAAAGGATCTCTTCACGTTCTAAGATATTATTTTAGAGTTATTCTCCATTATTAATATAATGCGCATTTTCTTTGTATGCCAGTTATTAGACCCTAAGAAAAATGGTAAACTTCAATGCTTCATTGACATAAAATGAAAATAAAACTGGGCATTGAAACTAAAACACTTACAGTAAGTTTGGGGGCATCCACCTGATTTTTATTTTGTTTTATCTCCTTCCTAATAAACACTACATAAATTATGTTTCCTTTTTATAATCTCATTCAACAATACATTTTTCTAGTTAAGTAAAACAGGCATTATTCTATCAAGCAAAGCAAAGCAGTTTTAAAAACCATTTGAAATCATACGGCATAAAATACATGCTGTCAGGACGCATGTCATTGTTTCGCTGGTGAGGCCTTATCTCTTTGGCTATTGTTCCTCACTGGCAGTAACTTCTTCAGAGTTCATCTGCCATTCTACTCAGCAGGACTAATTTGGTAACACCAGAGTCACAGTGTGGCACAGCAGTGTGGCACTGCAGAAAGAATCTTTGATTCTACTCTATTCAACATAATTCTTTGGACCCACCCATTGTTTGAAAGGGGCACTGAAGGCTCTATCCAGTTCTGGCTCCTGAGCTAATCCTGATTCAGGCAGAAAGTTAACAGCTCTTGATGCCCCATATGACAGGGTTTACCATTAGGCTCCTCTGCCAGATATGGAGTCCCATTATCTGAAGATGACTTCTGCAAGTCTTTGTTTTTGACCTTTCCGCTACCATATGTTGTTAAAAGAAAGTTGGGTTCCTCTTCCTGAGTTTCAACCCATCACCTCTCTCTGAATCCTGGCTTCTTCTGCCCTAGACTCTCCATGAGAGAAGAGAAGAAAAGGGAGTAGGAGAAGCACGGATTCCAGAGAAAAACCAAGGGGGCAACTTAGAGGTTTGTTCTAATATCCCTAGATGATTTCCAGCCAATTCTTTTTTCCCTTAAAAATAAATAATGAAGAATTTCTTAAAAACCTTACTCTGAGAGAAAATAAGCCAATAAACAACTTGGGAGATAGATAACAATTCAGATGAGAATGATAGCCCTCATTTTACCCATAACTTTATATTCTGTCTACATCACTCTCCTTATGGGTTCACATTTTAGGCTGTGCAGTAACTGCCTTCAGTTCATTCCAAATCTGTCTTTGTAGACCATCAGTTTATTTCAGCAGATCTCGACAACAACTATAAATAAATGGCTGAAGGTTTTTGATACTCCAGAAACTTTTCTATGCATTTTACATGTATTAAATAATTCACTCTTCAATAATCCCCATGACGTAAATATTATCATCATTCCCATTTTACAGATAAGAAATCTAAGGTACGATGAGGTTAAAAAACTTGCCCAAGTCCACATGTCCATTATGTGATGAAGCCCAGGCAGTCTGTCATCAGAATCCACATTCAACACTGTAGGCATACATATGTCATATATACACATATAGAAGTTGTCTCAATGGAGCAGCAATGTCCACAATAGCCAAACTATGGAAAGAACCTAGATGTCTATCAACGGATGAATGGATAAAGAAGAAGTGGTGTGTATATATACAATGGAATACTATGCAGCCATCAAAAGAAATGAAATCTTGCCATTTGCAATGACGTGGATGGAACTAGAGGGTATCATGCTGAGCAAAATACATCAATCAGAGAAACACAATTATCATATGATCTCCCTGATATGAGGAATTTGAGAGGCAAAGTGGTGGGGGTGGTTAGGGGGTAGGGAAGGAAAAAATGAAACAAGATGGGATCGGGAGGGAGACAAACCATGAGAGACTCAAATCTCAAAAAAAAAAAAATGAGAGACACTTAATCTCACAAAACAAACTGAGGGTTGCTGGGGGGTGGTGAGGAAAGGATAGGGTGGCTGGACATTGGGGAGGATACGTGCTATGGTGAATGCTGTGAAGTGTGTAAACTGATGATTCATAGACCTGTACCCCTGGGGC
Organism: Mustela nigripes; assembly: GCF_022355385.1. NCBI lineage: Eukaryota > Metazoa > Chordata > Mammalia > Carnivora > Mustelidae > Mustela > Mustela nigripes. The sequence goes on along the minus strand of NC_081560.1, from coordinate 28,766,089 downwards.
TAATAATACATTATATGTTAATAGAAAATAAAAAAGAAATAAAAAACAAAGAAATTGTCTCAACGTACCCCAAAGATACAGATGTCATGAAAAGAAGGGCCATCTGTACCCCAATGTTTATAGCAGCAATGGCCACGGTCGCCCAACTATGGAAAGAACCAAGATGTCCTTCAATGGACCAATGGATAAGGAAAATGTGGTTCATATACACTATGGAGTATTATGCCTCCATCAGAAAGGATGAATACCCAACTTTTGTAGCAACATGGATGGGACTGGAAGAGATTATGCTGAGTGAAATAAATCAAGCAGAGAAAGTCAATTATCATATGGTTTCACTTATTTGTGGAGCATAACAAATAGCATGGAGGACAAGGGGTGTTAGAGAGGAGAAGGGAGTTGGGGTAAATTGGAAGGGGGAGGTGAACCATGAGAGACTATGGACTCTGAAAAACAATCTGAGGGGTTTGAAGCGGCAGGGGGTGGGAGGTTGGGGTACCAGATGGTGGGTATTATAGAGGGCACAGATTGCATGGAGCACTGGGTGTGGTGAAAAAATAATGAATACTGTTATGCTGAAAATAAATAAATTAATTTAAAAAAAAGAAATTGTCTCAACGGTTCTAACACTACAAGTTGGTTATTTAAGAAACAGAGTATATACACTGTACAACATATGCAAATATCTGCTTATAACTACTCAAAGCACAGCTGCTTTGCTTGTAGAGCTTTGGCAATTCTGGCAAATAAGGCACAATGTCATATTTCATATTTCTATGGTAATTTTCATTCATTTTATCCTCTAAACCAGCTCCCTTTCTTGTTTTAACAGGAAATGATAAATTTGTCATACTATTTAGCAGTGTTTTTTAAGAGTGTGTTCCATGGAACATCTGTCTCCAAATCAAATATTCAGATTCAAGGTTTTTATCCCAAACTTTCTGCGTCAAAATCTGGGGGTGGAGCCCAAGAATCTGTAGTTTCACAAGCTCCTCTGGTATGTTTGATGTTTCTAGAATTTGTTTTGGAAACTGCAGAGCTTCCTGGCCAGCTTTCAGCTTATCACTGCTCCAAATTAGACAATTAGTTAGAATACATTAACTTTCTACTCTCTAGTCCTAATTATATATCTAAGAAATACAACTTCTTTTATGCCTTGACCTCCCCTATCCAGAACATAGAGAAGAATAAAGAAAACTCACAAGCTTGTGTCCAACTCATAATTTCCCAATCCCTAATAAGTGAAAATGTTTCCCTCACTGACTTAGTAGACTCATCATTTATAGTTACCTCCTTTAAGCTTTTTTTTTAACGTTAATTTACCTTGAGTCAATTCTTAGCTAAGCACTGGCTCTAAATATTTCACAACCCGCTTTCTGCACTTGTCTTAAATCCAGATTTCTACCTTCTCATGTACCTCCAAGCAAACGTGTTTTGAGCAGAATGGTGTCCCACCAAATTCATGTCTTCCACTGCATATGATATTACCAGAGTGATTTCATTTTTACGCAGCCATAGCTAAATTTAGCTCTGAAGCCAGAGGTTATGATTACCAATGGAGTTCACCACAACCAGCTTAAGTTCCTCAAAGTAAGGCCCTATGCCTTCCCAGCTGATATATGCAATACGTGCTGAGTGCTGGGATCCCAAATTCCAGCTGTGGGTCACCTGAAGCAGATGTTATAGCTACAAATGTAAAAGTAACATGGCAAGGACATACTGAGAGATCATTGAAAATGATGTAGATTATTTGTAAACTGCTAAGAAAGAGCCAAAGGAGAACAGATCTCCTGGGTAGTGTTCAGAGTTACGATGGTTAACTTTAGAAAAAGGGCCACTGGTCAAAATCGGAGGCACGACTGAATAAAAATAAAGTGGGGTAGGAACTCAATTCTCACAATCACATAGAAAAGACACAATATGAGAATATATTTTGCAAATCATAAAGCATATAAAGGCCTTCTTATCATTCTTATACATTGAAAGAACAAACAGTCAAATGTCAATCTTTTTAAGTCTCTGCTAAATTTGTATTTCAATATTGGTCATATTTCTACTTTCAAGGAATTGTTTTATGTTTTTAATTTCATTGGAATATCATGCTTATAAATTTTAATGAAAATAGGGTGACCCTTACTGGCACACACGGAAACCTTTTAGTTGGAGACTTGGGCAAGGAGGTATGAGATTTCTTTATACGCATTGTGCTACAAGACGTTTTTTTCTTGGGTGAGGTAAGCATGGATTTTCTCAAAAAGCTTTACCTTTGATGAGTGGCAAATGTAAATTGTGTTGCTTCAACTTCAAAAAGATTTCTCTGTTATACTGCTAATACTAATACTTGACATTCAAAGCCTAGAAGCTTATAACAAAATCACTTAAGAACTCCAATTCCACCTCCTGTATCTGAGTAAGTGAAGTATGAGTAGTAACATTAGAGTCACGCTGAGTTACATCAACTCAATGTGGAATACTCTTGTTAATTAAATCAATTGTCTGGGTTTAGAGAATACACAATATATTTATCGATCATGACCCATAATTTGGAAGCCAATGGCTACCATTTTAAAAAATATTTATTTCCTGGTAAATTTTGCATCCTTCCGGATCCACTCCAACACTCAAGTTCCCTAAGGGCCCAAATTTCAAAAGCTGCAGTTCTAACCTGGCTTTTCAAAGCCCTCCTCCTTGTTGGAGGCTGCCTGACTACTCTCTGATCGAAAATCTTTTCTAAAGTCATCAAGCTCATTCTTCCCACTCTCTGGGACTGGGGTTTAGGGAGAACATTTCTGAGTTTCTAATGCTCTGGTTCCTCTCCCAGCAACCTCAGATCACCACCAATCCCAATCCTACCACAGACATGATACATACGAAACACTATTCTTTGCGGGGTCAGAACTCCCACCTGCAATGATACAGTGTTTGGCAATGCAGTGTTTGGCTCCTTTATTTTGCATTGCTTAGTTCTTTGCTCTCCACTGTCTTTATCTGGCTGAACTGGGACAAACTTCTTCCTGGTAGGGAAATCTAGGACTAATCATGGTTTATTTAGCAAAAAAGCTACTATCTTCAATGGCCAGGATATCTGGGGGTTATGATTAAGACATTCCCTTCATACACACCCTCACGTTTCGTTAAGCCAGTTTTACTGAATTAAATAAACAACTCAGGAATCTGTTCTCATACTACTGAAGAAATGAAGCAACTGTCCATTTTAATTTTTTAAATCAGTAATTTCTATTTTTCTTCCTCTCCTTCCCTTCTTTCTCTCTCTTTCTGCTCTCATTTTTACCTGCCTTTCTCCCTCCCTCCCTCCTTGCTCTCCTCACGGCATTCCCTCTTTTTCTTATATTTTGCTATCTGATTTTCTAAACAATAGTCATGAATGGAATAGGATATTTTTCTCAAAATAATTAGCCATGGACCAAAAATAGTTCCAAATGAATCTTCCCAAGTGGCCCAGAAGGAGGAATTTTTTCCCTCACTTTACTTAAAGGCTCATGGTTTGATAATGAGATTCTATGAAGACTTGAAAGGCATTGTGATTTTTTCCCGCTATGCTTTGTATACTTTGCTTTTCAGCAGTACAACACATTTTCTCTTGATTCATGTTAGAAAAATGTGCAATTTTACTAAAATCTCTACCCTGCATGAGCTTGAAGTAATTAGAAAGACATGAAACTTTTGATAACACAGAGTAAACACAGAGTAAACACTAAAATATCAGCAGATGTATAGGTCTTCACTCAGAAGGTAGGACCTAACGTGCAGAATGAAGAGTGCTTAGAACTTGGGGGAATGGGGTAAATAGCTGGAGAAGATTAACAGTTTTTAGGAAGGGGCACAGATAGAGTAAAAATAGCAGTGAAATGTTACCTATACCTCTATTTCAGAGTCTTTGTGTTCAGGACAATTTCCATAAATGTATCAGTGGAATCTTTCACCAGCGGTTAAGACATATTTAGAAATCTTGCTAGATTAACTCCCCATATATTACTGTTTACCTACTCTTTAGGTCATTCACTACATAGTTATGTTTAATTTGTTAATGTACATTATGATTATGATAACCCTAGGTTTTAGAGTTAACACAATACAAACTTAATTTTCTCTTACATTGCAGGCTAATTCCAGTGCTCCTAGTTGGCAATTAGGTGGATTTTCCTTCATCTTGAGATTCAGGTATATGGATCCTTCCATGTGGCAGCTGCACCATTCCCTTCAAGTCTCTTAAAAGGTGGGAGAAGAGAACCTCATCAAAATCTTGGCCAGAAATTCATCACTTCTGCTCATAGTCCACTAGGAAGAATCAGTCACATAGCCCTAATTAGCTGCAAGGGAAGCTTGGAAACATAATTGTTGTTTGGGCAACCATTTTCCCCACAACTCAAACTAGGAGAAGCACCAGTTTTGATGGACAGTAAGCTGTCTCTGTCATACTTACCAAATGTGTTAGCTTTCTATAGATATACTTAAACTCTACCTTGGTTACTACCTCAGCGCTAAATCTTGGTTTGAATAGAAGAATATATTAAAGTACTGTAGTATATTTAGAGAGGAATATTTAAGAATCTTTAGAGTTTATCCATTTCTTAGAAAAGACACTTCAATAAGTAAATAGTCTTTGAAAGTGCACCATATTCTGCTTTTTAGTCCTATAATCATGGATTTTTGTAAAGTAGTTTGGCAACCAAACTGAAATCTACCACTTTAATTATTCTCATATTATGCTCCTCTCAGCTAGACTATGATACATGCTCTCAGTTCATTAAACATTTCCTGATTTTAAAACATTTCCCATTCAACTTCCTTCCCTAGCAGGTCCAATCTCCATGGCTTTCATTGTGGTTGCCTGTGGATACCACGCAGAAAGGGCACAGGGGAAAAAAAATAGGATCTGAATTACTCGGCAAAGAAACCCTAATTAGGTTCTCCCCATTCATAAAAATAGATCTTTCATCAGTGACAGTTCAGTGCATTTAGGGAAGGGCTCCCGTAACTTGCCATGGGTGCAGTCTGCCAATACTAATGTTTCTTTGGGAAGCACTCAGACAAATGATGTCCCATCAGTTTTATGTGAGAATTCCTTCTCATGAGAGTTGCCTTCCAATTCAATATCTAGGACTGAACTATTTTATTTTAGTTCATGTAATTTAATTCTAATTTCTTTCTTTTTCTTTTTTTAAAATGTGAACTTTGCTGTGTCGCTTCTTGAGGCATATTCCACATGCATATTGGACACCTGATAGGCCTCTTCTTTATCGAACACGATAACGGATGTGGTTTTCTACACAGAAATAACATATTAATGATAATACTGGCATTGCACTTCAAGATTACAAAATAGCTTTCCATCTTATTCATTTAATATTTATAACAACTTTGTGACAGGGCTCCTGGCTGGTTCAGTCAGAAGAGCATGGGACTCTTGGTCTCAGGTTCATGAGTTTGAGCCCCACATCTGGTAAATAGATTAATTAAGTAAATACATAAATAAACTTATATAACAACTTTTTGAGACTCAGAGGATAACTTGTCAAAGGAAACACAGCCAATCAATAGCAGAACTGGTTTTAAAATCAGGTCATTAGATTTGCTCCTACATTATGATGTCCATTTAAGTTTACTATAATGCACAAACTTGAAATAACCTGAGAGTCATAAAGCTACGTTATTGATAATAAGTGCATAGAAAAGTATCAATAAAACCATAGAGCTTCATGTAAAACTATGATTTCACATGTCATAAAGGGTGGAGAAGATGGATGGATGAATGGGTTGAGTGGGTAGAGAAGATAAGAAAGAGCTATTCAGGAAGAGGAACTGAATTCTTGCATAAAATCAGGAAAGAGGGGGCTGTGTACAGACATTATGGGGAAACTGAAATGTATGGTGAGAGATGACAGGGGAAAATGGGAGAAGAGCCATATGAAAAGGGCTAGCTAGATCAATTAAGAAGACCTAAATCTGGAGAGCTTTGAAAGTCTGGCAGAGAAATTTAGACTTAGTAAGAGGGTGGTAGTGAAAAAATGTGATTTTTTGATATAGGAGTATTAGGAGAACATGCTTTAAAGGAGGAAGTATTTGGTAGTAGACTGTCTGAAATCTTGAAAATATAGAGCCTGAAGTCGGCCTATCTGTTGCTGTCAGATCAAGATGTGAAAAAGATTTGGAGCCAGTGACAATGGAATGTGAAGCAAAAGAGGTCACAGCTACTGGACAAAAAGAATAAATTGTTAAAAACAAAGCCTTAAGGTTTTAAACAAGGGGAATGGAAGAATGTGGAATTCAGGAATAACCTGTTTTCAAAAACAATGTTGAGATAATCTACGTCTAATTGTCAAATTACAACTTGGTGATGTCAAAATCAATATAAGTGCTTTTCTGTTGATTGACCTATTTCTAAGCTACACAATTTTGATTTTATCTCCCAATATTAGAGATTTCTAAGAGACTGTGTTTACTGGATAAATATTCAATAAGAGAGCCATCTTATCTCTTAAGAATAGGATTCCTTTACTGTCCTACTGTGGCTACTGTGTCAAAAACAAGTAAAATACTAAATGTCTTCAAAGAACAAGCCTGTATGTTGTTCATATTGTGAAGCTATTAATTCTGATTTTTAGAACAGCTTGAAAATCTATACACAAAGCAGCACTTCAGCCATTAGACTTTGAACTAAACACGCTTAAAACATTGTTCTTCTAAACGCTGGTTATTTATAGAAACACAACAAATTTTAGAGATTATATTTCAGCCTTCAACTTTAGAAACAGTTCAACAAAATTTATTCAAAACACAGATGCAATTAGTAGCAGAGATGGGATTGGAATTCAGTATTTTTACTCTGAATTCAGTATTCCAGAATATTCTACATGGAACATTGTTAACAATAGATGCAAGAACTTGGATGGCAGCCATAGTTCTGAATTATTTTACATCTATTACTTCAGAAATAGTGCCCCCAAATGCAATGAATTGGATATGATTGTGACACCTCCCTTTTAGGGAAGAGCAAATGAGAATGTGTATAGATGGAGTAATGCAGCTAGATAAAGTCTGCATAACTCACTCAAAATTACATACTCATGAATTTGAAGCCCAATGATCTGGTTCCAGAGGCTGTGCCCTTGCTGCTTCTCAAGCCTCAGCCCTAGATCTATTCTTTCTAAGTACTATATGTGTCAACTTTAAAACAGAGAATAGTAACTATAAGGACATAAAATAATAGAACCTCCAACTATGTTCTGCCTCTTGAACCAAAGATAATCTGTAGTTTTTTGGCAAAAGGCTATTTGATCATTGAAAGCTTGAGGCAATTAACATTACAGGCTGCAGCCAATGTCAAGAGTAGTGGGGCATTCAAGCAGGAAGAATGACTGAAAAAAATCCTTCATATCCCACTGTTCCTGGGACCCAAAGGGGAGTGAATTTTGTGAAGAAGAACCTGAGCATGAGGAAGACACTGAGAACCAGGACTTCAGAAGACAGCAAGGTGCAAAGATGCTATGATCTGGTAATAGAGGGGGTTGACAGCAGCATCGAACACTGCAGGAAATTCAAATGATTGAAAGGCAGTTTATTAGATTTGGGAATTAGGAGGCCATTAGTGAGTCTTCAGAGAGCTATTTCACTGAACGTCAGAAGACCAAGGAATGCACATGAAGATATAAACTGTAAATATATGTTGCCCGCACCACTCCAGTTGACAAACCAAAACCAGATTACATTTCAGAGAGTTCAGTTGTGCAATATTGTGTCAGAATCAGAATATTTATCTCAGTATTAAAAATTCCATATTTAATAGACTGTTACTGTTTAATAAGCAAGGAACCAGTATCAAAAAGCTTTAGGGCACCTGGGTGGCTAGTGCGTTAAGCTTCTGCCTTCAGCTCAGGTCATGATCTCAGGGTCCTGGGATCAAGCCCCACATCGGGCTCTCTGCTCAGCAGGGAGCCTGCTTCCCCGACCCCCACCTATCTCTGCCTGGCTCTCTCCTACTTGTGATCTCTCTCTCTCTCTCTCTCTGTCAAATAAATAAATAAAATAAAAAAAAATTTTAAAAAGTTTTAAAAAGTAAGTAGTGGAAAGTCTTCTTCCCTTCCCCACCCACCATCTGCATGGTTCCCGTATTTCCTGAGTAACCACGCTATGGATTTCTTCTTCTTTATTTTTTTTTTTAGGTTTTGTTTTTGTTTTTTAAGGAAGGGAAACATACACACATATTTTGACATGATGGTCGTGTACTATACTGTTATGGACTTCTTTTGTTCCCCTTTAATCGCATATTGAAGACTTTTTCAGTTAATACATGAGTTTCCTTATTGTTTTTTAAGATTTAAATAGTATTCCATTAGGGATGCAGTACAATTTAACTAGTTCTGAATAGTTGAAAATTTGTTTCAAAATGTTTTCTGTCACAAACAGAGCTGTTCCGTTTTACATGTATAGCTTTGTACATATTTCATTTATATAAATGCAAGTAAATCTCTTAGGTAAATTCCTGAAAGTGGAATCGCTGGACTGAAGAATTTAAACCATTGGAATATTTTTATATACTGCCAAAGTGATACTCATGGATATCATGCCAATTTGTCATCTCTTAATCAATGCATAAGAACACCAGTTCTCTATATCTTTACCAATCCTGTGTCACCAAATTTTGAAATTTTATTTTGCAATTCCTATAGGTAAAATATGAGATCCCAATACAGTTTTCAATAATGTACTTCTTACAAGTGAAAAATATTATTTTATATGCTCAAGAACCATTTGTAGGTAGGGATTTTTGTTTTTGATATTAAGATCTAGTTGTAATGCACTGGGATTGTAAATGCTCCTTTGGGAAGATTACTGCTGTTTTATTCATGGTGAATATTCGACAGGCATTTGAGAAAAGGGCATAATCTCTATTTCAAGAGACAGTGATATTTATCTATTAATCGTATTATTTAGAATATATACTAATTTTGTTCTAGAATATATACTAATTTTGTACTATTATAAATAATTTATAAATTAAAAATTGATCAATAATAAATAGTACATAGTTGTATTATTTAGTATATATGTGTGTGTATAACTAGGTTTTTGTTGGTCGAGTTGATCTGTCATGGAAAAATAGTAGTAAATTTGTCTCTTATTATAAGTATATTTTTATTTATCCCTGGTATTTTTGCAGTTTTTGACAAATGATGAAATGATGCCTTGGTGTTTGGTTGGTAGATATTCACCGCTATTTTGTTTTCATTTTGAACTGCATGCTCCAGCATTATAATGGGTCTTTTAATTTTTAACTGCATTACTTTAGCATTATAACACAGCTTTATTCACTTGTTTAATGTTTTTTATCTGAATTCAACCTGGTCTGACATTAAGACTATGACCTCTGCTTTTTTTGTTTGTATCTGTATAATACAGCTTTGCCTATCCTTTTAGTTTCTTATCCTTTAGTTTCTCTTGTTATAAGTGTGTTCCTTACATTAGCATCATGTACTTCATCTACCTTTATGATGGTTGTGTAGATCTTGGATTTCATTCACATAGACTGCTGGTATCTTTAGAGTGGTCCAGTGCACTACATAATTTGGTCTACTTAAGAGTTATTCAGAATAGAATTGGGTTTTGTTTTGTGACCTAACCTGAAATTACTTTGATTGTACTAAGCAGATCGTTATCCAAAGCACAGATATGGTTAGCCTTACATTGTTATATTACTTTGAGTTATGTTTCCTGAAATCATAATTACCTTCATCATCATCATCTTTCGATATGTGGTTTGTTTTCTCTCAATGTGTGCGTGTGCGTGTGTTTCATTATTTCCTAGTAAGAAAAAAATAATAAACTTAGCACATTTTTCCTTTCCATTCATCTTCTCTCCCCTCCACAACCTTATATTAGCAAGAAATGTTATTTATTGTTTTTGCTCTCATTTTATGATATACATATATTATTTTGTCCATTCTGAATACCTTTTGACTTCCAGCGACTAGAGATGAAACAATCAGTACACTTAATGTCTCCTTCTTTCTTTTCTTTCAGTTTTTATAATATTTATGATTATATATTTATGACATTATAAAGTATATATTTATAATATTTACATTATGATGTGTCACCACGAACCTTTAGTTCTACTGTAAGTATACTCAATGTGCATTATCTCACAGTAACTAAATTTATTCTCCTGTAGTTTCCCAAGGAAGGGTTCATGGGAATAACTTCTGGTTTCTTGCATGTTGAAAACTTTTTGTCTATGGTCTTTATACCTGGAAGTCAGTTTGGCCATATGAAGAATTTTTGACTTATTATTTTTTTTTCTTTAGAGGACTGTTGAGATCATTGTCCTCTGATATTATACATTGCAGTGGACATTGAGGAAGTGTTAATTTTTGCATCATTTCAAGAAATACAATCAATTTGCCAGATTATGCAGAAAAATCTTTATTTTTGTGATCTGGTATATTTCCTAGATTACATTTCAGTATTGATTTTTTTTTAGATTCATTATTTGTGGAATGTGATATGTCTTTTCAATATATATATACTCAAGTCTTTTTTTATTTCAAAAAATTTTCTTGAATTATATCTCTAAACATTTGTTTTGTAATTTTATCTTGGTTTTCTTTAGGAACTCCAATTATGTGTATGTTGTTTCACCTTTGTTTTTCTTTCTTTCTTATCTATTTTTTTTCTATTTAACTTTGTCTTTAGTTTTATCTTATTTTCTTTACTTTTCTCATTTCTATTCTGTTTTTTACTACATTTTCCACAGTGTCTATTTGCTTATTTATTCTCATATCCTTTTTATTTCTTTGCTGATTTTATTATTTTTCCTTTTTAACCTAAGTTCACTGAGCACAATTTCATCTCTTCTGCTCTTTGCCATCTTCTCCTCAAGTTCTGCATTTTCGTTTTGTGTTCTTCCACTACAGAAACAGTTGCTTCAGCAAATTTTGTTGTTTGCTTGTTTTGCTTTTAATTCAGGGAACATTTTTGGTCCAGCTTTTCATTTGCTCCTTCTTTTTTCCTGGAGAGTCCATCTGTTTTTAAATTTTCTAACATTTTCTTTTTTTTTTCCTTTTAGCATCCTTATATGAATATTGTGCTAAACATTTTTTATGCTTGCCTTTAAATGACTTGCACTAGTTCTTTGCAAATTATTATTGTGACTTGTGTTTTGATAAGCTGAATAGCTATTACAAGGGATTCTTACCTGCTGGAGCAGACCAGAATTGTAGTATACTTATGTTTCAAAACCTAAGGGCTTTCTTCTAAGAGGCCACAAAGACAAACTTCTTCCTGCAAATGTGATTTTCATGTAATAGATCCCCCCTGCTTCTCTGAATATAACTCAATCCTGAGGGACTTCTGGCATCAAGCTTCTCAACACACTTCTCTCACCTGCTATTCCAGTACAAGGCATAGTTTTATACATGAACATGTATAAAAGCATGGCCATTGCCTGGAAATACATTATTTTCGTGGCTTTCTGGAGTCTGCAGCTGCTGGATTCTTTCCTCAGCTTTTCTATATCTACCTGTTTAGTTCCTGCATTCAGTTGAAAATCGTAGATACTTTTAAAAAATATCTTGTAGTTTTTCTTCTAATTTCACTAAGAATTTTTTTTTTTTTTACTTTTGTCATCAATTCTCCTGATTATTTTGGAAGAAAAGAGAAGATTTAGTTCATGTAGCTACATTTGTCTTATAAATCTTTAACTCATCTAGCCATCCCAAATGATAAAGGACATTAGAGCATTACAACTTGCCTTTCTTTCTCTGAGTTGTAATTTTCAGAACTCAGGATGGCAATACAAAAAAATAACCCCAAAGGAGTCTATTTCTAGTTTCACATCACTGTTTTTGATGATAATAACAGTTCCCTTCTCTTTTACGGTTCATGCTATATTTGCACCATGGGCACAAAAGTCAATCTCACTTCCATGTCTTTTCTGTATTACCTTTCCAAGACCCTGGATTTTTCTGCCTTTCAGGGGTCCAGAGCCATCAAGACTTTTTAGGGCCCTGGTTATTTCTAGTTATTGCCAAGATAAACACTGTGCCTGTGCTCTATAGCTGATATTAACCATTGGCTCATCCCTGTGTATAACTCGGGATTCTGAATTTCTTATATAAAATTATGCAAGGTCTGATTTTTGGCTCCTTTAGAAATTGACTTCTATTCCTCCATTTCATTCATGTAGGCGAAGACAGCTGGGACACCTCTGTTGCCAGTCTCCAGGTTTGAATTGCAGAATAAGGGGAGCCAAGTCATCCTTAGGAATCTGGAACACATTTTTTCCTAGGATCTCTGACACAACCCGAATAATGTTGACATTCAGGGCAGAATGCCAGACTCATCCAAGCACATAGCCATTTCCCCAGGAAACCATCTAATACAGGACTTTTTAGCACTGCTATTTTATTGCTATTGGATGCCATTAAATACTGGTCTATGAACCAGGGAAAGAAAACATTTCAAATGAATAAATAGAAAATTCCTCTGAAAATGGCTGCATCTGTGGGGGACATTTAAATATAACACATAGGAAAAAAACAGTAAGTACAAAAATGACACATGTAGTTTTACATTATGAATTTTCCTTTTAACTTTAAAAAACCTTGTTATCTTTATATCCTGATCATATTTTAATAAAATGTAAAAGCATAATTATTATCCAGTATTTATCTAAGCCCAGAACACTGCTGTATATGAGAACATCTTTTATTTTTACTCTTGGGGCATTCTGATGAATGAAAAACAGAAGATGCTACTTTACTGTATTTATTCACATACATCTGTTCACTGCCAGTTTTTAGCATTAGAAAACTGTAGGCACTCCCTCAAACCTACTACGGAAATTCATCAATCTAATATATATATATAATATATATTATATATACATAAATACAAATATGCAATATATTTTAATTATATTAATTTTATAAATTTAGATATAATCTTATGTATTTATATTAATTATAAATTATAAATAATAATTATAAATATATATTTATACATAAATAGACATTTATGTATAAATATATATTTATAAAACATTTATTTACTTATTTATTTATTTAAGAACAATAGAGAGCATAGGGCAGGAGCGGGGGTAGTGGGCAGAGGGAGAGAGAGAAAGAGAATCTCAAGCCGACTCCCCACTGAGCACAGAGCCTGACTCAGGGCTCAATCTCAAAACCCTGAGATCATGACCTGAGCCAAAATCAAGAGTCATATGCTTAACCGACTGAGTCACCCAGGTGCCCCTAAAATGTACTTATTTTTAAAATCATATCCATTTAATGAAATTAAAATGTCCCTTATATGCAGAGTTTTTGTTTTATCTTCATCAAAATATAAATAAAATCCCATTGGGTCAGAGTCCCTGTGTCCTCATTCTTATTTGTCATTCCCTTTCTTTCCAGCTACCTCAATTTGCATTTCATATGCATCACTGAACCTGCCTGTCTTTGTTTTTGATCTCCAACATACCTCCAATAGTCTTCCCAGTGTAGCCCAAAACACACCTCAGGAGATCATTATGTAATTTTTACATATAATACTCAAATCATTGTTTGGTCCTGGGGAACATATCAATCAGCTATTAACAGTCTGATGTTTGGGAACTTAACTTAATTAACCAAGTTTGTTTAAGATACAATTACTATATAACTGAAGCTGATTTAGGCTGATTAGCAGAAGTTTATTAAAAGAAAATTGGATAGATCACAGAACTGTTGCAGGAACTAGAGAACAAGATTTGAATTAAGCTTCTAGGCAGAATGGCCAAGATTGTGCCCCAGAATTGACTTAATGGAAATCCACCACAATGGTGTTGACCCACAAAATGTCACACAAAACTGCTGCTCATGCTCCTGCTCAGCACTGCCATTTCTTTATGAGGAAACTGACCTTTCAAGCACTGGGAAATCACCACCATTCCCACCATGGCCATCACAGGTCCCACCACTACCAAGGGATGTCCTAAGTTGAGTTTATCCTAAGATAGAGTTTAATCTGCAGGATTTGCTCCATGCAAGAGAGGGGAAAGAAGTAGGATTGGGCAAGGCCAGAAGTCAGACTGTGATGTAGACCCATAGTCAACCTCAACTGACAACAGAGCAGCCTTTGGGGCTAAAGGTTATGCCTAGTTGGGCTAAGATGGCCAGATATTTTTACTCCTGTATCAGATGGTCATTGGATATGAGCTACACTGGGAAGGGGCATGACTTTAGGAAAGGTAGCTCTCCATAGCTGAGGCAATGCCTGAAGGGACAGACAGCTGAAAGTTGTTTGCCAACAGCATCTTCAGCATCTAGGGGAACAAGCACAGTCCACACCTTGCAGTGCTTAGATTAAATCCACAGTGTAATTTTGTGACCTCAGTTTCCTGATTTAAAACATGGGGATAGTAATATCTCACTCATTTGGGTCCTGTAAGGCTTAATAAAATAATCCATGTGAATGTGGCATCCCTGACTGCAATGCTAACTACATTAAGTACAGTATTTTTCTGAATAAACAAACCCAAAGACTTGTCTTCAATGAAATGTGGATTAAGAATACTGTAGGGGCGCCTGGGTGGCTCAGTAGGTTAGGCCTCTGCCTTCAGCTCAGATCATGATCCCATGGTCCTGGGATCAAACTCCACTTCTAGCTCTCTGCTCAGTAGGGAGTCTGCATCCACCCCCACTCCCCGCCCCACCCTGCCTGCCTCTCTGCCTACTTGTGATCTCTGTCTGTCAAATAAACAAATAAAATCTTTAAAAAAAAAAAAAAAGAATACTGTAAACACAAGATATTAATGGAGGATGCACATACGTATTTTTTGTGTAAAATGCGCATACATGCAATGCTTTTCCTCATCTGGCACCAACGTACCTCTACAATTTCATCTCCAACACTGTAAACTTTGACTTTGGTCATTTTATACCGTCTGTCTAGAATCCCAGCCCCAAATTCTCCTGTCATCTGCAACTTCCCTAACAGCCAATTCCCCACTTCCACCTAAGTGTTCTCCTGGTGATCCCTTCATGTTTTTATTTTACTCTTCTTTTAATAGTTACCACAATATACAGCTCTCATTAGAGGTAATCGTGTACCTTCCTTGTGTTTCCAGTAGTCTGTGATGTTCTTCAAGAGTGAGATTAGACTCCACTTATTTTTTCTAGCATTTAGCATAATACCTTGTTCATAGTAGGCTCCAAAGAAGTGTTCATTCATCTAAGCTGCCAACTTTCCCAAGATTTTTCTGTAAATGAACTAGGTGTTTATACATGCAGATCAACATTTTATAATTCGTTCCTGTGGGCGAGTTGTACTATTCGTTAGTGCTACTCTTCTGATCGACTGGAGATGAAGTTGACTGGAAGAGAGAGTTTTTCATAGGTCAGCTCCTCCCAAGCTCATTTCTGATGCCGTTCCAGAGACATTCTCAATGTTCTGACACCAATATTTCATTTCACTGGGAACGTTTAATGTTTTTCAAAAATAGAATAGTTTCAAGAATAGTTCAAAAATAGTTTTTCAAGAAAAAAAGAATGTTTTTCAAGAATAGTTGGTTCTCGCGGTATTTCCAGGGACAGGCAGTCACGCATGGTAGGTTAAAGCATGAACTTTAGAGTCAGACTCTCTGGGTTTGAGTTCTAGCTCTGCCATTTGCTAGTCACATGACCTTGGGAAACTTATTATCTCTGCTTTAACTTCATCATGTGTAAAATAGGGATAGCCATAGTATCCATCTAATTGAATTCATATGAGGACTGAATGGGTAAATGGAGGCAAACCACAGTGAACATTTCCCTGCACATGGTAAAGCATACGTAGGTGTTGGCTACTACTGATGTTTAGCACTTTCCTGTTTCCCTTCCCTTGAAAGGTAGATTCTTTGGAAACAGCAGCCAACCATAAAACATCCTTCCACTTTCAAAAACTCTCAGAATAGCATGAAAGAATATTTCTTAAAATGTCTGGATTTTGGAAATACAAACTACTTCAAATAAAAAGTCAGGCTTGAACAAACTATGCAAGTCTTATAAATACAAAAAACTTATGGAAATATAGACAAATGGGACATTACTATTTCATAAATATTGTTATACTCTAGCGTAATTAATACTCTCTGCTATCTAAATTATGTTTTAAACTCTATAGATCCAGCTCACACCAAACAAAATCTCTCCTACGTGTGTGTACCTGTGTGTCTAGTGTTATACTGATCTTAAAATATCTGGGTATCATAAAACGAACTGGAATGTCAGATTAGGCAAGGAAAAAAAAAAAGAATTCTCCTTTAATGAACCAGAAAGGCGACGCCAGTTAATATGTTTAAAATTTCCTGGGTAATTTAATTAGCAATTTTAATATATCATAATTTGATATTTCTAAACCACAGTTCTGAATTTATCGTGCAATTATTTTACTTCATTTACCCATAAAATGCCACACTTTCTAAAGTAAGATATTTGCCTTGTGGAATTTACTAGCAATCATGCAGGGTAACTTTTGAGCAGAACTGAATGTGTGTCATTCACCTGAAGTGATGAGGGAAGGTGGGCATGAAGCTGAATGTAATTATCAAAGCTGGCGTGTGCCCAGCATCCTGTAGATGACAGCCAGATACCCTTATGAATAATGGGGTTGCAAGTCTGATTTGTAGATGGATTGCATGCAGTTGGCCTTGCCGAGTCATAAAATTATTTCCTCTTTTTCACCATTCAAACTTGTAAAGATTATTCAGATTTTTTAAATGAAATTAGAGCAGCTAGTGGTAGGTCATATCAAGGATGTTAGAACAATCTGACAGTGACATCTGTCACTCCATCGTATGCCAGCTTTGATTCAAAGGATTTGGCTAGCATGAAGATGTCCAGTGATTCCCTCACTGTGCTATATTTGTCATCCTGCCTTTGGCATTAGCTGCATCCTCAGGATGTCACTCAAGTCAAAGAGGGTGATACTCCCAGATGGAGGAGGACCATTCTGCAGTCGAAGCAACAGAATTAGCTAAACACTCCTCCTAAAACCTCAAAACAGATCTGCAAGATTCATATTGAATTGCCAATTTAAGTTTCAGTTTGTAAAACAGTAGACATATTTTAAAATGTGGTGAAATTGTTCAACTGAAGGTAACACAGTCAAGGAATCTACTTGTTGATGGACCTTTCATATACTCTGTTCTGGGAAAAAAATTACTCATTTAGTCATTCATTCAACAAATATTTAGCAATCTCATGCCATGCAGAGAGAACAATATTTGAAAGGGCCTGGAAATGAGAAAGGATAGGGCAATTTCAAGAAGGAAAAGAGGTCATTATGGCCAGACCAAGTTGGGACTAAGAACAGTAAGAAGAAATTTATCAGTTTTAAACAAGGAATGGCTTATCATACTGCATTTTCTGATACATTATTTTGGTGCACAATGTAGAGGTATATTAGAGAGGAGGGGGAAGAAAAATTGTGGGGCAAAGCACTAGGAGGTTATTACAGAAATCTAGGCACGAGGTAATACCCTGACAGAAGATGGTGGAACTGAAAGTAAGTGGATGGCTTTAAACGATATTTAGAGAAAGAATAAAGTTTGTAAGACAGTGGATATGGGTGGTGGCAAGATTGAGAGAGAAGGCACGGAAAATGCCCAGGTTGTTGAGACAGGTAACTAGATTAAAGGTAGTCCTATTTACTGAGACAGGAACTTTAGATGGGAGATCAGGGGAGATGATGAGCTCAATTCAGACATTCAGAATTCAAGGGAGATGTGAGATATCCAACAGAAATATCCAGTAGGCCATTGCAAATATAAGTAGAAGGTCAGAAATAAAGACTGGAAAGCTCTTCATTTGAGCCTGAGATGTGCTCACCACAGCTATATTTTTTTTTAAGATTTTATTTATTTATTTGTTTACTTATTTACTTATTTAAAAGAGAGAGAATGACTGTGGGGGAGGAGCAGAGGAAGAAGGACAAGCAGACTCCATGCTGAGCACAGACTAATGTGGGGCTCAATCCCAGGACCCTAAGATCATGACCTGAGCTGAAATCAAGAGTCAGATGCTTAACCAACTGAGCCACCTAGGTGCCCCTCGCCACAGCTATTTTGAATAAAGGAATGAAAAACTTCCTAGGAAAATACTCAACCCAGAAAAGAAAGAGATAAAGTGAGTTTGGATAATGGATAATGAAATCCGTACTGTAGAGAAGGCATAGTTTTTTGCATAGTATGTTGTCTACTTTCAACATCATCCTTGGTTAAGCTCTCATGAGTTTTACACTAAAAAGTCAACATCAAAAATGTAATAGCTAGAAGTGTCTGGGTAGTAACTTGGAATCAGGGTGTCAGTAGACTTGGTGACAGTTGAGTAGGCTGTGCTGGCAACTGGAAGGTTTCATGAGACCTAGGAAAGAATCCTGAAACATCATGTGTTAGCAGATCTTGATTCAAATGCCCTATAAGCCTCACCAGCACTGGGGTATCTTTACAGAGAGTTTCATGGATGGCAGAGCCTTGGTAGACATGAGCAGCTTTGACTGGAACTACTACCAAGAAAATAGCAAGTGCCAAAGAGTCACTAAGATGACTGGCTGGTGAAGGACATGTGAGATTGGATATGTAGAATTAATTTAAAGAGAGAGTGGGCATGTCCCTTGGACATGTCAGTGTTAGAGCCAGAGACATTCTCTTGCTACTGTTTTGGGACCTTATTACTTTTTTTTTGGGGGGGGGGACCTTATTTTTAACACCAAGCTATGGCAACCTAAGGCAAGGGAAATGGGGGCAGACAATCTATTTGTTGCGTATCTGTAGTATATATTGGAAAGTCATGTTTTAAATTTTGTTTTTAAAGATGAATTTTATATCTTATATTTCTATTTTAAAAACTTAGTCAATAGCTTTTTAAACAATATGGGTCCTAGTTAATTATTCCCCTAGATCAGTGGTTTTAAATGGAAAATTGTGTCTCTGCTTCTCTTTACAGTCAAATGGAAGGAATTTTGCTAATTATAGTTATGTGATTATATTTTATATCAGGGATAATACTCGACTGAAACAAGTCTCCCCACCATGAGTGAAAAGTGAAGAATGTGCTTCTCTAATTTAGATTTTAATTTCACCTGATTATTAATTCATTTTCACACATAAACTATGTTTTGTCAAATTAATTAATTAGGGCAATTGCTTCTGGTCTCATGTGTCAAACCTTATAGGAGGTTGGAGAAGTGCTATCAAATTATGTTTTTAATTTGTTAAGAAGCAATATCTGGTGATAAAACTTGCAGAGAGAAATAAGCAGCTGCTAACTTTGAATTAAAATGCTCAAAAACTTCAAGTTTCATCATGCTATCATTCAGCTTTACAGCTGGGCTTTGAAGCTAGGCTCTGCTACTTTGCAATCAAGTTACTTTAACCTCTTTGAGCTTTAGATTTCTCTTGGGTAAAATGAATATAATACTTGTAAAATATTAAATCAATGTGCCTTTATTTCTTTCTATAAATCAAGTTCCCTTGATGCTACCTCCATTAGGAAGAGGCTCTGACACTGGGGGAAATCCCTGATGTATAATAATGGGAAAGAAAAGAAAGGTTTTCTGGCCCTAGACCTAGAGCAGGAAGGAAAAGAGCTGGTTGTGAGAGAAGGGATCAGGAAGTTCACTAAATTCCAGACCACTCCTCCCATGTGCACTGTCATGTTCAATCCTCAAGTATGTATGAGAAAGCAGCGATTCATTTAACAAAAGAAGGATGGATGGGATATATAGGGTAGAGCTCCAATCCAACATTTTTATTCAGACTTTGGAAGGAGATGGCCTCATGGGAAACCAAAATGGGGCAGTACATCAGAATAAAAATGGTGGCTAGATGATGAGATGCCTGAAATGAATGCACTGAATGAGAATTTCATTCAAGCTGTGAAGAGATTCTAGACACAGCAAAAGCCAAGACTGGGCTGAGGCAGCAGAGGAGATAGACCACCAAACAACCTGAGAGCTTTGCCAACAACATTTCACTACCATGGACTTCAGCACCACAGCCTGTGATGCCTTAAAGCTTGTAAGTGCCTGCTCACCAATATGAGGTCCATCACCATCACAAGAAGGCACATAAAGCTTAACTTCCTTCTTTATCTAGAGGCCATCTTGAAAAGGATGAGATGGAAGAAACTATGCAATACAGAGTGTTTATACTCTCCACCAACGGAGTGTCCTAAAAGAGACTGAATTTCTTTTATCTGGTAAGTTGTCTCTATTTCCCACCCCATTACAGACTGAGGCCCATAAGGAAGTTAAAATCAGTTATGGAACATTTTGAAAACTATATACATTTGGCACTGAGTTACATGTATAAGTTTCTAACCATAATTACTTTAAAAAAAATTTTTTTAAGGTTTTATTTATTCACTAGAGAGAGAGAGAAATCACAAGTAAGCAAAGAGGCAGGCAGTGAGAGAGGGGGAAGCAGGCTCCCTGCTGAGCAGAGAGCCCAATGTGGGGCTGGATCCCAGGACCCTGAGATCATGACCTAAGCCGAAGGCAGAGGTTTAACTCTCTAAGCCACCCAGGCGCCCCTTAATCATAATTACTTTTAAAAAGCACAAGCAGGGCCCAGCCAATATTTCAAAATAAAAGCATTTTTCATTCACATTCTTTTCAGTATTATTGAGATATAATTAACATATAACACTGTTTAAGGTATGCAACATAATAATTTGATACATGTATTTTCTGTGAGAGGATTACCACAGTAAGTTTAGTTAATATACATCACCTCATGTAGTTACATTTATTTTTTTCTTGTGATGAAACACTTTAAGATCTACTGTCTTAGCAAATTTCATATATACAATCCAGGACAGTTAACTATTAGTTGCCATACTGTGCATTATATCCCCAGAACTTCTTTATCTTATAAATGGAGGTTTGTACCTTTTGACCATAGTCCCCAACCCCATCCCATTCACATTTAACAAATACTTATTGACTTACTGAATGTAATTCGGAAGGCTTTCTGTTCAACCTAGAGACAGGCAGGTGGGCAAGCACAGCGAGCAACCCGTCCCTGACTACAAGAGTTTGTAATATTGCAGAAGGGGAAATTTAATTCAAGTTAACCATTGGATTGAATGTATGCCTCTGGCTATACTGACAAGCCTAAAGTATATCACTGAAGAAGAAATTATATGGAAGGAAGAAAGGTGAAGGTGAAGAGACGCAAAGGTGTAGATAAGGTAGCATATCATCAGTAATTATCCCAACCGTCATCCAGGGACATTTTATACCACACGCTGCCTATGCTCAGGCTTGACCTAATTCTGAAAAGGAATTTAATGGGGTTAAAACCATGGATGGCAAAAGCATGGCTCACTGCCTCTTCATGAGCTGACTCAATGTGCCTCAAGGAGTTTTGCTTTGCTAGTGAAATCACATCTCCTGAGAACTAAGCGAATTCAAGACTTTTGCTGCTGGTAATCCTGGATGCTAAAAGCCAGTTCTAGTTTTAATTTTTATTTTCTAAATTAAACAACCTCACAATCTTATAATTCAAAAATTTTGTGCTTTACAGCAATATTCTCATTTACTTATATAAGGAAAACAGGAGGGAGGCTGTTTATTTTTCTGTAATGCAACAAAACTCACTCATTGGGGCAGTTATTAACGCTTTGGCATATTTCACATACATAACTCATAGACCATATAGTATTACAATGAGGATCCTAGAGATTAAGTGACTAGGGTCATTATTTGTTTAATGATTTTAATTTGAATGTTGCAACAGAAAAAAAAAAAACCCTAAGATCAAAAAAATCTTGATTCCACAGATCATCTCAACTTTATTCATTGCGTTGAGTTTTTTTTTTTTAATTTCTGAAGGAAATGTTGAGGTTTGATCCAGCAGTACATGGGGAGAGTAGTTTGGAAATTCGCATACTTTGAGCTAAGGAACTGGTCAAGAGAGAACCTGAAAACAAAGATATATTCTTATTCTAACACAAGACCTTGGGTATGCGGAGATGGTCCTTAATTTGGATGTAGACCAGAGACTAGAAAAGTATTATTTGTCTACTGAGAAAGTACAGGCTTCAGCTAAGAGGCTCACTCCTCATCTCAGCAAGATTCAGGAAAATGATTTCATGACCAAGTTTCATATAAACTACAGCATGGGGTACAGTAATACCTAAATATTGTTATGAATGTATAAATGTAGGAAACAACATGCCATCCTCTGAATTTGCCAAGCTTTCTTATCTAAACATGTTGATTTCTTTGCTTGAAATTCCTCTTCCTTCTGCCCGCAATGGTCTCCCTTCCTTCTGTCCCTTGTAAAGCTTCTTCTCATCCTTCTGTTTTATCTAATGTATCTTCTCTGGAGAGTGTTCCTATCTTTGTCTATTATCCAAGGGCATCTTCTAACAAACTCTATGAATGCACTTTTAATGCTGTATTTCAGTTGTTTGGTAGCATGTCAGTTCTAGCCTGCGAGCAATGTGAAGACAGAGACAGACCACGCTTTCAATGTTCGTAATTCCAGTGCCTCATAGAGTGGCACATAGGAGTGGCCCATTACAAATTTACTGAACTGATTTTTACAATATCAAAAGTGAGTCACACAAGGTCAGTAGGTATCAATCATGAAAATAGTTTTGTATTTACACACTTCTCCTTGCACTCTATCCTGGTTAATTGTATAACTACCATATCATCCATGTAACAAGTTCCACACAGCAAGCAACATTCCCGCTGGTGTTGATGATGGGTAGGAGCTCACCAGCAGGACAAGGAGGGGAAGAGCAGGCTGGTGAAAAGACCATCACACACAAAGATAGAGGTGGAGCATGGAGCAGGAAATAGATCTTGAACTTCACTAAATGAATTTAGATTTGACTGTGGGCAACCACTGAAGAGTAGAAAGGATTTTCATTTATTTGAAAAATAAAACAGCAGGGGCAGCTGGGTGGCTCAGTCGTTAAGCGTCTGCCTTCGGCTCAGGTCATGATCCCAGGATCCTGGGATCGAGCCCCACATCAGGCTCCCTGCTCTGCGGGAAGTCTGTTTTCCCTCACCTTCTCCCCCTGCTTGTGTTCCCTCTTTCACTGTGTCTCTCTGTCAAATAAGTAAATAAAATCTTAAAAAAAAAAAAAGAAAAGAAAAGAACAAAAAATAAAACAGCAGAGGTTACAGAGGAAGAGCATGGTTAGCGGTAAAGATGATGTTTACTTTTTAAAAAGTGTTCATCTTGAATACGTATTAGGAAGACCAAGCCCGACGTAATGCACCAGTGATCAGCGTGGCCCACCCAATGTTTAATATAGGGCAAATTTAAAATTCGAGAATTTCACATAAAAAATCCAGATTTCTGAAGCGTCTTTAAAATTTTGGAAATTTGGGGATGCTTTGTTCACATGTCCACCTGGCAGCACTCTCAAGGAGGCAGCAGCAGCATAAAGCAGTAAAGACTGGGCAGTAGAGCCAAACTACCAATGTTCATTTAATGAATTCTTAAGCTTAGTACCATTTATACTAAAAGAAATGTGAAGATTACTAAATATATACTTTAATCCCTATGTTGAATAGCAAGTGGATATTCTAGGGTTTTTGTCTCCTGGCCCCATTTGGTTTTCAAGTACCATTTGGTTTTCAAGTACCTTTCTCTCCAATTGCCAGACACCAAAAATTTTACTAAAGACACAGCCCTATCTCCTTACCAAATCATTTCAAATATAGCAATGAAAGAAAGAGTTCTCTTTGGAAGCTAAGGGGTGAATTACCTCACATAATCTCTTCTTGTTGATGATTGTTGATGATTGTGAAACCCATCCTTCATGTGAACAAATGTCATCCTAGAACTTAGATAATTAAGCAGAAAATAATGCTTAGTCTTGATTCTTAATCATGACCTCTAACCATCCATCAAAAAACTGGAAGAAAGTAAGCATGAATAAAAGTCTTTCAACATCTTAGAGAGATATTTCATGTAAATACAGGGTACTATTCATGGACACCACACCTTAAATAACTCTCTCCTTTCAAAAGAAAAGAAAATGAAATAGAGCCCAACCCCCACAAAGCCTGCTGATCAAGTTGACTATGAGGTGACAGTGATTATAGACTTAAGGTTAACGTAGCTATTTGGAACCATTAGGATTTTGATCATTCAGTGAACAGTTTAAACAAGATTTAACTCTGAGTTAGACTTGTATCTACTTAAAATACAACTTTTGAGACTCTTCACTTACTGTGAATATAATAGAACCTGTGCCTACCCCTCAAGGGAGGATTAATGGCCCTCCCCACCCTATACCTAATGGGAAGTAAATCCTTTGTAGTCTGTTCTTCTCTGACCCTCAGATAAATCATCATTCAATTAAGAGTCAACTCAGGCTTGGTCAGTTGAGCACTTCTTTAAGTAGAATTATACACTTGTCAGCATAGTGAGTGACACGAGCACATACTGGAGTCCAGTTGCCCACGTTCATTACCAATGCTAACCTTAAGTAGCTATTCTAACCTGGCCAAATGACTTTATCTCTGTGACTCAGTTTATTCATTTGCAAAAGGAGGAGGTTAGCGTTACCTACCTCTTAGGACTGTATGGGTTAATCAGGTATTCTTTATTAAAGGTCTTAGCACGTCTGCATGCCAAGTGCACCTGTGCTTACATAAAATCCCTCCCACAGAAGCAAGCCATCTTGTAGACTGGGACCAATGCCCGACACACAGTGGGTGTTTGTTAAATATTTGTTAAATGAATATCTGTTACTTTTCTATGGTCTCTCTTTATTTAGAAAGACACATATTTATTACCTGCTAAACACTGTTCTAGGTGTTATACAAATATTCACTCACTAAATTCTCAGAACATCTCCATGACGAAGGCACTAATTTATCCTATTTTTCAGAGTCTGAGTTTACTCTGTTCTTAAGAGGGATTTGAACTCAGTCTAGCCTCTAAGCCCATGCTGCATTACACAGAACTTCTCAAGCTTCAGTGTGTAAAAGTCTCCTAGAGTAACTTGTTAAAATGACTGATACCACCTTTGAGATTCCAGCATAGAAGGCTGAAGGTGGGATCCAGGAATTACCATTTCTGACAGCACCGGGGAATCTCTGGTACCGGTGATTCCTAGCTCACACTTTAAAAAACACTGGACCACAGTGAGGACAAAACATTAATCTGATTAACTGGTCACTATATTAAATGAATAGCGGGGAATGAGAATAAGCCAAGCTTTAGATCGATGTGCTACTTAAAGAATACCACTGAGCCCAACATAATACTTTCGTTCCATTCTGGAATGAAGTCTTGGCTCTGACACACTTCTGGATAAGATCAGAGATACAAGAAAGTACATCGGAGTCAAATGATGGACGGGTAACACAATACTGATACCGAACGCTCAGCCAAGAGGCCGTGCCACCTGAACATGTGCAGAAGGAAAACCAGCCCAGCTTTGATAAGTCATTGGAAGTACTGCCGTTCCCTCATTGTGGAGAAGCGAAGCCTTTCATTTAGTCATATTTAGAAGCCAGCTGAAATTCTCTGTGTCCATTCTACACATTTAAATGGAAAGATGTAGAATATACTTGTATGGCAAGGACCACATAATCAGGCTTGATTTCTGGAAGAATGAAAAAATATATGGTATATCTTTGATTTCAAAGTGCTCATTTTTATGCATTTAAGGTTCTAAAACTGGGATATGCCTTACAATCAATATATTCACTAAATGAGGTGGTATTTTTACCTTGCTATCCAAAAATGGGATCTTAGAATTGAAGAAATACAGTGACTTGCTTTTGAATCAGTTTGTAGATGGCACAGATTACAATATATATGTATACATATGTGTGTGCTTTATGTAGTAAGGTTAATTTTAAGTTGTAATCAAAGAAAATGGTTTGTAACTATGATTTTTCTATGAAGGCCAAATAAATCTGATATTTTTAACATAAAGATCAGGATTCAAATGTCAAAATATTGGGTAACTAGCCAAAAAGTGAGTTCTTTAATTAAAGTGATTTAAATGTTTCTGGTGGTGGACATTTACAAAGGATAATAAATAATTTCTTTCTCACGTTCTCTCTCTATCCTCTGCACCTCTCCCCAAAACTATATAGTGGGTTCTTCTTAGACATGTTTACCCAGAGAAAATAATTGGTAAAATTAATAGATACAATTTTTTTTCTTTTTTATACTTTTGGAAGTATTGGATGAGTCCCAATATGAAATAGCTTTAAATAAAGAATGATAAGAAGGGAAAGGAAGAGATGATGAGGACAAGACATTCTCTAAATACGGTTCTGAAGAATCACCAGTGAATCACTGAGCTCTGTAAGCATTTTATTAAACAGCTGATGAATAAATGAATGCTTAAAAGTTATGTTTACAAAAGAAGAACTTAAGAACCCCTGAATTTAAGGTCATAATTTTATGTAAATGATATCTGCAGAGCAGCAAAATTCTAAAAATTTATGGAGAAATTACTAGTGCCAAAACATGGACAGCAAGAGTGAAGTTTGGTACATTTGAAGGCATGAGAAAACAGTCCAGGTCCCATGCATTAAAAATAGGATTCATTAGTGCTCCTTCAGCCACTCATTTTTATTATCATTCAACAAATATTTTTAGAGGATGGAGTTTACAAGCAATTGTTGATGGACTCCTGGGGGGTCTGGAAGGAAAAGTAACATGTGACCAGGCAGAGAGAGGCAGTGTGATAAGGAGCTAACCTCATAGGTAAAGGGAACGACAGTGCATGGCCCAGCAGGGAAAAGCAAGAGTGGCTCCTTCTTGAGGCTGCACATTTTCAGTATGGCTTGAGAACAGAAAGGAGCAGTGGGGAGGGCTGTGGAGGGGGAAAGTAAGGAAAAACTCAAGTTGGAAAGTAGTTTTGATTTGGGACCTCCTGGGTAGTCACGGAAGACTTTCAAGCAGGAGAAAGCAGTGATAATGGAGGGCACATATTCCATGGAGCACTGGGTGTGGTGCAGAAACAATGAATTTTGGAACACTGAAAAAAAATTAAATTAAAAAACAAACAAACAAACAAAAAAAACCTCCCACTGGCTGGGTACCCATGATGTCAGGGTCTTGGGATTGAGCCCCAGTGTGAAGCCCAGGTCCAAGCCACAGCCTGGGGTTCTGAGCCCAGCGGGGATCCAGCTTGAGATTCTCCCTCTCACTCTACCCCTCCGCCAGTGCACAATCTCTAAGTAATAACTTCTTTGGAAAAAAAAAAAATCCCAGTGGCTTACTTTTGAATTATAGAGAGAGCTATCAATTTTACTTTTTCTAGAGTATTATTTTTGTAATACTTCAAATATTGTTATTAATGTTTAACTCCAGATAACCCCCAACTAGCCTCAATACAACTGACTTTTTATTACAAAACAAAAAAGCCTTTTATCTTGGACGAGCATGGTCTCTATAAAGAAGAAAGGCATACTAAAACAAACAAAACAGGGTATAAAAACTAAACAATAAAAATGATCTGCTCCCCTTTCTCTATGGTTCTTTCTTGAGACAAAGTAAAGAAAGCAGAATACAGTACCATAATGCGTCTTGAAAAGAGTTAAGTTTTCAAGTAGGCTAAAACCTCTGAAGAGGATATCATCTTTCAAAGGATAAGCAAATAATCAGAGCACGATAGAATAAAAATGATTTAACAGAGGGTTTTTTTTTTTAATGCACGCATGATCTTCAAAAGTAGGTTACTTACAGCTCTGGGATTTAACAAAACTATTTACCCTTCTTTTCTAATTAATTTTCAAAGCTCTTTCCACTACATTCTCTCTCCCTTTTATCTCTAGTCATGATGCCTCTTGTTGAGGGAGAACAAAAGCAGGGAGCTTAGTGCTGGAGTACAGGGGAAATGGGGCAAAGCGAAACATTTCTTCCTGCAGGATAGGACTGAGACCACTGGAAACACTGAATATGGTTTTAGGTCCCCATATCCTCCCCCGTGATTCAATCCCTGATTCATACTTAGTTATTGGGTATAATCTCTCCCCTCTTACCATAAAGAAACTCACTCAGAACAGCTAAGTGTGGTCTGAGTACATGGGCTCCAAGAGTTTGATCGTGATGCCAGGCTATCTTGAATTTCTAAAGGCAGTTTTCTTTCATCACTTTAAAAAAAAAAATTCCTTCCAGAACAAGTATAAGTGGTATTCACTCACTCATTAATTCAACAGCTGTATATGGATGCCCATACAGTCACCGTTTTGAATGTTATTCTCCTAAAATTTCATCTCTAATATCACAAGGTATTTGTGCTTTTCTTGTGTGTTGGTTAGAAGAATATCACTAGCCATAAGTGGTATGTAGAACAAAAAGAGATGCCTACAATAATTCATTCTGTCAGACATAAAGTTGTCATGTGAGTTGAACCATAAAATCAGCAAATAGCTCAAATGCAAAGTCACTGCATATGACCTTATTTTAACCAGAGTGAAGATGTTCTTATTTCTAAAGAAGGGATGTGTATTATAGAATAAATGTTTCTTAGCCATGAAAGCATTAAAAAATATATATATATTTCCTGAGACAAAAATCATTTCTCATCCAAGCTCCACAAGGGTGGGGAATGAGGTTACCTCATGGATCAAGATGAAGAAATAATCCTTTTGGCCCCTGCCAAAGAATAGGTGAGGAATATATATAGGTATATAGATGTATACCTATATACGTATAATGGAACCCATCAGCCTGGCAGAATCCAGTGGTACATTTATATCCTATAACCAAACCCATCTATTTTGGTTCCTTGTTCAAATGGAAACTTGAGCATTTGATTTTTCCCAGTGGCTTGACCATAGGGAGAGAATTCACTGGTGAAATTGATGTTAGTATTAGGTCCACTTGGCAGTTGTGGTTTTCATTGTGAATTAAACTTTCCCAGTTTGTATCAGTCACTTGGTTGCTTATTTAGCATAAGTGGTTGTTCCTAAATCCAATCCATTCCAGAGCATTGGCAAACTCGAATTCTGATTCTCTTAGCCTAACAGCCAGTCCCTGGTCTTCAATGAGTTCAACGTGGTAAATATTATCTGGTAAGATACAGCAGGGGCCACTTGTGATACCTCTGTCACATTGCTTAATGCACTTTTTAAACATCAATACCAAGCTTACAAAGAGATGTGGTAGGGTGACAAATGTTCTTCCTTCCCTTTCTGGCTAGGGATAGCGGTACACATAACTGATTAGTTGACCAAGGGTGGCAGAGGACAGTGCTAAGTGTTATAAATGGGCTGACTTAGTAAGATCAGTTCTGCGTTTAAAATAATATTTGAAAATAGCAAAGATTTCCATTTCTGTCTCCGCCCCCATACACCCATTCAAAGCTATTTTTGTTTATTCTTTTGTGTGAATAAAAATTTGAGAGCAGGTTTTAATGACTCCGAGGAAAGTGAGCAGTTCGATGGAACAAAACGAGGCTAGATTCTGAATTATCTGCATTTACTTTAAAATGTGATGCGTATGTATGTAAGTTAATTTTATCTACTACCCTGGGGATCAGATGGGCAGCAGTGGGGTTGGGGCGAGGGGTAAGTTAGCAAACATTTTAAGGACTCTAATCAAATATATATACTTCAAGGATGTTTCATTAGTATCTGAAAAGCTCTGATCAGATTCCAGAGGCGGCTTCTAAAAGTTTCAACACTCCAAACCCAACTCTTCCCTAGAGGGTTCTTAACTACATGAAGGATATCAGGAATAATTTTTAACTGGCAAAATGAATGTGTCTGAGATTTGTGAATTGGCATGAAATATTGTATAAGCACTTCCTTTGCATAATCTGTCTGAGTGCCTGAGGCAAGGATTTCAATTTAGTGCTGGGTCTCACCACTTGAGGATACTGCAGATCTCACTCAAGTTTCTGGACCTGAATTCTGACAAAGGGCTAGCTAAACCCTGCTTCTAGAATAGTTCGCATCTGTCTTGAGTGAACGTTTCATACAAAATACCAGAGTATGCATAAAAGGACTGAAGCCTGGAACTTTCCTAGAGGGGGGGGAAACCCAGAATAGTTAATGTTTTGGGGTCTGCTTCCTCATCAATCTTTGTGCTGGGGTATGTTTGTCCTGAAACTTCCTCTGATTTGAGCTTCCATGTGCGAAGGCATGGAAGAGGAGATCTGCAGACTTTTCAATCTCTAAGGTGAGGTTCTTCTGATATCGCACAATGGCGAGTAGCCAAATTGGCTTAGGTCGGTTCATAACACCATGGATCCAAGTGAGAATGTACCCATTTTACAATTTTAATTGTAGAGCCAGAATCTGCCCTGATTAATCACTGAAGAGACACAGACTAGTGAACATCTAGGCATGATAATAATTTTACTTTTGCCATTGAGATATAGAAGTGGAGTAACATGTGAGGTGCCAGTAAGGTTTTCCTCCACTCATTTTTTATTGCTCAGACTCTTCAGGAGTTACCGTTTTCAAGGAATGAAAACGAAATGCCAAAATTGCACTGGCTTTGTGTTGCCAGGAAACGATCACAAAAGATTCCCTTGCTGGTGTTTCTATCTCAAGCCTCAGAATTTGTGTGTCTTGGGTTTTCTCTCCCTCAGAGACTCCCCTCTCACTTTTGAGTAATAGCTTTTTGCAGGTGGGGGGGGCGGGAGGGGACCTTATGTTTCTTTCCAGGAAGCTCCACGTTCCTTTCATTGACCTGTCTCAAATCCCCTTTCCATGAAGAACAAGGTGGGAACACCTGCTACTCAACTCCCTTTCTTTTAAGTGCATCTAGGTGCATAATGTAGCTCCTCTTCAGGGAAAGAAACCAACCATCTAGTATATTCATTAACTAACCTTGAGAAACAGCAAGGGATTCAGTTTCTTAGCTGAAGTCCCAGATAATCACTGGGTCTTGGGGACTTTCTTTGTTTGCTTACACTTTAGTTCCCAAGGTAAGAAGGGTCCCAGGATAGCTTTCTAGAAAATACTTGGCCATGTTTCAGCTAGCAAGGTCTTTTAATGAGCTTTCTCATTTCAGTATTCTTCTAAATATATTGGAAAGCAGTAGAATCCTTTCCGGAGGCTACTGGGACAAGGGGGAAGAGAAAGACAAGAGGGAAAACTGGGAAAAGGCAGGAGACAGGAAGAAGAGTAGAGTCTCGAGGAAGGCAGGAATTGAACAGCATCACATTTCCATTCCCCTCAGAGGCCTGAAGAGAGTCCCATCTGTTGGGCTCCTGTGGCTATCCTGGAAGCTACCATATGTACCTTCTGCAAAGAGATTCCAGCCTTGATTAAGCTCATTGGTCAGTTTTAAGCTACAAGTGAAAGTCTTTATATTTTTCCATTTATCATTGTGCTGTGTTTTCTTGGCACCATTGTCTCTGAGTGACAAGAAAATTCTCCATTTAAAAAATGTTTTAGTTTTTGCACTAATTTTCTAGGGATGCTATAACAAAGTACCAAAACTTGATGGTTTAAAACAACAGAAACTTATTCTTTCATAGCTCTGGAGTCCAGAGTCTGAAATCAAGTTGTGGGTGGGGCCGTGCTTCCTGTGACTTTTCTAGGGGAGGATCTTTCTTGTCTTTTCAAGCTCCTGATAGCTCTAGCATTCCTAGGCTTATGGCAGCATAACCCCAGTATTTGCTTTCGGTGTCACACACTTTCTTGTGTGTGTTTCTCTCTGTGTCTCTTCTCATAAAGGCATCAGTTATAATGGATCAGGTTCTACTCTAATGACTTCATCTTAACTTGATTAGATCTCTCAAGAGCCTTTTTCAAAAAAAAAGAAAAAAAAGATCCTTTTTTCAAATACTGGGTATTAGGATTTGCGCAAAGCTTTTGGAGGAATAACAGTCTTCCAGATATGGAAATTTAAGAAGCACTAAGTGAGGCAAGAAGGACAACAGTTGCCTAGGGCACTTAATTTATCCGACGTCAAATTGCCAGCCTATGATAACAATTATAATATATACTACCTGTAATACCTTTATTAATAATATTATTTTATTTTGTTCTCTTTAAGAAACCGTGAACTCTCACAAATGAGGGAGGCCAGTATGATCTTTTATTTTCTAAGTAATAACAAAAGATCCTGCCCACCTTGTTATCAGGCATCTCACTTATCAGGGTTATGTCTTTCTGTCCCATGAATTGTCAAATGTCATGCAGTTGACAGTAGTGGAAAGGAAATGGTCAACCCAACTTTTACATGGAAGTGGGGAGAACACTGGAGACTTCAGTCAAGGCTGCTTTTTCTTCTCTCTGCCACATGGTGTCACTCTTGAGAACTGGTGCTGCTCCGGTGATTGCAGATCCCACCCAGAACCTTGTGCATCTTTGTAGATGGCAGGTCTCATTCTCTCAGACCAAGTCAGCCTACAAGATTCTGCAGCTGAGCATTCAAGTTTGCATCTCTGAGCCCTAATTTCAGACCTTACACCATCATTCTCAGGTTACCCTCTGGCCTCAAGAAAGCTGTTGAGTCTAATAGCCACCCCTTCCCTCCATGGGGATGCCTTGCTCTGTCTTCACAGGTCACCTTGTCTCCAAGGTCAAGGTGGCTTGGACTCATCTCCTGCTACAAATACAAGAAAGCTTTGGAGAATATGCCGTAAAGGGACCCAGCAATCCAGACTTGGAATGCAAAGAAAGAAGCCTAGTCCTCAAAGACAGTCCTCCTTCAGAGCTGATGCTCACAGGGCATCAGTGCCTCCTTGCTTTCAGTTCACTTTCAAAGCCACATCCTGAGCCTCCCAGTGACCTTGAGAACACTGTGTCAGAATTGCTTCAGCAGTTTTCCACTTTTAGGATCCTGAATCTCATTCCTATCTCCCCAAGGGGATCTTTCTTACTCAGATCTGCCAACTTTTCCACTTTAAATCCTGGAGAACCACCCCCTCTTTCCACACTAGATAAAGTTATAGTCTGTAATTGCCATCTACAAAGGGTCTCATTATATGTCCCTGTTGTCAACAAAAGGGCCAGCTGCCCTATCTCTGCCCTTCTGAACACAGCTATCTCAGTGACAAAATGTCCTACTCCTCCACATTCAAATGGGGTGGAGGTCGCTTCTCTCAGTAAATCTTAGATGGTGTCCTCCTACTTCTGTTTAAGAGAAAAATGTTAATCTTTAGCAGGGCCCCGTGCTGTAAAGATAATGATATTACTTTACGTGAGAAACTGTCTGAAACCAATCTGGCCAACTCACAACTGTTAGGTTTGGGGAATGTGAAGTGGATGGAGCTATGTATCTCCTCCCCCACAACCGCATGAAGCGATGGAAAGCAAGTCTTAGTCTATATCTTGCCTTTTGTGCAAATATTTATCAGCAGGCAGGCACTAAAATAAGCCATCCAGCCTTTTCTGTAAGCTGGGGAAGTCCCAGTTCTTGTCCTTGCAAGGACTGATAAAACCTGGCAAAAGGAAGAAAATCCTGCCATCGGTGAAAGATGTTGGTATTATTGCCACCATTACCAGAGATTGTGATTCAGTAAGTCTGAGCCCTTCAACAGCTGAGTAACTAGTTACAAGAAAGATGTACAGCCCACAAATCCTAAAACATTTAGTACCAGACCTTAACAAAAAAAGCCTGTTGATCCCTTGTCTAGAGCAGTCCTTTTCAAACTCTCTG
This sequence comes from Mustela nigripes, assembly GCF_022355385.1. Lineage (NCBI taxonomy): Eukaryota > Metazoa > Chordata > Mammalia > Carnivora > Mustelidae > Mustela > Mustela nigripes. The sequence continues at coordinate 28,732,494 of NC_081560.1, read as the reverse complement.
TGTCGAAGGGCTGGTTTTTAAATTTTTTCTTTCTTTGATCCCAATTTCCAACCTGTAGTGGACCAACACTTTTATTTATATGCAGTAAAAATGAATTTTTACAAAATGAAAAGATACAAAAATAGAAGGCCTGCTTTTGTTAAAAATTAGATTCAACAACATAAAATTTACTTTGTCAAATTACTAAGAACCTCTGTCAAGCGCTTACTCTTGACGTCTGTCCCTTTGCAGACCGACTCCTATTTGCAGATGAGCTCTGACCTGCAGACAGCAGCTCATGGCTTAGAGGAGCACAGTCAGCTCCCAGCATATGTGCAACCTGTCACAACCTGCCTTTGGACAGCTTGGTTGGTTGCACGACAATGAAACCTAGGAATTATCCATGTTTCCTATGTATAGGATGCCATCACTCTTTGGTAAGATATTTCTTTTAAGAACTTCAGCTGATGTTTTATTTACCACTCTCTCATCACAGCTGCTAGTTTCCATCTGCCTTCTTATTTCAGAAATGTATGCAGCCGCCACCGCTACTTTGCATTAAGTGGTGCACACTAACTTACTCCTGAGCTTTCAATTTTAAATATAGTATCTATGCTCACACTGCTCAAAGAACAGAACCCCCAAAGGATATCACTCTGCATACAGGGAGAACTCTAAATTTTGTTGTCTAATTGACGTGCAGAGAAAATGGAAAACTCCAGAAAAAAAGATACAGGAACACACTTTGCAAACTCCTCCTGGAAAAATTACCTGCAGTCTAGGAAAATAAAAAGCCTCCAACTCCCCTTTATTAGCTAGTGTCATGTTGCTAGGCAACAAGCGCTCACTAGCTCTTGGCCTGTAACCACAGTCAGGAGTCAGGGTTGTCTCTCCTTAGTTCCTGAGAGTCCTCAACTCGGACTCCCATCTGTCTTTTCCACCTCCCGGTGCATTGCTTTTAGGGGACTGCCTGATTCTGGGTTCCTAGCAAATCTCTCACCTACAGCCCAACAGAGCTATGTTCCTTAGGAATCACAGGTGGGAGAAAACATAACAGGACATCTGCCCCTGTGTTTGTGGCCTGGAAGAAACACTGCAGGCCATCACACGGCGTTTTGGGCTGACCAAATGCTTTTAGACAGACCTCTTGGAATCTCAAATGTGTGCATGAAACAGACTGAGAGTATATATAGGACAGGGTTAGAAAGCACACTGGGTCAAAGAGTGGTACCTCCTGCCAGCACACAACTGTTCTCTACTTTTTCCTTTTCAAGGGCATGAATAGAGCTGTCCATCATCATAGAAAACAGGTTTCCAAAGCCCAGAAAGTGGGCATTTTTGCATTATCTATACAGCGCACACAGCTAGGTAGGCACATAAATAAAAGGTAAATATTAATAAATGTTACTTTTTAAGACATAAAAGAATAGAATAAGATCAGATGCCAAGTAAAGTTGCTGTAATAATAGTTAGTAAATTTCAACAATATGTCCCATTTATCACCATACATAGGAACGGAAAAATTGTCCAAGACCTGCCATCAGCACATCACAATTTTGAGCACAAGTTGGCCCAAATGAGAAATTCAGGAGAGAAAGGGGACTGAAATCACATAATTTTCCTGATGAAGGTCAAGAAGGAAACTGTGTTTATTGCTCTGGTAAAATGCAACTATTCATTGAGGGCTTGCAATGCACCAGGCCACTTATCTGAATCCTGACAATAGTTAAAAGTAACTACCTTAAGTAGTAAAGGTAAGTAAACTTCTCGTCTGAAAAACAAGGACATGGACGCTCACTTAAATATCTTGTCCAAATTGGAGTTTTTAATATGGCAGAGGCAGTATATGAACCTGATCTGTTTCTGCTCATTCTCTTTCTACTAATCGTAACATCTCTATTAGTGCCTCTTTGGTTGTGAATCCTAATGCTTAGACAATTACAGGGTCTTAAAAATATAGTTGGAGTTGGGGGGGGGGTGGGATACGGGGCACCTAGGTGGCCCAATTGGTTAAGTGTCCAACTCTTGGTTTTGGCCTCAAGGCCAAAATGATCATGACCTCAAGGTCGTTGAATCGAGCCCCATGACCACTCCATGTGCAGTGTAGAATCTGTTTGAGATTCTCCCTCTCTCTGCCTCTGTCCATCCCACTCATGCTTGCTCGCTCTACCTAAAATAAATAAACAAAATCTTTATAAAAACCACCAATATCTGAGACCATGATACAGAACAAAAATAGCAGGGCAGGAATCCTCAGTTAGGCTTTCAATAGCAACTGCAGAATGGAGATGGGATGGGTGGGCGGGAGGACTAGGAAGACTAGAGTAAATGCATCAATGGAATTTGAAACTCCCTTTGAAACTTCTTGTGCTTTGCTTCTCAGTCTCATCTGGCATTTAAAGTGTTAAATCTATTAAAATAATAGCTTCTGAGAATAGATTCAGTACATGGTGTTTTCCAGTTATGTTGTACTTGCACATCAAAGGGTAAACATTTCAAGCTAAATTATTCAGTGAGGATTTAGTATTCATCTATTGCTGCTGAATACTAATGAGAAAATGAGAACAAGGTTTATCATTTTCTATTACAATAGAAGGGAAAGCTATTGTCAGAATCCCTGAGAAATGTCTTTTCTAGGTCACTAGCCTTTAAATATTTTGAATTATCAAGCAAGAAGCAAATGTTTATAAAGTATCAATTATGTATGATCACCACCAGGGAATGCATATGTCTGTATACCTAAGTGTCTCTACAGCGTGTCTGCAGTATGTGTGTGAGACAGAGTGAATTTGGGTACTAAAAGCATGGGAATCCAAACAGGAGAATGACCTGTCCCTAAAGAGCTAACATTTAGCTGAAGAAATGACACAGATACATAAAAAAAATATCCATCAAGGCAAGAGTTAATAGTTTTTCAGGAATGACAAGATCTTGATTGTCCCTTGTCCCCTTGAACCTCTTTCTCTCCCTTTAGATGGCTTCTTCCTATCAACATTTAAACTTTTTGAAGTTTTCCATTAACAAAACAAAAACAAAAACATTTCTTTCAACTTTATGTTATAATTCAGCTGTCACCTTATGTCTCTCTTGTCCTTTGCAATAGAATTTCTCAATCCAGTGCCTACCTCAGTACCTTCAATCATTCAATCTGGTCACATTCTCCATTGTTCCAATAACCGCATCCTCTGGACTGATGTTTACCAGATCACCAGATCCAATGCACCTGTTGTTACACTGTTCCACTTTTTAGCTGAAATACACTTTTTTTGCTCCCACCCCTACTCTCAGTTCTCTGACGTCTCCTTCTCAAATTCTTTGACTGGCTTCTACCCTAACCAATTTTCAAATGTTGGCATTGCTAAGGGACTTTTCTCTTCTTGTATATACTTTCTACCTCTCTGCTATTTATAATGGGTTTAATTATTCCCCACCTATATGACCTCTAACTTTATGCAAATTTTCCCCAAATCTGCATCTGGAGTCCCCATCTTGTTTTGCCTGAATTCCAGGTACAAACACATTTCCCTATTCAGCACCTCTACTTTAATGTCTCTTAGGTACCTCAACTCAAAATATGCCAAGATGGGGCACCTGGGTGGCTCAGTGGGTTAAGCCTCTGCCTTCAGTTCAGGTCATGATCTCAGGGTCCTGGGATCGAGTCCCACATCAGGCTCTCTGCTCAGTGGGGAGCCTGCTTCCTCCTCTCTCTCTGTCTCTCTGCCTCTCTGCCTACTTGTGATCTCTGTCTGTCAAATAGATAAATAAAATCTTTTAAAAAATGTGCTAAGATGAATTCATAATCTTTCTTTCTGCCTTCCCCCACAAATGAAAATGAAAACACAGCATTCTGAAACTTCTGGATGCAGTGAAAGCAGTGCTTGGAAAAAAGCTTTAGCTGAAATTTTTTAAAAAAAAAAAAGAGGGGCCCCTGGATGGTGCAGTCAGTTGAGTGTCTGACTCTTGGTTTTGGCTCAGGTCCTGATCTCAGGGTCATGAAATCCAGCCAAACGTTGGGTTCTGAGCTCAGCAAGCAGTCTGCTAAAGTTTTTTTTTCTCTCTCTCTCCCTCTGCCCCTTCCTGTCCTCACTTTTTCTCTCTTGATCTCTAAAATAAATAAATCTTTGGGAAAAAAACAAAAGAATAAAGATCTCAAACCAACAACCTAACTTTATACCATAAGGAACTGGAAAAAGAAGAGCTAATTAAACCCCAAACTAGTAGAAGAAAGGAAAAAAATAAAGATTAGTACAGAGATAAATGAAATTGCAAATAGAAAAGCAATAGGCAGAATTGACAAAACCCAAAATGCTTCTTTGAAAAGATTAATAAAATTGACACATCCTTAGCTAGATTGAGATAAAAGAGAAAACATGCAAATAACCAAACTCAGAAGTGAAAATAACATTTCAGTGTGAAATGAAATGAAAAAGACATTACTACAGCCCCACAGTAATAAAAAAGATTATGAGCATGCTATGATCAATTGCTCACCAACAAAACAGATAACCTAGATGAAACAGAAAAATCCCTAAAATATACAAATTACCAAAACTGACATAGGAAGAAACAGAAAGCCTGAAGAAACCTATAAAAAGTAAAGAGATGGAATTAACACAAAGAAAAATTCCAGTGAGATCTACAGTCTCACTTGACAACACTTCTCCCTTTCTGGATGGCCCTGGAAGGTTGGAAGAACACCCTCCATCATAATCTACTTTTCTGAGACAGCTTTGAGGAAACACCAATTAACATACAGAATGGGGCCAGTACAAAGCCTTGATTCTGCCTCCAGAAGTTGACTGGGTAGGAACACCATTGCTTTGTAGAGGAGGTTGGCACTTTGGCCTCTACTCAACTAGAAAATATCCAGAAGTGCTTAAGCTAGCCAGATGTGATACCATTCCTCTATGACCTGTAACTCCAAGAGCAAGAGTCAGCCCATGCTTCCTAGCATAACAAACCTGTACATTTATGGTCAACTGATTTTTTGAGAATGGTGCCAAGATCATTCAGTGGGGAATTAATAATATCTTCAATAAATGGTGCTGAGACAACAGCATAGTTACACACAAAAGAATGAAGTTGGACATTTCAGTTATGCAAAATGAGTAAGTTCCAGAGATCTAATGTGCAACACAGTGATTATAGTTAATGATACTGCATTAAATACTATTAACTTGCTAAAAGGGTAGCTCCAAAGCATCCTCATGAAAGAAAAGAAAGAAACAAAGAAAATAGTAACTCTGTGAAGTAATGAATATATTAATTAGCTTGATTGTAGTGATCATGATCACAATGTATATACATATCAATGTACACATATGTCATGAACTATTAAGGCAGGAAAAAACAGAGAAGAATCTTAAATGCATGTTATTAAGTGAAAGAAGCTGATCTGAAAGGGCTACAGCATTCTGGAAAAGGCAAAACTGGAAAGAGTAAAAAAATCAGTGAATGCCAGTGTTTTGAGGGGAGGAGGTGGAAATGAGTAAATAGAGCATAGATTTTTTTTTAAATTTTTTCAATTTATTTATTTTCAGAAAAACAGTATTCACTATTTTTTCACCACACCCAGTGCTCCATGCAATCCGTGCCCTCTATAATACCCACCACCTGGTACCCCAACCTCCCACCCTCCCGCCACTTCAAACCCCTCAGATTGTTTTTCAGAGTCCATAGTCTCTCGTGATTCACCTCCCCTTCCAATTTCCCCCAACTCCCTTCTCCTCTCTAACACCCTTTGTCCTCCATGATATTTGTTATGCTCCACAAATAAGTGAAACCATATGATAATTGACTCTCTCTGCTTGACTTATTTCACTCAGCATAATCTCTTCCAGTCCCGTCCATGTTGCTACAAAAGTTGGGTATTCATCCTTTCTGATGGAGGCATAATACTCCGTAGTGTATATGGACCACATCTTCCTTATCCATCCGTCCATTGAAGGGCATCTTGGTTCTTTCCATAGTTTGGCCACTGTGGCGATTGCTGCTATAAACATTGGGGTACAGATGGCCCTTCTTTTCACGACATCTGTATCCTTGGGGTAAATACCCAGAAGTGCAATTGCAGGGTCATAGGGAAGCTCTATTTTTAATTTCTTGAGGAATCTCCACACTGTTCTCCAAAGAGGCTGCACCAACTTGCATTCCCACCAACAGTGGAAGAGGGTTCCCCTTTCTCCACATCCTCTCCAACACATGTTGTTTCCTGTTTTGTTAATTTTGGCCATTCTAACTGGTGTGAGGTGATATCTCAATGTGGTTTTAATTTGAATCTCCCTGAGGGCTAATGATGATGAACATTTTTTCATGTGTCTGATAGCCATTTGTATGTCTTGATTGGAGAAGTGTCTGTTCATATCTTCTGCCCATTTTTTGATATGTTTGCCTGTTTCGTGTGTGTTGAGTTTGAGGAGTTCATTATAGATCCTGGATATCAACCTTTTGTCTGTACTGTCATTTGCAAATATCTTCTCCCATTCCGTGGGTTGCCTCTTTGTTTTTTTTGACTGTTTCCTTTGCTGTGCAGAAGCTTTTGATTTTGACGAAGTCCCAAAAGTTTATTTTCACTTTTGTTTCCTTTGCCTTTGGAGACATATCTTGAAAGAAGTTGCTGTGGCTGATATCGAAGAGATTACTGCCTATGTTCTCCTCTAGGATTCTGATGGATTCCTCTCTCATGTTGAGGTCTTTTATCCATTTTGAGTTTATCTTAGAGCATAGATTTTTAAGACACTGAAAACACTGTATGCTGCTATAATGACGGATACATATCATTATACATTTGTTCAAACACACAGAACATAAAACACCAAAAATGAACTCTAATGTAAGCTATAGGCTTTGGGTGATTATGATGTGTGAGTGCAGGTTTATCAACTACAACAAATGTAGCACTTTGGTGGGGAAACTGTTGCTAATGGGGAAGTTTATGGCTGTGTGAGATCAGGGGATATATAGGAAATCTGTATATCTTCATCTTAGTTTTCCTGTAAAACTTAAAACTGCTCTTTAAAAATAGTAAGTCTTTAAATTTTGTAAAAAGGAAAGAAAATAGTAACTATGTGAAGTGATGGGTATGTTAGTTATCTTGGTTGTGGGGATTTCATAGTGTATATGTATGATCAGAAAATTAAGTTGAACATCTTAAATATATACAATTTTTGTCAATTACATCTAAATAAAGCTGAAAAATATAAGAATAACTCAAAACGCAATAATGACTTAAATCTAAGAACTACTAGTATAAAACTCTTAGAAGAAAACACAGAAGTAAATCTTTAGAAACTTGGATTTGACAATAGATTCTTAGGTATGGAAACAAAAGCACAAGTCACAATAGGAAAAAAAATGACAAATTGGACTTCATCAAAGATTTTGTGCATCAAAGGACATAATCAAGACAGCGAAAAGACCACCTAACAAATGGGAGAAAACATTTTCAAATCATATATTTGATGAGGGCCTACTGTCCAGAATATATAAAGAACTCTTACAACTCAACTCAACAACAAAAATATATATAACCCAATTTAAAAATGGGCAAAAGAACTGAGACATTTCTCCAAAGGCACAAAATGACCAACAAGCACATGGAAAGATATTCAACAGCATTAGTCATTAGGGAAATGCACACCAAAACCACAATGAGATACCATTTTATATGCACTAAGATGTTATAATTTAAAAAGAAAAAAAAAAAGGGAAGCTAACTAGTGTTGGGGAGACCCCAGAGAAATTAGAATCTTCATACACTGTCGGTGGGAATGTAAAATGCTGCTGTGGAAAATCTGCAGTTCCTCAAAAGGTTAAACATAAAATTACTATGTGACCCAGACACTGCACTTCTGGATATATACCCACAGAACTGAAAACCATACTCAAACAAATACTTATGCACCTATGTTCATAGTAGCCCCACTCACAAGAGCTTAAAGGTAGAAACAACCCAAATGCCTGTCAACAGATGAATGAGTAAGTGAATTGTGGTGCATGCATGCAGTGGGATAATTCCATGAATGAAGTGTTGATACATGCCACAACATCCTGGAACCTCGAAAACATTTTGCTAAGTGAAAGAAGACAGACACAGAAGATCACATATTGTATGATTCTATTCATTTGAAATGTCCAGAATAGGTAAATTCTTAGAGACTGAAAGCAGTCTGGTGATTGCCAGGGACTAGGAAAGGACATAATAGGGAGGAACTCCTTAATAGGTATAGGTTTTCTTATCAGGTGATGAAACACTTTGGAACTAGACATAGGTGATGGTTTGCACAACACTGTAAAATGTACTAAATGCCACTGAATGTACATTTAAAATGGTTGATTTTATGTTATGTGACTTTTACCTCAAATTAAAAAAAAAAAAAAAAGCAAAAGCAGGGGTACCTCGGTAGCTCAGCCGGTTATGTGTCTGCCTTCAGCTAAGGTCATGATCCCAGAGTCCTGGGATAGAGCTCTCCTCACCCACCATGGGGCTCCATGCTCAGTGGAGAGTCAGCTTCTCCCTCTCCTTCTGCCCCTCCCCCCTCCACTCATGTTCTCTTTCACTTGCTCTGCTCTCTCTCAAATAAATAAATTCTTAAAAATCTTTAACAAAATAAATACAAATTTAAGAAAAACAAAACCAGAGGTTATATAAGATCAGGAAGATAATCAACAACATCTCCTTTCTTTCCCAAACACCCTTTAAAAATCAGTAACTCAGTTCTTATACCCTATGTAAGAGTAAAATTTATAATTTTTTCACACCTTGAAATAAATGCACGATTAAAGAAACTAATTTAGGTATTTTAATTGTATAGTATCACCTTTTCTTGTTAAATTCAATGGCTTGTTGACAAATTAGATTACGTTAAGCTTTATTTATTTATATCAGAGATACAGAGAGGGCAAAGGGAGAGGGAGAGAGAGAATCCTCAAGCAGACTCCCTGTTGAGTACAGAGCCTGATGTGGGGTTCTATCCCTGTACCCCAAGATCGTGACCTGAGCCTAAATCAAAAGTCATCCGCTAAACCAACTGAGCCACCCAGATGCCCCCAAGTAATATTTCTTTTAACCCACAGAATCAAGACTTTTTTTGTATAGTTTAAATTAAGATGATAGAAAGTCTAGTATTTCAGATTTCTTGGGATGTCATGTACCTTCCATCTGTTTAGGTTTGTTAGCAGGCCAAAGAAAAAGTAAATTTTTTCCCTTTCTTTCGTTAGAATGAAAGTAAAAGTAAAATAAAATGATCCAAGGAAAACAAATGTAATAGCACATGAACTGAAAACTTCCAGCCCTTGTACATCTTATCTCCCTTTCTAACAAAAGTTATAAAAATAGTCACAAGAACACATTTCATCACAATCAGCAAAGGAAGTGGGTGTCTGGTATTTGGTATCTTGATTAGACAGCTTCATTTTTATTTTTCATTTGATTGATAGATTTAGAGAGAGAATGAGTGTCCACAAGTGGGAGGAGGACGGGCAGGAGAGGAAGAGAGAGAATTCTAAGCAGGCTCCATGCCCAGTGTGGAGTCTGATAGGGCTTGATTCCAAGACCCTGAGATCAAGACCCGAACTGAAATCAAGAGCTGTATGCTTAACCAACTGAGCTACCAGGCACTGCTTTGATTAGACAGTTTTAAATGAAACTTTCCACAATGGGTTTTTCTTAAAACAAAACAAAACAAAAAAACGATGTTTTTAGGGCCTCCTGGGTTGTGCAGCCTGTTATGTCTGAGACTCTTGGCTTCAGCTCAGGTCTTGGTGTCTGGATCATGAGATCAAGTTGCACTGGGCTCCTCACTCATCATGGAGTCTGCTTAAGACTCTCTCTCCCTTTCCCTCTCCCTCTGCCCCTCCCCTTGCTCATGATCTCTCTTTCCCTCTCTTTCTCTAAAACAAATACATAAATCTTTAAAAATAACTTTTTTTATTGGAGTATAGTGGACACAATGGGTTTTCTTTAAATGTAACTAATTTCAAAATGTTCTCTTCAGATGAATGGAGACCAGGTGCAATAGAACTATTAAAGTGATCCTTCTACAGCCCTCAACTATTATTTTCATAGTCTGTATGTGGAGTCCTATGATATTCTTTTTTCACTGTTATATATTATTTATGACTTAAATTATTTAAACTTCCAACAACAAAAGAGGAAAGTGAGATCGACACGGTAACAATGTGGCATGAAAAATGAACTACAAATCCTCAGATCTTTTCTTAGTTTGGACTCCCCAAAACACACCCTGGAATTCATAATGAGACCAAGCCCAGGAAGTCAGTGAGAGAGTGAGAAGGTTGAGAATGAAGAAGAGAGTGGTCATCAACCACTCATATGAATGAACACATTACCACTGCAGGCAACTGGAAGTAAATGTCCTTGAGGACCATCTGATAGACTGGAGTGCCTAACTCCCAGTTTTCTCTCAGAAAAGTGAGAAGGCTGGGATATTTGTCCACCAGTTCCCTGCCATTTCCATCCTCTTAGGTGGGGCACTGCTCCTGGATATTAACTACCAGCTTTTCTGTCTGAACCCAAAATAACTGAGTATGCTTCCACAACTAGAGAACACCTTTATGCAGAGACACACAAGAAGCTGGCCATATGGTCGGCAACCGTCTGTAGAAGACCTCTCTGGGGTGGGCCAAAGGGATACTAGCAGGATGCTGTTACAGACTGGGTTCTCCTGGAAGCAGACTCTGACATGAAGCACAATGCACAGGATGTTACCTAATGAGTGCCCGTGGGATCAAAACTATGATAGCAAAGAGCGGGAAGAAACATTAGTCAGAGGGGAAAGTCAAGCTTCTACGATGTAGCACATTTAACTTAGATGGAGAGAATGAGAGCAGCCTACTTAGAAGAGTGAAAAATCTTTATCATAGGATATTCCTAAAGGAGTATGGCCAAATAGAGGATTTTTCTACCCTTCTGTTAATGATAAACTGTAATCTATGTGAACTTGCCCTATTATCGAGAGTGCTCAAATGCAAATAGTTAACATATTAAAGCAAATAAGTTAATTTATAAAACACCTTATATGTTACTGCTAATTGACTTAATTTTAAACTCTTCAAGTTAAAATGATGAACTTTTTCTTTAAATGATGAACCTTTAAATACAATGCGTAACTTAGAAACATTAAATTAATTATATATGTTCCTCATACCACTCATGAGTGCCTTTCTAAGCTACATAAGCATGGCAATAAAAGTGGAGCACACAGGGGCACCTGGGTGGCTCGGTCAATTAAGCATTTAGCTTTCGCTGGGGTCATGATCCCAGGGTCTTGGAATCGAGCCCCATATCAGACTCCCTGCTCAGTGGGAAGTATGCTTCTCCCTCTTCCTCTGCCCCCTCCCTGCTTGTGCTCTCTCTCAAATAAGTAAATAAAAATCTTAAAAAAAAAAAAAAAAGAAGTGGAGCACACAAACACACACTTACATAGGTTTCAGACCAAGGTGGTGACTGTGTCAAAGCGGAGCAAATTTTAACATGCTAAAGACTTCATTCAGCATGTTTGTTTAATTTTCAGATGTTGGTATTCTTTAAGAAAAAAAAAACAACTTTGCTGGGGGTATAATGGACACACATAAAATTGGACATATTTTATTAATACAATTTGATGAGTTTGGATATAGGCAAACCCACATGAATATATCACCACCATTAATCATAGACAAATTAATAGATATATTTCACTTCCAAAGTTTCCTTGTACCTATTTTTGCTTTGTTTGTGGTAAGAATGTTTAACATGAGATTTACCCTCTTAAAAATGGTTTAAATGCCTAATAAAATATTGTTAACTATAGACACTATGTTGTCTATAGTGCCATACCACATGCATCCATCATCAGATGAATGTATCTTTAAGGGTGGGCTATACACATACAATGGAATATTATTCAGTCCTGAAAAAGAAGGAAACCATGCCATTTGCAAAAATGCTGGCATTCTTACCACCACCTCCAGGGATGCTGATGAAATAAGTGTGAGCAAAGTACAATTAAATAAATATTCTATACCATTCTCAATCAGTATTCCAGGTACCAAAATCATGAAACACTGAGTTATGGAGGGTAGAGAAGGGCTAATCATTTTTACAGACAAGGAAAGGGAGATCTTTAGGATTTTTTTTTTTTTTACATAATTTACCTTTGAATCACTGATATTTTCAGCCCAAATCAAAGCATTTCAAAAATTAGCTTTATTTTGCTCTCTTAAATATTTCTGGTAGTAAGTCAGGGTACAATGAATATAATAGCCAACAGCCTAAATTAACAAACCAAAAATAACAAAGTAAATGGACAAGTTTTTAATTTTCTGAATCAAATTTTCTTCTTTTGTTTAGAATCTTATGCTAAAAAGTGATAAATGGGAATATGTGTCAACAGGCTTATTTATGTTTAGAAACTTATTTAGATTTAGTACTGTTATGTACAAATAATTAAATAATATGGCAAAGTCCTCAAAAATGTTATTATTTTAAAAGATCTTTTTTATTTATTTGACAGAAAGAGAGATCATAAGTAGGCAGAGAGGCGGGGGGTCAGGAGGGAAGGAGGCTCCCTGCTGAGCAGAGAGCCTGATACGGGCGGGGCTTGATCCCAGGACCCTGAGATCATGACCTGAGACAAAGGCAGAGGCTTAACCCACTGAGCCATCCAGGCGCTCCCAAAATGTTATTTTTATCACCAAACCTCTCCTCTGTAATTTTGGCACTGTATTTAATTTTCTTCCTTCCTAATATTTTCTTATAGATAAAGTAGAATGAAATGTAAGTTCCATTCCAAATATAGTCAAAAGGATTCATTTTAACTAATTATTAATAATAATTATTTCTAAGAATCTCTAAATTATTAATAATAATTTCTAACTAAACACATTTATATACATTATCTTTTGATCCACCCATGAATTCTATGTGGAAAGTAGAACAATTTCAGTTCTTTTTTTTTTTTTAAGATTATTTATTTATTTATTTGACAGAGAGATCTCACAAATAGGCAGATAGGCAGGCAGAGAGAGAGGAAGGGAAGCAGGCTCCCCGCCGAGCAGAAAGCCCGAAGTGGGGCTTGATCCCAGGACCCTGAGATCATGACCTGAGCCAAAGGCAGAGGCTTCAACCCACTGAGCCACCCAGGTGCCCCTCAATCCTTATTTTTAAAAAGATAATTGAATAGATAGATTGAACAGAAAGAACAGAGAGTCCAGAAATGGACCCTCAACTCTATGGTTAACTAATCTTCGACAAAGCAGGAAAGAATGTCCAATGGGAAAAAGACAGTCTCTTCAACAAATGGTGTTGGGAAAATTGGGCAGCCTCATGCAGAAGAATGGAACTGGACCATTTCCTTACACCACACACAAAAATAGACTCAAAATGGATGAAAGACCTCAATGTGGGATAGGAATCCATCAGCAACCTCTTTGACCTCAGTTACAGCACTTCTTCCTGCCAAAGGCAAGGGAAGCAAGGGCAAAAATAACTATTGGGATTTCATCAAGATCAAATGCTTTTGCACAGCAAAGGAAACAGTCAACAAAACCAAAAGGCAACTGAGAGAATGGGAGAAGATATTTCCAAATGACATATCAGATAAAGGGCTAGTATCCAAAATCTATAAAGAACTTACAAACTCAACACCCAAAGAAAAAATAATCCAATCAAGAAATTGGCAGAAGACATTAACAGACACTTCTGCAAAGAAGACATCCAAATGGCCAACAGACACATGAAAAAGTGCTCCACATCACTCAGCATCAGGGAAATACAAACCAAAACCACAGTAAGAGATCATCTCACCACCAGTCAGAATGGCTAAAATAAACCAGTCAGGAAATGACAAGTGTTGGTGAGAATATGGAGAAAGGGGAACCCTCCTACACTGTTGGTGGGAATGCAAGATGGTGCAGACACTTTGGAAAACAATATGGAGATTTCTCAAAAAGTTGAAAATAGAGCTACCCTACAACCCAAGAATTGAGCTACTGGATATTTACTCCATAGTGATACAAAGGGGCATGTGCACCCCAAAGTTTAGAGTGGCAATGTCCACAATAGCTGAACTATGGAAAGAACCTAGTTGTCCATCAACAGATGAATGGATAAAGAAGAAGTGGAGTGTGTACAGTGTACACACACACACACACACACACACGGGAATATTATGCAGCTATAAAAAAACGAAATCTTGTCATTTGCAATGACGTGGATGGAACTAGAGGGTATTGTGCTAAGCAAAATAAGTCAATCAGAGAAAGACAATTATCACATGATCTCACATGATATGAGGAGTTTGAGAAATAAGACAAAAGATCATAGGAAAGGTAGGGGAAAATGAAATAAGACAAAACAAAGAGGGAGACAAACCATAAGAGACTCCTAATCTCAGGAAACTGAGGGTTGCTGTAGGATAGGGAGGCGGAAGGGATGGGGTGGCTGGGTGATGGACATTGGGGAGGGTATGTGCTAAAATAAGTGCTGTGATTATGTAATACTGATAGAATCACAGACCTGTACCCCTGAGACAAATAATACGTTACATGTTAATTAAAACAAAATAAGTAAAAAATTGTCGACAGAGCTTTGCAAAATGGCACCTGGCGATTTGCCAGGTGTGTCTAGAGTGACTGATCATAAACAGGAAGTACTACCTATTGGCTGTTGAACTATTGCTATGCTGTGGGTACTTGGTAAAAAGTTTAAGATTGGTGGATGCATATCGCTGTCTATGCTGATGGGCTTAGCTCCCCTATATAAGCGATGGCCATATGAAATAAAGCCCCCTTTTTTGAAACCCAACCGGACGAAGGGTCGTTATTATCGCTGCTGGACAGCGATAAAAAATTAATAAATAAATAAAAAGATTATTGCAATTCAAAAAGTTTAAAAGATGTGTCCATGGTTACAGATAGCAAATGGAGTAGGTGGAATTAGAAACTATGTCTCCTGACTTTAAATTCTATTCTCTTTCAAATATACCACTTTGATTTTCAACTTAAAATTATTTCTAAGTATGAATCACATCAATGTACAATTAAATTCAAGTTCAAGGGGCGCCTGGGTGGCTCAGTGGGTTAAGCCGCTGCCTTCGGCTCAGGTCATGATCTCAGGGTCCTGGGATCGAGTCCCGCATCGGGCTCTCTGCTCAGCAGGGAGCCTGCTTCCCTCTCTCTCTGCCTGCCTCTCCGACTACTTGTGATTTCTCTCTGTCAAATAATAAATAAAATCTTTAAAAAAAAAAAAAAATTCAAGTTCAAATGACTAATATTTTACCAATTAATATGGAGAGAGGTATATAGCAAGCTAAGAAAAAATGAAGCCAGTTATAATCTAACCAACATTCATGGATCCACTCTCAATTTTACAGCCAAGCAAGGCTGGTTGTCTTGGAGGGAACCAGAAAGAGGCCAAGATCTTTCTCTGTAGCTGGGTAGAGAAACAATACAGTGACTTTGTTGGAACTACTAACAACAAAATTTTCTAGCAGCAGAGGTTAGTACCATGTTGTAAAAAGCGATTTTCTTTCCAAATATCATTTCATAGCATAGTTTGTGATCCTTAAATTTTATGTATGTTAATGAAAGTTACAAACTATTACAGTTTCACATGATTTTTTATTCTTCTCATTTTCTTTATGGTTATCCTCAAGTCAAAAGGATTTAAACGGGAAATTTAAAAAAAAAAAACAAGATTTTTCATGAAACAGTTAAAAATGAAATGCAATATTTTAAACCCTAGACTTCTTTGCATCATGTGAGGAGGCACTGCCTGAAGCAGCACTCTCTTATACCTGGGAACTGCAAGGGAGAAACCCTCAGACAGAAAAGAATCTTAAGATACACATGACCAAGAGTCAAATGTAAGAGCCTGAAAACTTCACCCTGGCAGGATTCTGTGTTCCCAGTCTGCCACAATGAGCACTGCCCTACTACTGTGGCTCTACAGAGTTTCCCTTAGCTGCCCCCACGTCTCCATCCTCACTGCTGCCATGAGCATATCATTCCTGCCCTCAACCTTTTGGATCTGAGCATGATGAGTCTTGAGACATGTTTACATACCTGTCCTTGCCATGCTTCAATATCAAACACCTAATGTTTTTCCCTGCACATGTTATGCACATCCATGTGTCAATCAATGGCCTTTGCCTTCATCGCTCCTCTGCCTGAATGTTCTTCCTGAATGAAAATTCTACTAATATCTGAAGTTCTCCTTTATCCTAACAGTATAATCTATATCTTGTCTGCTTGAACTTGTGTTTCTCTTTAAGCACTTTTTCCACTCTACTGTATATTAAACTTGCTTGTTAATACGCTTATCCTTGCCAATAAATTCTAAGTAGCTTAAGGGTAGTGATGGTGTTTTTTATATTTAAATTTCTGAGAGCCTTGTAAAGTATTTGACTCATGGGGGCATTCAAAAAACATTGATTAGTTACACTTTTAACATCAAAGTGGTTTAAAACTGAAGACAATAGGAAATATGTCTTTATTTGGCAAAAGTAAAACATTCAAATAGTGATTATAAAAATATAATTATTTGCATTGATATTTATTTTAAGTCTTAAAAATAAAAGTGTGTTAAACAAAGAATGAGATTTCATATACCTGTCTTAAATAATCATAATGGCTGACATTTATGAAATGCTTACTATGTGCCATGCATATAAATTATTTGATCTTTAAAACCATCCCAATCAACAGATGACGAAACTAAGATGTGGAGGAACTAATAATTTCCCCAATGTCCTAAAGATAGTAAGCGACAACACAAGGATCTGAGAAAAAAAAGAATAATATAGATGTAGAAAAATTGCATCATATTTTATTGATTTTTATTCACTGAACTTCTTTTTAAAAAGATTTTATTTATTTGTTTATTTTAGGGATAGAGACAGAGATAGAGACAGAACGAGCAATGTGGATGTTTGGGAGGTGCAGTGGGAAAGAGACAAGCAGACTATGCACTGAGCATGGAGCCTAACACAGGGCTTGATCTCATGATCCTGAGATCATGAGCTGAGCAGAAACCAAATGTAGATGCTCAACCAACTGAGTTACCCAGGCGCCCCTTCTCATTGAATTTCTTAAAGTAACTGATGTCACTGTGGTTAAGAAACCTACCATTTATTTCCATTGCCAATTGTTCAATGGATCCTTGCTGTTTTAAAAATAAAAAGTTCTAAATCATATGCCACATTAAATATATATTTAAGAAACACTCCTATACAGCACATTTCAAAGTAAAAGTAAGTTCAAAATTTTACAAAACATTATGGTAATACAGTTGCTTGAGGAAGTGTTTGATTCTGAATATAATTTTCTACTCTTAGATTAATTTCCTGGAGGTCAAAATATTATATTTAGGGGGCATTTATTTGCATTTTTACCACTGCTCCTTCAAAGTCAAATGCTATTGCTCAGTTAAAATGACCCCAAGCATTAAAGTAAAATGAGAATAATGTAAAATGATTTCTTATCTCATAAAAGCAATAGTCACCACGACCCCACATGTAATTCTATGTTAGTTCTGTATTTGACTCAAGGCAAACATCTGTAGTAGAACATTAGGCATATGGCATTTTTCAAAGAAATCCCAGCGAGCTTCAACTCTTCCATCAGACACTAATGGAGGCCTGAGTTGTGCCCCAGGTTTTCAGCCAAAGGAACTGGAATGAAGAGATAGAGGTTTAATCCAGTCCTGAAATACCATGGCTTCAGCATAATTTAATATTTAAGCTCTGGGAGAGAAGTGAGGGGAAGAACTACACATAGTTGCACAAGATGTGACCCCTGACACAACTCCCATCGAGTGTGAACCCCCGTCAGCCTGTCATCATCAAGGGACACAGTTAAACAAGGCAATTGAAGCGGATCATAGCATCACCAAGTTTAGAACCTCATTCATTCTGTTTTCCCCTTTTTACAAATTCCAATCTTTTTTCTTCATTGCTTGTGGTTCCACTAACAAAAATAGTTCCTTATATAAAAGGAGACTTTTAAAAAAGATTTTATTTATTTACTTGTCAGAGAGAGAGAGAGAGTGCACAAGTAGGGGGAGCCACAGACAGAGGGAGAAGCAGGCTCCTGGCTAATCAAGGAGCCTGATGCAGGGCTCTATCCCAGACCCTGGGATCATAACCTGAGCTGAAGGCAGATGCTTAACTGCCTGACCCACCCAGGAATCCCATGAAAGGAGATGTTTTTTCTAGAATGGAAATGGCTGAACCTTCCTAAAATATAACAACTAGAAGCATATACCTAGATTTCACTTTAACTTCTTATTGCACATCTTAGTAATAGAATCAAGTATCAACAAACATTATGTGTTTCCTTTATGTGTAGCACTGCTTTTAGTAGGAGTCCAAGAACATCAGGGAGTCCAAGAGCAGCCCATGAGAATACTTCTTATATTTGTACATTTGTCTTATCAGTTATCAAATTCTTTCACACATATGTAGCTTTAGCATCATAACAGCCCTATGAGAAACAAGGTAACATTACCACCATTTTATTTTAAAGAGGTACAGAAATTGAAGCTTGAGACATTGATTCCTTAGGTCTCGTGCATGGTCAGTGTGACGATATAGGATAGAACCCACATTTTATAAGGCAAGCTTCAAGGATGGCTATATATGTCCCACAAACAAGCATGAAACTAAAGATAGAGCTGGATGCATTTATCAAAATAACAGGCTTAAGTCAGGGAAATATTAAGAAATATAGAGCTCAGGGGCACCTGGGTGGCTCAGTGGGTTAGGCCTCTGCTTTCAGCTCAGGTCATGATCTCAGGGTCCTGGAATCGAGTCCCACGTCGGGCTCTCTGCTCAGCAGGGAGTCTGCTTCCCCCTCTCTCTCTGCCTACCTCTCTGCCTACTTGTGATCTCTCTCTCTTCAAGAAAATAAATAAAATCTTTAAAAAAAAAAAAGAAAAAAGAAATATAGAGCTCAGAACCAAGGCATGGTCTGTTTGACATTGAGTGCTCATATTATTTTAAACTACTTTGATAATAGGACCAATATTGTGATTATTATTTATAAGAAATATGTATTTGGCCTTTGTTCCCATTTCTTGCACAGAGATTCTAAAACTCCAGGAATTTCCTTTGATGAGGAGCACAATAAAGGTGTCCTTCATTATGTTAATGAAGTGACTTTAGGAAAGGGCCTGAGGATGGGGGCTGGTTGCCAATGGTACCAACCATGTGATTAGAAGGTTAGAACTTTTACTCCCACTCCCCAACCTCTGGAAAGGGGAGAGGGAGGCTGGGGATTGAATGGCCAATGAGTAAAGCAATCATCCTTATGTAACAAAGCCTCCATAAAAACCCAAAAAGATGGAGTTTGGAGAGCTTCTGCATTGGTGAAGATGTGGACATGTGGGGTAAGTGGTGAGTCTGAAGAGGGTTTGGAAGCTTGGGCCCTTTCCCACATGCCTTACACTATGCTTCTCTTCCATCTGGCTGTTCCTAAATTATATTCTTTTATAATAAACTGGTGATCTGTTGAGTAAAATGTTTCTCTAAATTCTGAGCCACTCTGGAAAATTATTTTGAATCTGAGGAGGGGTTTGTGGGAACCTCTGATTTATAGCCAGTGGGTCAGATGCATAAGTGACACCTGTGTTTTTAACTGGTGTTCCTCAACCTGTGGAATCTGATGCTATCTCTGGCTAGGTAGTGTCAGAATCAAGGTGAATTATAGGACATCCAACTGGTCTCAAAGCATTGGTTGAATATGTGTGGAGGCCCCACTCCACATTTAAAAATGGAGTACAAGAACTCAAAAGAGGTATGTTAATGATATACCAAAACAAATGATACTTACCAGGATTATACCAGGAAATGGGACACAAAATCACCCAAGCTAGATTACTGTGAGTAAGCCCTCATAGAAAAGTCTGGGTATTTGAGGACAGAATTCCCAAAATGGGAACCCAAAACTATTTGTTATAATATATTATAATTTTATAATATTATAAAAGTGACTGGAGGTCAGCAGAGAACAAATGGTGAGAGGAGGAAATAGACTGAACACTGTCTCTGGATCTAGTAAATGGAGAGGAGCACCTAGGTGGCTCAGTCAGTTAAGCAACTGACTTTTGATCTCAGCTGAGGTCTTGGTCTCTGAATCCTGAGTTCAAGCCCTGTATCGGGCTCCACATAGGGTGTGGAGACTATGTAAAAAAAAAAAAAAAAAAAAAAAAAATTAAAGGTAGTAAATAGAGATGCAGAGTATCGTAATAAAAATGACTATAATAATGTGAATGCCTACCATTTATTGAGTTGCTAATGCCCCAAACCCTAAAACTTACCCATTGCCACCCTTATTTTACATATGAGAGAACTAAAGTTCATAAGGTTGAGGTTATCTACATTGCCTGAGCTAGTAAAAAACAGAGTGATTTTGAACCCAGGTCATTCTGACTCTTAAAAAATTTTTTTAGCTGTGGGGTAAAAGGACCAATACAAAACAAGTTCTTATTTGTGGTCTAGAAACACAGAACTCAAGAGGTAGCCTGAGTGTCAAAGGCAAGAACAAGTTGAAGAAAAGGGCTAGTAGCCAAGGTCAAGCTAAGTCATCTAGAGGCAAGTCAGAGTCCTATGAGTAAAAAGGGTGGGTCTGTCAATATAAACAGTCAGGGTGCTACAGAGGAGGGATTCCACTGAAGTTTTCATCTTCATCTCCTGCATCATTCCTCATCTGAAGGCTTTGTGATACAACTTATTATCATATGAGCCCGAGTACTCAGAAAAGGGTATCTGAATCCCTGACTCAACATAATATTGCTGCTCCAGGGTCTGAGGTCAGAGAATAAAGGAAGGTTAGTCTAGAAATGAATGTGAATATGCCATGATCTCTGGGGACAGAAAGAAGAATAAAATAAGTTGAGTACAGAAGGAGGTTCCTGTCCATAGAAATATATCTGAGCCAAATAAAGAAAACATGATGAGAATTTGCATTAGATTAATAGTGTGATTAGAACCCAGAATTTTGCCCAGGCTGGAGTCTCTAGATTAGGGTTAAATATGTATTGGATTTTGTTGACCTCTGCTCTTAAGTAAACGGGCACTGAAGTCCAAAACCTTGTCCCAGGATTTTCAGAGCCATGGCAAGGGTATTCATAGGAAAGGACTGAAATGGAGAACAGGCAAATCATAACAAGTAGGATCAAGTGGAAGCACCCAGAAATGCTTCCAGAGGCCATCAGATGCATTGGGAGCACTTTTGAGACACACATGAATAGACAATGAGCAATTAACATCATAAATCAGTCTGCTTAATAACCCTAAACTCACTCAGGTTTTAGTAAAGCTTAGCACACACTTGAAGAGACCATGAGCGTACCATTTAGTAGACACTGTCTTAAAGGCAGGTAGAGGTATAATCAGAGGAACACCAGCAGGAAAGACCTTGATAGCAAGGATGTAAACTCCCATGGGGGATGATCCACAGCTCTTTAGGATACTGCTATGGTGGCTGAGGTCTTAGAAATTGAGCCGGGACACACTTTCTTGACAGAAGCCTTGAGAGGGCTGAATTCCTCCCAAGAATGATGGTTATTTGCATATTTAGGAGTAAGTCTGGTCACAAGGAAAATGAAGTGTTTTGTCGACTTCTTCCACAATTACATGTCCTCTACACTTTGTGGCTCCTCTCTGTAGCCTTACACTTTGTGCATGTCCTCCCCAGAATGACCCTTCTGGAGCCTACAGAGGACCTGAGTAAAGGGGCATTTTGAATTCCTGAAGTGACGTTTCTAATGTTATTATTTGTAATATGTCCCACTGATTGGGAGATGCTAACATTAATAAAATCTTGTTATTTCTTTGCACTTAGCAGTAACTGGTAGTCACAAGTGTCATGATTTGTATGAATGGGCTGAACAATAAACAGCCATGTTTTGATTAAAGTAATAATTACCATTTCTTCATTAATTCATCAACCACATGGGTCTTTGAAGCGTCTCTAGTGATGTCATCTCATGTCACTCTCAGTGGGGAATAAAATCCTGATTGATTTGTTTCACTCTCTCACAGTTAATAGAATGAGCTTTGATGTAGGCTACTAAACTTTATATAATGAAGTGTGGTAAGGAAATAGAACTGGGACAAAAAAGATGTTTTTATAGACTGTTACTGTTGTTATTTTGATGACATGTCATTCTCCCCATGGGTTGCTACAGTCCCAGTGCCTTTTATCAGGGGTGTTCAAAGCAATGTATTAATCCTATAGAGTATTCTTAAATCTATCTATCTTAATCATGCCTGTAAAGCCAAATGAATATATATGTATAGTGTGTGGATGTATATGACTTTATACACAGATCATCCTAGATTTATGATGGGTTACAACCAGATAAACCTACATTAGCTGACAGATGGGCAAAATCACCTAACACAAAACCTATCCTATAATAGAGTGTTGAATATTTTCTATAATTTATTGAACCCTTTATTGAAAGTGAAAAACAGAATGGTTGGATGGGTACAGAATATGAGTTATAAGTGGATCATAGTTTGCCCTCATGGTTGGGTGGCTGACTGGGAATTATGGCTGGCCACTGTCCAGCATCACAAGAGAATACCATACTACATATTGCTAGCTTGGGAAAGATCAAAATTCAAAATTTGAAGTGTGACTTCTACTGAATGCATATTACTTCTGCATAATTATAAAGTCAAAAATCACTGAGACATTGTCAGTTGAGTACTATCTGTTTATGTAGATGTATACATCAATATGAATATTTTATATACCACATGTATGAGGAGAATTATTTAAAATTTAGAATAGTTCCACATTTTCTAAACGGAGCAGGATTCAAGAACAAACCTTCATCAAATTTGGGAATGAAAGTAAAATTTAAAGACACCAAAAGAAAGTCAAATTTCACTTCATAGGTAGAGTCGGATGCCAGGAGCTGAGATAACGAAGGGGAGGCTTACGAAGGGAAAAGGATGTAGCTGACATGGCTAGAGGATAACAGACGAGGGCTGCAGTGACTGACACTGGAAGGGAATTCTGGGGAAAGACCAGACAGTTCTCAAAAACGCCCCTTGCAGGTCTCACACCATCACCCCAAGATGCATATCAAAATATTTCTTCCAACATATACAGAACTCTCCCTATGAAGAACTCTAACAAGCATTTAAGACAGATATGTAAGAAAAACTATCACAGACGTAAATGCGCTTTCGTTAAAAGGAAAATGGGAATGTGATGTTGTGATTGTTGATTTATATGTTTACTTGACTAGGCTAAAAGATGCCCAAATAGTTGATAAACATTCTTTCCAGGTGTGTCTGAGAGGGTGTTTCCGAAAGAGATGAGCACTGGAATCCACAGACTGAGCAAAGATCACTCTCACCACTGCAGGGGGACATCATCCAATCTCTTGGGGAACTGAACAGAACGAAAAGGTGTAGGAGGATAAATCTGCTGTCTGCTTGAGCTGGACATCATCTTCTCCTGCCCTTGCACATCTGTGTTTATGGACTAGACTGAATCACACCCCTGGCTGTCCCGTTCTTCCAGCGTGCCGATGGCCGGTTATGGGACTTCTCAGCCTCCATAACTACATGATCCAATTCCTATAATCTCTTTCCCACCCATAAATACACACACACACACACATAGGCACCCAAGCATATATATATATATATATATCATGGATATGTCACATATCTATCTATACCATAACGAATCTATGTAGGTTCCTATTGGTTCTGTTTTTCTAGTGAACCCTGATACAGATGTGCTAATACTTACTGATCTTAGCAATAATCCATTAGGCATTTACTGTTTATCAGGCACTCTGCTATATTGTAAACATCTCTTTGAGCCCAAAAATATAAGCTGTAGGTACGGCTAGGTGGTGTAGTCGGTTAAGCATCTTCCTTCAGCTCAGCTCATGATCCCAGGGTCCTCGATCAGTGGGGAGCCTGCTTCTCCCTCTGCCATCTCTCCCCCTGCTTGTGCCCTCTCTCTCCCTCTGGATAATTAATTAATTAAATAAAATCTTTTTTTTTTTTTAAGATTTTTAGGGAAAGATTTTAGACTAGTCAAGTAAACATATAACTCAACAATCACGACACAATCACAACATCACAATATCATCACATTTTTGAGACCGTCTGGTCTTTCCCCAGAATTCCCTTCCAGTGTCAGTCACTGCAGCCCTCGTCTATTATTCTCTAGCCATGTCAGCTACATCTTTTTCCCTTTTTTCAAGATTTTATTTATTTATTTGACAGAGAGAGACACAGTGAAACAGGGAACATAGACAGGGGGAGTCGAGAGGGAGAAGCAGGTTCCCACAGGCAGGGAGCCCAATGTGGGGCTTGATCCCAGGACCCCAGGATCATGACCTGAGCTGAAGGCAGATGCTTAATGACTGACCCACCCAGGCATTTCCCCCACTTCAAAAAACAAAACAAAACCAAAAAAACCCTATAAATAAATAAATAAATAAAAGCAAGCTCTATTTTACAGATGAGGAACTACGCTTTAGAAAAGTTAACTAACAGGGGCGCCTGGGTGGCTCAGTGGGTTAAAGCCTCTGCCTTCAGCTCAGGTCATGATCTCAGGGTCCTGGAATCGAGCCCTGCATTGGGCTCTCTGCTCAGCAGAGAGCCTACTTCCCCCCCCCCCACTCCTTTCTCTCTGCCTGCCTCTCTGCCTACCTGTGATCTCTCTCTGTCAAATAAATAAACAAAATCTTAAAAAAAAAAAAAAAAGAAAGAAAGAAAAGAAGAGTTAACTAACATGCCCAGTATTACATAGCTAATAGATCTGGGATCTAACACTGATTCCAGACTTGACCCCAGAATTAAAGCTTTAAAAAAAGTATTCTAGGGGGAGGAGTCAAGATGGCGGAGAAGTAGCAGGCTGAGACTACTTCAGCTAGCCGGAGATCAGCTAGATAGCTTATCTAAAGATTGCAAACACCTGAAAATCCATCGGCAGATCGAAGAGAAGAAGAACAGCAATTCTGGAAACAGAAAAACAACCACTTTCTGAAAGGTAGGACCGGCAGAAAAGTGAATCCAAAGCGACGGGAAGATAGACCCCGGGGAGAAGGGCCGGCTCCCGGCAAGTGGCAGAGCAACGGCGCACAAAATCAGGACTTTTAAAAGTCTGTTCCGCTGAGGGACATCGCTCCAGAGGCTACCTGGGGCAAAGCCCACACGGGGTCAGCGTGGCCTCAGGTCCCGCAGGGTCACAGAAGGATCGGGGGTGTCTGAGTGTCGCAGAGCTTGCGGGTATTGGAACGGGAAAGCCGGCTACAGAGACAGAGCCGACAGTAAGCTCGCAGCTCGGTGTTACCTTGAACAGGTCGCAGGCTCAGTGAGCTCGGAGCGCGGCCGGAGGTCAGGCAGACGGGAGTAACTGGGCGCTGTTCTCTGAGGGCGCACTGGAGAGTGGGGCCCTGAGCTCTCAGCTCCTCCGGGCCGGAGACCAGGAGGCCGCCATTTGTATGTCCGTCCTCCGGAACTCTACGGAAAGCGCTCAGGGAACAAAAGCTCCTGAAAGCAAACCCGAGCGGATTACTCACCCGGCCCCGGGTAAGGGTGGTATAATTCCGCCTGGGGTAAAGACACTTGAGAATCACTACAACAGGCCCCTCCCCCAGAAGATCAACAAGAAATCCAGCCAAGACCAAGTTCACCTACCAAGGAGTGCGGTTTCAATACCAAGGAGAGCAGCAGAATTCCAGAGGAGGAGAAAGCCAAGCAGGGAACTAAAGGCTTTTTCCCTGTGATTTTTTTTAGTCTGGCAGTTAATTTAATTTTTTTCTTTTTCATTTTTTGTTTTTTTTTCTCGCCTTCAGGAAAAAAAAATTTTTTTTACTGTTACCTTTTTCTTTTTTAACGATTTTTTACTAGTTTATCTAATATATATATTTTTTTCTTTTTTATATTTTTCTTAGGTGTTTTCTTTTTTTAAATTATTTTCTTTTCTTTTTTTTTTCTTTTTTCTTTTTTTTTTTCTTTCTTCCTTTTTGAACCTCTTTTTATCCCCTTTCTCCCCCCTCACGATTTTGGATCTCTTCTAATTTGGTTAAAGCATATTTTCCTGGGGTTGTTGCCACCCTTTTAGTATTTTACTTGCTCCTTCTTATACTCTTATCTGGACAAAATGACAAGAAGGAAAAATTCAACACAAAAAAAAGAACAAGAGGCAGTACCGAAGGCTAGGGACCTAATCAATACAGACATTGGTAATATGTCAGATCTAGAGTTCAGAATGACAATTCTCAAGGTTCAAGCTGGGCTCAAAAAAGGCATGGAAGATATTAGAGAAACCCTCTCGAGAGATATAAAAGCCCTTTCTGGAGAAATAAAAGAACTAAAATCTAACCAAGTTGAAATCAAAAAAGCTATTAATGAGGTGCAATCAAAAATGGAGGCTCTCACTGCTAGGATAAATGAGGCAGAAGAAAGAATTAGTGATATAGAAGACCAAATGACAGAGAATAAGAAGCTGAGCAAAAGAGGGACAAACAGCTACTGGACCACGAGGGGAGAATTCGAGGGATAAGTGACACCATAAGACGAAACAACATTAGAATAATTGGGATTCCAGAAGAAGAAGAAAGAGAGAGGGGAGCAAAAGGTATACTGGAGAGAATTATTGGGGAGAATTTCCCCAATATGGCAAAGGGAACGAGTATCAAAATTCAGGAGGTTCAGAGAACACCCCTCAAAATCAATAAGAATAGGCCCACACCCCGTCACCTAATAGTAAAATTTACAAGTCTCAGTGACAAAGAGAAAATCCTGAAAGCAGCCCAGGAAAAGAAGTCTGTAACATACAATGGTAAAATATTAGATTGGCAGCTGACTTATCCACAGAGACCTGGCAGGCCAGAAAGAGCTGGCATGATATTTTCAGAGCACTAAACGAGAAAAACATGCAGCCAAGAATACTATATCCAGCTAGGCTATCATTGAAAATCGAAGGAGAGATTAAAAGCTTCCAGGACAAACTAAAACTGAAAGAATTTGCAAACACCAAACCAGCTCTACAGGAAATATTGAAAGGGGTCCTCTAAGCAAAGAGAGAGCCTACAAGTGCTAGATCAGAAAGGAACAGAGACCATATACAGTAACAGTCACCTTACAGGCAATACAATGGCACTAAATTCATATCTCTCAATAGTTACCCTGAATGTTAATGGGCTAAATGACCCTGTCAAAAGACACAGGATATCAGAATGGATAAAAAAACAAAACCCATCTATATGTTGCCTCCAAGAAACACATTTTAAGCCCGAAGACACCTCCAGATTTAAAGTGAGGGGGTGGAAAAGAATTTACCATGCTAATGGACATCAGAAGAAAGCAGGAGTGGCAATCCTTATATCAGATCAATTAGATTTTAAGCCAAAGACTATAATAAGAGATGAAGAAGGACACTATATCATACTCAAAGGGTCTGTCCAACAAGAAGATCTAACAATTTTAAATATCTATGCCCCCAACGTGGGAGCAGCCAACTATATAAACCAATTAATAACAAAATCAAAGAAACACATCAACAATAATACAATGATAGTAGGGGACTTTAACACTCCCCTCACTGAAATGGACAGGTCATCCAAGCAAAAGATCAGCAAGGATATAAAGGCCTTAAATGACACACTGGACCAGATGGACATCACAGATATATTCAGAATATTTCATCCCAAAGCAACAGAATACACATTCTTCTCTAGTGCACATGGAACATTCTCCAGAATAGATCACATCCTCGGTCCTAAATCAGGACTCAACCGGTATCAAAAGATTGGGATCATTCCCTGCATATTTTCAGACCACAATGCTCTAAAGCTAGAACTCAACCACAAAAGGAAGTTTGGAAAGAACCCAAATACATGGAGACTAAACAGCATCCTTCTAAAGAATGAATGGGTCAACCGGGAAATTAAAGAAGAATTGAAAAAAATCATGGAAACAAATGATAATGAAAACACAACGGTTCAAAATCTGTGGGACACAACAAAGGCAGTCCTGAGAGGAAAATATATAGCGGTACAAGCCTTTCTCAAGAAACAAGAAAGGTCTCAGGTACACAACCTAACCCTACACCTAAAGGAGCTGGAGAAAGAACAAGAAAGAAACCCTAAGCCCAGCAGGAGAAGAGAAATCATAAAGATCAGAGCAGAAATCAATGAAATAGAAACCAAAAAAACAATAGAACAAATCAACGAAACTAGGAGCTGGTTCTTTGAAAGAATTAATAAAATTGATAAACCCCTGGCCCGACTTATCAAAAAGAAAAGAGAAAGGACCCAAATAAATAAAATCATGAATGAAAGAGGAGAGATCACAACTAACACCAAAGAAATACAAACTATTATAAGAACATACTATGAGCAACTCTACGGCAATAAATTTGACAATCTGGAAGAAATGGATGCATTCCTAGAAACATATAAACTACCACAACTGAACCAGGAAGAAATAGAAAGCCTGAACAGACCCATAACCAGTAAGGAGATTGAAACAGTCATTAAAAATCTCCAAACAAACAAAAGCCCAGGGCCAGACGGCTTCCCGGGGGAATTCTACCAAACATTTAAAGAAGAACTAATTCCTATTCTCCTGAAACTGTTCCAAAAAATAGAAATGGAAGGAAAACTTCCAAACTCATTTTATGAGGCCAGCATCACCTTGATCCCAAAACCAGACAAGGATCCCATCAAAAAAGAGAGCTATAGACCGATATCCTTGATGAACACAGATGCGAAAATACTCAGCAAAATACTAGCCAATAGGATTCAACAGTACATTAAAAGGATTATTCACCACGACCAAGTGGGATTTATTCCAGGGCTGCAAGGTTGGTTCAACATCCGCAAATTAGTTAATGTGATACAACACATCAATAAAAGAAAGAACAAGAACCATATGATACTCTCAATAGATGCTGAAAAAGCATTTGACAAAGTACAGCATCCCTTCCTGATCAAAACTCTTCAAAGTGTAGGGATAGAGGGCACATACCTCAATATCATCAAAGCCATCTATGAAAAACCCACCGCAAATATCATTCTCAATGGAGAAAAATTGAAAGCTTTTCCGCTAAGGTCAGGAACACGGCAGGGATGTCCATTATCACCACTGCTATTCAGCATAGTACTAGAGGTCCTAGCCTCAGCAATCAGACAACAAAAGGAAATTAAAGGCATCCAAATCGGCAAAGAAGAAGTCAAATTATCACTCTTCGCAGATGATATGATACTATATGTGGAAAACCCAAAAGACTCCACTCCAAAACTGCTAGAACTTATACAGGAATTCAGTAAAGTGTCAGGATATAAAATCAATGCACAGAAATCAGTTGCATTTTTCTACACCAACAGCAAGACAGAAGAAAGAGAAATTAAGGAGTCAATCCCATTTACAATTGCACCCAAAACCATAAGATACCTAGGAATAAATCTAACCAAAGAGGCACAGAATCTATATTCAGAAAACTATAAAGTACTCATGAAAGAAATTGAGGAAGACAAAGAAATGGAAAAATGTTCCATGCTCCTGGATTGGAAGAATAAATATTGTGAAAATATCTATGCTACCTAAAGCAATCTACACATTTAATGCAATTCCTATCAAAGTACCATCTATCTTTTTCAAAGAAATGGAACAAATAATTCTAAAATTTATATGGAACCAGAAAAGACCTCGAATAGCCAAAGGGATATTGAAAAAGAAAGCCAACGTTGGTGGCATCACAATTCCGGACTTCAAGCTCTATTACAACGCTCTCATCATCAAGACAGCATGGTACTGGCACAAAAACAGACACATAGATCAATGGAACAGAATAGAGAGCCCAGAAATAGACCCTCAACTCTACAGTCAACTAATCTTCGACAAAGCAGGAAAGAATGTCCAATGGAAAAAAGACAGCCTTTTCAATAAATGGTGCTGGGAAAATTGGACAGCCACATGCAGAAAAATGAAATTGGACCATTTCCTTACACCACACACAAAAATAGACTCAAAATGGATGAAGGACCTCAATGTGCGAAAGGAATCCATCAAAATCCTTGAAGAGAACACAGGCAGCAACCTCTTCGACCTCAGCCGCAGCAACATCTTCCTAGGAACAACGCAAAAGGCAAGGGAAGCAAGGGCAAAAATGAACTATTGGGATTTCATCAAGATCAAAAGCTTTTGCACAGCAAAGGAAACAGTTAACAAAATCAAAAGACAACTGACAGAATGGGAGAAGATATTTGCAAATGACATATCAGATAAAGGACTAGTGTCCAGAATCTATAAAGAACTTAGCAAACTCAACACCCAAAGAACAAATAATCCAATCAAGAAATGGGCAGAGGACATGAACAGACATTTCTGCAAAAAAGACATCCAGATGGCCAACAGACACATGAAAAAGTGCTCCATATCACTCGGCATCAGGGAAATACAAATCAAAACCACAATGAGATATCACCTCACACCAGTCAGAATGGCTAAAATCAACAAGTCAGGAAATGACAGATGCTGGCGAGGATGCAGAGAAAGGGGAACCCTCCTACACTGTTGTGGGAATGCAAGCTGGTGCAGCCACTCTGGAAAACAGCATGGAGGTTCCTCAAAATGTTGAAAATAGAACTGCCCTATGACCCAGCAATTGCACTATTGGGCATTTACCCTAAAGATACAAACGTAGTGATCCAAAGGGGCACGTGCACCCGAATGTTTATAGCAGCAATGTCCACAATAGCCAAACTATGGAAAGAACCTAGATGTCCATCAACAGATGAATGGATCAAGAAGATGTGGTATATATACACAATGGAATACTATGCAGCCATCAAAAGAAATGAAATCTTGCCATTTGCGACAACATGGATGGAACTAGAGCGTATCATGCTTAGCGAAATAAGTCAAGCAGAGAAAGACAACTATCATATGATCTCCCTGATATGAGGAAATGGTGATGCAACATGGGGGCTTAAGTGGGTAGGAGAAGAATAAATGAAAGAAGATGGGATTGGGAGGGAGACAAACCATAAGTGACTCTTAATCTCACAAAACAAACTGAGGGTTGTTGGGGGGAGGGGGTTTGGGAGAAGGGGGTGATATTATGGACATTGGGGAGGGTATGTGTTTTGGTGAGTGCTGTGAAGTGTGTAAACCTGGTGATTCACAGACCTGTACCCCTGGGGATAAAAATATATGTTTATAAAAAATAAAAAATTAAAAAAAAATATTCTAGTATAATTAAGATAGGGTGTCCTTTTAGTTTCAAATATATAATACAGTGATTCAACAATTCCATACATTACTCAGTTCTCATCATAAGTGGATTCTTGATCTCCTTCACCTATTTTGCCCATACCTACCCCCACCCCTGACCTGGCAACTATCAGTTTGCTCTTTATATTCAAGAGTCTTTTGTTGTTGTTCATTTGTTTTGTTTCTTAAATTCCACATGTCAGTGAAATCATATGGTATTTGTCTTTCTCTGACCTAGCATTATATTCTCTTGATCTATCCAGGTTGTTGAAGATGGCAAGATTTCATTCTTTTGTATGGCTGAGTAATAATACACCATATATATGTGTGTGTTTATGTCTGTGTGTGTATACATATATATATAAGATATATATATATATATATATATATATATATAAATTGAGGAATATTACATCATATATATTGAGGAATCTCCATACTGTTTTCCACAGTGGCTGTAGGAGTTTGCATTCCTAGAATGAATACTCGTAAGTACAATGTCACAGTATCTCTGCTAAGCTGCGTAGTGCACCATGCAGTCTCCTACACTTGAGATTATCTGACTCTATTCACCTGAATTATAGAATTTTCCACCAAAATAAAAGCAATTCTCAACTGGACTTTGGCAAAGTTTCCTTAGCATGAAGTGAAAGAAATCTTAGTAATCTTCATAGACACCTATCAAACTACTGAGCTTTGTTGATTTTATTTTTACCAGAAATTGGAAACATTATTTTTTAGTGGTAATTATTTAGAGCCTCTGTTAAAAATACCATCCCCTCCAATTCACTCAAAAATATATTCCAAATCATAATATTTAGTCTTTAGCTAGGCAGATTCAGGAATATGCAAGTGTATAACTAAATTAATTATAGTTAAGGACTTGATCATTCAAATGTCTAACTCTGTATGCTTGAAGTAGTAACCCTTTGAAGTCATGGCTTCAGAGGTATATAAATTAAAGCTAAGTATATCACCACTATTTGTGAATGCCAAAATTAATTCCATTATGGGGTTCTATTTCTGAAACGACAGAACCAACCTCTAATGTTCTGAGAATATGACAGCAAAATAATAGATTCTATATCCACAATTGACTCATCTTGCCATATCAGTAGATTAGAGTGAAGGAGATTACGTGGCATTTATTATAACCATCAATCATTGAGATTATTGCATTCCTATTTTTAACCATCTTCGCTTTCCTTCTATTTCCATGGTTCTCTAACTTGAATGTCAAAATATTAACCTGTAGATTCCCAGGCACAACCCCCAAATATTCTGATTGTAGGTCTGGCATGAAGCTTTGATAACCTTTTTAAAATAGAAAGCTGAGATGATTCTTATATAGCTTATCTCTGCCTCACACTTAGAAAGATAGTGTTTCACTTAAATATTAGAATAATTTGTCCCTTATTTTGTGTTTTTTGGTGAATGAAATTGGTGAATGAAAAATATGGCTTTTACTTAAAAACCATTCAGCAAATATTTCATGAAAATTTGACAATATGGAAAAATTTTTAAAAAGGCAATAATTGTTACCTATTGGTTATCTGTTAACTCCTTGGTAAGTATCTTTTGGGGGTTTTCTTTATTTTTCTTTTTTAAGAGTTGTTTATTCATCAGAGAGATAAAGAAACACAGAGCACAAGCAGGGGGAGAGGCAGGCAGAGGGAGAAGCAGGCTCCCCACTGGGCAGGAGGCCTAATGTGGGACTCCCCAGGGTTTTGAGATCATGACTTCAGAGGAAGGCAGATGCTTAACCAACAAGCCACCCAGGTGTCCCTTGTTTATTTATTTTATTTTTATTTTTTTTAAGATTTTGTTTATTTATTTGACAGACAGAAATCACAAGTAGGAAGAGGTGGGGGAGGCTCCCTGCTGAGCAGAGAGACTGGTGTGGGGCTGGATCCCAGGACCCTGGGATCATGACCTGAGCAGAAAGCAGAGGCTTTAACCCACTAAGCCATCCAGGCACCCCAATGTTTTGTTTTTTTAAATTGGATGTTTCTATTGCTCTATTTCAAGTTCACTAACTTTTTCTTTGGTTTGTACCCTGAGGGCTCATATAGAAGTTGTTGGATGCAATGTTTTATATCCATCCCTTAGTCTATTTACTGATTAGGTTACTCAAATCAGAAGATACAAATGCAAGATTTCTTAACTGATTTTTTCTTTGCTTGTCTTTCAATCACTGAGAAATTTATGCTAAAGTATCCCATTATAATTTAGATTTGTCCGTTTTGTATTTCTGTCCATTGTGTTTTCTGTATTTTGAAGCTACCATATTTAGGTGCTTATAAATTATAAATTGTGAGATCTCACTGAAATGAAATTTAATCATTCTCGACTCTCTTTGTCTCTGCTAATGCTTTTTCGTTTTCATTCCATTTTGTCGATTAATACAGATAAATCAGCTTTATCTTAAAGCAGCTCTTTTCCTTTTTTTTTTTTAACTTAAATGTTTCTCTGTCCTAACGGTTTATATGTGTCTCTTCCAAATGACATTATTAGTTTGAATCAAATGAAATTGTAATTCCTGTGGTCAGAAAATTACCAGCTATTAACAATTCCATATGATATAACCTAGTATTTGTAATTTTTTTTCCATGCAGTCAGACAACATTTGTCTTTTAAGGAACATTCAGTCCTCTTCATTTAATGTCGAGTGCCTCATGTGGCTTTAAGTCTGCTAACCTATTTTGTGCTTTCCATTTATCACACTTTCTCTATTTCTTTTCTCACCTTTCTTCTTCTTCTTTTTTTAAAAGGTTTTACTTATTTATTTGACAGACAGAGATCACAAGTAGGCAGAGAAGCAGGCAGGACAGGGCGGGGTGGGGAGCGGGCTTCCTGCTGAGCAGAGAGCCTGATGCAGGGCTGGATCCCAGGACCCTGAGATCATGACCTGAGCTAAAGGCAGAAGCTTAACCCACTGACCCATCCAGGCGCCCCATCTTCCTTCTTTTTAAATACATTTTTAATATCTTAAATTTCTTCTTATTGGGGAAGTTATATATACAGTTCTTGGTTTTTTAATTCATAGTCTAGAAATTTCTACATACATTCCTAACTTATAAAGTTTAATATTAAGGGATGTCTGGGTGGTGCAGTTGATTAGGCTGGGGTTGTAATCTCAGGGTGAGCTGGAGCTCCGTGTTGAGCTCCATTTCAGTGCAAAGTCTGCTTGGGGTTCTCTCCCTCTCCCTCTGTCCTTCCCTCCCCTCTAAAGTAAATAAATCAATCTTCTAAAATAAACTTAATGTTAATACTTTTACCCTATTTTTGGACAAATTCCTTACAATAGTTCCCTCCTACTCCCCTCTCAAGTCCTTGTCATTTTTTATTGATTTCAGTTTGATTTTAAGAGACTTCAGAGCATCATTATTTTTACATACAGTTCATACTGATTTATATATGTCAACATATTTACCATCGTTGTTGTGTTCTTTCCTACTCTTAGATTTCTGATTTCCATCTGAGATAATCTTCCTTCTGCCGAAAGCAGATTTTTATAATTTCTCTTGAAATTGTCTTTTTTTTTTTCCCTTGCCTCTATTCTGGAAAATATGTTTTCTCAGTATGGAACTCAAGGATGGGAAATTATTTTCTGCCAGTACATTGAGATTTTTATTCCACTGTCTTTTGGCTTTCTTTATTAGGAACTATATTAGAAATTGGTTCTATAAATCCTTACCATCTTGTTAAGGTTTTCATACTTTGAAGGTGTTTAAAAAAATTTTTTTTTGTAGGCTTCATAGATGTCCCTAGTGGGAAGGTTGGTCATAATTTCCCAGAACACCATTATTGAAAATAGTAAGTTGAGCTTTTAGTTTTTTACTCTATTTATTTACTATTTAAACATTTATATGGAAATTATTCATGTGCTATTTACACACTAAAAACATACCAAAATTACCTATAATATACTTTTAGTGGCTGAATTCTGTTGTATAATACATATATTTTTGGCATATTTATTAATCTGTTACTTGTTTCTTGTCATAATTTTTTCATTTAAGTAATAAATACATCTTGTGGGTGAATCTCTAAGTTCATGCTTAATTATCTCCTTAGCATAAATTTCTAGAATTTAATTGGTTATGCCAAATGATTTGTACCATTTTAAAGTTTTTGTTATATATTTTTCATATCCTTTAATTTATATTCCCATCAGTGTGCAAATTTCTCCACATTTTCTGCAGTACTGAATTCTACAAATGTGCTATATCTGTAGTAATTTTTATAATTTTAATAATTTAGGTCTTCCAGAGGAAGGGAATACATTCTGCAGAAATTAATAATTAATAATTATGGGTTTTTTTTAAAGAATGGAAATGTACATAAGAGTTTGCTTTAGGCCAAATTTTAAATTTGCAAATTGCATGAGTTTGCCCAAATTATTTCATGTGCTGGAATATTATTATACAGAATACTACTTGAAATATAGGAAATTAAACAAATTAGAGAAATACAAAGAATTTGTAGTGTTGCTGTAATGTAAATGAAATAATCCTTTTTCAAAGAGATTCTTTCTGCGAATACCTTGCTATCCATAAATCTGTCTTCCTGAAGACGATTCCTCACACTAATTGCCAACACTTATATGTCATGCATCTTGAAGGACTGTTCTTCCTTTATTAAATGGAAATATATCTTACATATTTAATATATATACACATATATATTGCATATACATAATATACATATTATATATATATAACTTGTTTCCATAGTCCATGTGATTTAGTAGAGCATCGGCCTAAACACAAGCTCTAATCATGAGCAGCTTATTGTGAAAATATTAAGCAATTCAGTGTGTGGTTCACAATAATGCTAGTTGTAATCCCGTCTCTCTTTGTTTAACACTTTGAAATGCCCAGGTACCTCTCACATTCTTAGAGCAAAAGGACTCCCTCTGTTCTATGAACTAGTTCCCTCTTTCTAAGGGCTTCTTCCAAGCTATGCTCCCAGCACGTCACATTTCCCTCCAGCGGAAGGCAGTCAGCCTTTCTCTAGGACAGCGTCACTCAAGAGAGTTGTACTCTTCTCTTTTTGGAGGGTAGTAGGTGGAGACAAGATAAACTGGCAATATCTGTTTGTTCTTTCCCAGAGGGAGGGAGAGGGAAGGCTGTGATCTATGAGGCCCCCTCCAAAACACACACACCAATAACCCCCCTCACCACCACTTTTGCCCAGCTGTCATCTATTTGAAATAGGAAAGCTCTTATCAGGGCTTTCTAAGACTTCAAAATTTAATGATCATGTCAGTGTGTCTTTGTTTTAAGCACAAAATAATGTATAAAGTATGCACTTATTCAAAATTAAATTAGATATTATTTTTCCCTTTATACAAGGGTACTTCACATATCTCTTTTAAGTAGGTAGCTATTCTGGTACAATTATAATGTAATTCCAAATATAGAATAAGTACATCTGTGATTTTGTAAAACTGGTAATAACATAACAAAGTTGAGTTGCAACTCCAAGAGATTAATTTATAAATATATGTATCATATAATCACATCATATACTTGACCCATATAAGTGGCATCCTAAAGAAAACCTATAGTTCGAGGATAACCTGGGTGAGGGCATGGGAAAAACAGATAAAGGGAATTAAGAGGTACAAACTTTCAGTTATAAAATAAGTAAGTTCACGGAGATAAAAAGTATAGCATCGGGAATATAATCAAGAATATTGTAATAATGTTTATGTTGACAGGACAGTGACAACACTTAGCATGGTCAGCACTGAGTAATATATAGAATTGTCAAATCAACATGTTGTACATCTGAAACTAATATAATACTGTATTTTAAATATACTTCAATTTTAAAGAGGATCATCTTCCCTTCTGGAATTTAAAAATTTTCCAAACATTGAAATTACATCACATACTTGAATATAGAACCCTTGATACTAATGGTTATCATTTATACTTAGAGTCTTATCACCGTGGCACAGTAACATTTGAGCATTTAAAAAAAATTATTATTATTATTGCAGGTCTTGATATATCACCAAGTTCATCAAGTAAGGGGCCTCGGGCAGCTATGCACAAACTGTGTTTTCCCCTATATTTGAAGTGCAGAGCTAGAATTGTTGGTGAAATAGTGACTAGGAAAAGCAGAAGCCTCCATTTTGGTGTTAACTCTGAAAAACTATTTTAATGAACTAATGGACTTGTCAGGCATTAAATCAAAATCTATTAAGAGAAAAAAACAAATACTTTTACCAGATATCAAACATTTCCAAGTTAATATTTTCTTTTCATCCCCCACCCCCCACACAAAAAAGGCTACAAATAGTTTTGAGGAAATGTTTTTTTAAATGCAAGATTTTTCTATAAGACAATTTTCAGCTAGAATTACTGATCTATAAAACCTATCTCCTCTGCAATGTCATTTCCTTCCTCAAGTAGGAAAAAAAAAATGCTCCTTCTGGCAGTTTCATTAAGTACTTTATTAATCTCAGTTACAGAATTTATTTAATGCTTACTGGCAATGACATTTTATTCCTTCTAACTCACTGAAGGCAGAACTACATCTTTATTCTATTCTCTCCCCACAGTAGCACTGAGTTTAGTGCATTTTTTTCACCTGTATTGAATTAGTAAGTTTGGGAGTATTAAATATATTGTTTTAAAATTAATATGTCCTAAAAATATGTTAACTGAACCATAGAACTAGAAATAAGACCTCAGAGAATTAAATGATTAAAGGTCAATAGCCAGTTAATGGCAGAAATAGATTTAAATTCCAAGCCTCAGTACAATATTCTTTCCTTAACCAAATTTTCTTGAATATTTATTCAAATATTAACTATAAATTTACATTTGAATTTTACTTTAAAAATTTTTAAGTACTGGGGACCCAATATAATTGATGTATTTTCACTTCTTAATTGTGGCATTTTTAAGAACAGTCTATATTGGATTATTTTTATACTTTTTCTTTACTTTTGTTGCTCTCATATATAAAAATAAGTTCCCAGCAACTTTAATTTTTCAAAACATATTGTGTTGCTAAATTTCATTCCCAGAGAGTATAAACTGGATATTTATGATGATGCTGTTGTTCTACAGTAAGTGAACCAAACGAA
This sequence comes from Mustela nigripes, assembly GCF_022355385.1. NCBI lineage: Eukaryota > Metazoa > Chordata > Mammalia > Carnivora > Mustelidae > Mustela > Mustela nigripes. Next base: position 28,694,148 of record NC_081560.1, on the reverse strand, counting down.
GAACTCTAAGAAGAGCTAGTTATACTTCTAGTCTGGTCTTCCTCATACAGTCTGGTCATTCTATACAAAGAGGAATGTTTTCATGGCTAAAAGATAGCTCTTCTATATCAGATTAAGAGTTAAATTAATTTGTATTTATAGGATACTTTATGGTATAGAAAGAACTTAATACCTCTCATCATGCAGATGTTGAATGAATATTGAATATGATATGTGTAGGTGATTCCTTTATCTCATTGAATCTTCATGTCAACTTCATGAAGTAGGCATGCATTTACTTACATTACAAATGAGCTTATATAGGACAGGGCTGAGATTTTAGTTCAAGTTACCCTATTCGAGGGGTGCCTGGGTGGTCCAGTAGGTTAAGGGCTCGACTCTGGTTCTCAGCTCAAGTCATGATCTCCGGATCTTAGGCTCTGCGCTAAACATGGAGTCTGCTGGAGATCCTTTCCCTCACCCTCTCCCTCCTCCTCCAGTATTCCCCCTGCTCATGCTCTCTCTCTGTAAAATAAATAAATAAGTAAAATAGTCAAGTTATCCTATTCAAGTTCTCTCTCTCTAGTAACATTCACATATGCAAATTTCACAAGATGATATGTGTAAATCATATTTTTGCCTTAAAGTATTTATAGTACAGAGCTGTTGAGATTGTGCTTATTATTCATTTCTGTCAGAGCCATGACAAAACACACATGGCCCATTCTACTAGGTTTTGAAGGGGATTTAATAAAAGAACAATGTACAAGGGTGTGACAGGATGAAGAGAAGCCAAAAGCTGATGATGAAGGATCTAGGGAGCTAGCCACTGTGGGTAGGGAGTTCTTGCCATCTCTTGCCTAAAGGGCAATGGGAGTAGATGGTAGTTCCATTCTTCCAGCCACGTGAAGAGAAAAAAGTGGAGACTGAATCAGGATTGGGGATCTGCCCTCAATGCCTACCTGGTTTATAAAAAAAAAAAAATGAAATGGAGAAAGACAGCAGCAGGGGGACTCTACTGAAGTAGTCCGCACTGCTCAGATAGAAACTGCTAAGAGGGTATCCATGCTTGAGTTGTTTTAATAATATGAACAAGCACGCCACAGCAACAGGAGAATATGAGAGGTAATCTAGAGCAGGAACCGGGTAGAACTCTTTAAAAACTCACACTTGCACTCCAGGTAAGAGAACCGGTCTCGGAATGCAGGTGTAAACATTTGGCCTCTCTGATATTTCTCTTCCCAGTTTCCAGTGTAGGAGGAGAAAAGTAAACCCGGAAAGGGATGGAGCAGAATTAGAAAGGGAGAAGAAATGAAAGAACAGGACTCACATACATACATATCTCCACAGGGCTGTTTCCTTAGACTTCTAAGCACAAGACCTAAAGAGAGGAACTGTGCTAATTTGCCATGTAGCTGAACTTACATCATTACAGAATAGAACAGATATCTTGGAATGGATGAAAAGTTACAGAAAAAAATCTAAGTTAATTTTAAGAGGACTAGAAAGAGTGATTTAACAGAGCATGGTTGAATACAGCAATTGGAGAACAAATAAAATCATTTTATGCTTATACCTCACCAGGGTGAAACTGTTTAATAAACCAGTTACCTATATAAGCAGGGAGCACCATCAAGTATGTATTTCACAATGGTACTGCAAAGAGTTAACTGCAAATAGCTTTCAGCCTTGTTAGCCCTACATTACCAATAAGCTTGGGTAAGAAAAGTGACCATAAATCTTCAGTTAATAAGAACTCGTGTTTTACTATGTATTATAAAAATGTATTTAAACATAATTTACTGTTTGTCATCAAATGCATATAGACCCCTATTATTTAAAAAACCGAAATTCATTTTTGTTTTACCTCCTCTGTGAACGTCAAAGTCACAGAGCCAGGAATTAAGTGTCAACTTTAACTTCTGACTTGTTTTCACATTCCTCTATGTATTTTAGGTAAGCATAGAAATGAGCTTTTATCTGTTTTCCACAAGATTAGATTCTTTACTCTTTTCCACTTCCAGCCCTTTGAAAACTAAGCAAGACGAGTGAAACATATCCATCAGCTCTGTATCAAGTCACTAAGAACAGTCCAACTCTTTAACAAGACTGATCCCCCTAAAGGTAAAAGCATAGTTAATTCTTCCAGCTGGAAATTGGGTTGAACTGCTTACCTTTAGCCTCTGAGAATTATAATCATCCAATTTTTTTCAGCCATATAGCTTTCAGCAGGAATATTCTAAGAATCAAGACTGTACATCACTATATAACCCCCATATTAAAATGAGTATTTATCTCTTTGAAATACAAAGTCCACCCTCAAATTTTTCAGTGAAATATCAGATAATTTATTTTTAAAAAAAGAAAAGCAAATTTCTTCCCTCTCCTCTGCCCCCAAATGAATGCATTTCCCCTGAGCTTTCACATTCCCAGCTTTGTTTTTGGTTTCCTTGACTACAGTTGACCCACTTGGTCACTGTTTCCCTGAAATCTTCCTTCTCCTCTGAAAACGTGATATTCCTATTTCCCTATAGTTTCACTCTTACCCATCTCTTCTCTTCTTGACCCATCCTGCAAGGTCAATCAAAGCCCACTTTAATATTTTGTTCTCCTCTTTTTATGGATTCTCTATATTACCTATTCTTGCCGTTTTCAGCCATCACACTTAAAGTTGGTAATTCTGAAAGTTTACAACTTATGTCTTAACATTTCATCCTTTCCCATCATCTACGTTAGAGGCCATGTCTCACGGAGCATGTGACATCTGAAATGTAAGTAAGCCTTAAATCCAGCCACATGACCTCACCCCTGTAATTGACCCCTGAATCTGCCCCCAAGTAATTCAAATGCTGTCCTGCCCACAGCTCCACCCCTGCATTTGTATCTTCCTTTTCCTTTCCCTAGAAACCTCTCTAGAGTAGACCTTCATCTCATGGGGATTGCTGTAGGCCCCCAACTATATGCTAAGCCTCTGGCTTCTGAGCCTGCCATTCTATGCTAATAGAGCTGCCGGCATTATCTCTTTCATCTCCTCTCTTATCCTGCCAGTCTCTTGGAATCTCTTTTTCTTGCCTATGACATCTCATCTAAATTCTTAAGTCTGGCATCTAAAACCCTTCATCAATGGAGTCCACAATCCACATGATTTCCAGTCAAATGTCTCATTATTCTTTGACATACCACTGCTCTACCTTCATCAAGTAAATGCTCACTTCCCACATGTATCTTAATCATCCCCCTTGTGTTTTTTCCACAACCCCAAATTCCCTTCTTTGTCCTTCTTACTGACCCATGCTTATTACTGGCCATACTTACTATCTTTAGCCATATAATTACTATAGCACTGTCATTCCTGAGACTATAAAATTTCCTCTACTCTCAGCCTATTTTTTTATTTTCCTTGATGGTCTCATGCTTAGCAGTCATCAGAAATAACCTCTATATGTTGCTGGCAATCCCATATCATTATTCAAATAAATTGTCAACCTAAATGTAAACAAACTATGTATAATTTCAGATGAGTGGACTAACACTTAAAATGCTTCCTTTATTCATGGAATCAACAAACATTTATTTAGCATCTACTATATGACAGTGACTATGCCGGTAGCTAGGAATAAAAAGATATATTTTAAAAACCCTCCTCAAATAAAAAAATGCTCAAGAGTTTGAAAAGCTCCTCTTAAAAATCATTTTCCCATCCAAAAGCAGGCACTAGTCATTTTTGAAGTTTAATTATAATTGGGTCACTTAAATTATGCCCTTTATTTCTAGAAGGAATTATCTAATAGTTAAAATAATTCCTTCATTCAACAACTATTCATTGAGTATACCTACTAGGTGCAGAATGCATGAATGAGTGCAGTCCTCAAGGAGGGGAATTTTTTTATGTTTGTTAACATATTGTATCCTCTGTCAGAGGAAATATATTTTACCCTTTCAAAAAAATGTTGACAAAACATATAAGGACATGGAATTCTTGCTTTTAAGAGCATTAAAAGTCACTCTCCATATTTAATAATGTTGCGTTAAATGAAAATTCCAAAAACCATCCTTATAATAACATCAATGATCTGAATATCAACTCTTCCATCTTCAAAGGCAAACCAAAACCAAAACCTTATCTGCCCTCCACTCCCATATTATAAAATTCTCTAGAAACACGTAAGTGTAATTTTCTTAACTTCTGAAAGAAAAAGATATTTTAAGCTGAAAGCAAGAATGGCATATTTATTTTATACAATTGAACTGTTTACATAATTAAACTAATTAAGACTCCAACTAATTGTCATGGAAAGAAATCCTTTGGGTTCTAAAAAATGTTCTTAAAGTAAATTATCACAATTCCTCAGTGAATGTGTTACATTTTAATTACCCTGTTGAGTTTCTAGACTCTTTTCTGTATACTTTCATTGTACAGGTCTGTTGGCTTCCCTTAAATTATCTGCTTTGTCAGTTTTACCATGTACTTATCCAGCGGCAATAAACCTATGAACTCCACGTTGACCCCAACAGCTCTGGCCACATACGCAAGTGTCAATGAACTGGATGTGTCCAGCTGCTGCCTCTTAGTGTGGTTTCTCATTTCTCTTACATAATATATATGATGAACGGGTTCTCTTTTCACCTCTTAATAGCTATGTATTAGAAAAGCAGGTAACAGTATTTGTGCAATCAGAACTATTAGAAGGCAGTCCTATGTTGGAAAACTCTGCTCTGTTCCTACCTTATCTCTGAAATGGGTCTTTCTAAGGCAATCACTCTGACCTAAGTAGCAAACACTACAGTGTTCCAACTACCATTTGTTTACAGAATGTGTATTTCTAAATTGTCCAGAAAGAGTCCTGTTGCCTGTATGAAATTGTGAACAAACTACAGAATAAGGGTCAATCCAGATTTTGTTGGGCCGAAGCTCATATAACACTGGGAGACCCTCCACAAAGAGATACAGAAATGCAGGACCTCCTGGGTGGCTCAGTCAGTTAGGCGGCTGACTCTTTGTTTCAGCGGGGGTTGTGATCTCAGGGTCGTGATCTTGAGGTCATGAGATGGAGCCACACAATCTCCATGCTTAGCTTGGGGTTGGCATGAGATTCGGTCTCCCTCTCCCTCTGCCCCTAAAACAAATAAATCAACTGAAGGAGGGAAGGAAGGAAGGAAGGAAGGAAGGAAGGAAAGGGAGAGAGAGAAAGAAAGAAAGAAAGAAAGAAAGGAAGGAAGGAAGGAAGGAAGGAAGGAAGAAGGGAAGAAAGAAAAGAAAGAAATGCAAAGACAGTATTAGGTACAAAAGTGGACATTAGCTCTCTCTTCCCTGCACTGCAAGCAGCTCTCCTGCCATCCCCATCCCCTGAAAATAAATGCTTGTGCAAAGGGAGTCTTCACCTTCTTCTTAGCCAGGATCACCTCTCAGCAGCTGAACCCATCACTGCCTGCAATGTGCTAAAGCTACCAGAGACACTGACAGATCAGAGCCTCAGAAGCTGGGCAAGACCCACATACCCTGACCTCATTTATTCCTAGCTTCCAAACCAGTGCCATTTCAAGAAACAGTGACAGAGCAGCCAAGTTCATTGGAGCTGGGGCACAGTAGGAGTGGCTGGCTCTGGTGCTGGAATTGGGGGTGTCTGGGAGCCTGGGACTGTGTCTGGGAGTTTCATCACTGGTGATGCCAGCAAACCTCCTCTAGGGCAACAGTTCTGCTACATCATTCTGGGCTTTGCCCTCCTGAAGGCCACGGGATGCTTTTGCCTGATGTTGGTAACACCTCTTTACCATGTGATGAAGCCCTCTACATCTTCCACAGGTCTTTCTTCCCTTCTCATCTAACCTGTATGTTCCTTTTCTTATACCTCCCCAGGCAACCTGGGGAAAGTGGTAGGCTCAGGGTTTGACAGAGATAAGACAAATAAAAATTGTATTAATAAGAAAAAATGTGGACACTTACATAGAATTAGAAAATAAACCACCCAAAATTGATGCAGATCCAAGTCCTTTTCTTTGGAGATCTTTTGGGCCATTTACCAGAGATACCAACAGAGAAATAATCCTGTTGGCAACCTGGCTTCCTCCCTCTACCTGAAACTCACAATAACTCTCAGAAACCCTAGTACCCACCAGATGAAGCACCCTGAAGCTTCAATTCATAAGCTGCATGGTAAATTTACTTCTGCTTAGTTGAAACAAACAAAAGAACTAACAGAACCTTAATCCTCTTTAGATGATTTCTTCTATCCTAGTCTTGGCCTTCTACTAAGCTTCAGGCCTTTTCCGAGTTGCCTAAAATGTGATCATCACCACTATTAAATAAGCCAATTTTCAAGCTGCAGAAGAACATGGTATCAGGGACTACTGGACTCGTGTCTCTACAAAGCTGTCGCCACTTCCTCTTATCCCTCACTGTGCAGAGGAGGCCAGCCTGACAGCTATGCAGCCTTTGTTTTTGCGTCCACAGATTCAGTCTGCATCTTCCAGACTAACATCCAAGCATTTTGACTCTTTGTTTGCCCTGTTTATTTTCTTGAACTTCTCCGTGTCCACCATCAGCATGGCATCTAGGGCCGTATACCCTCAGAACTAGGCAAGCAAAGGGTACTAAGTTCTTAGGTCCTCCAGCTTCCAGGAGTACCTGTAGTACAACAGCTGTGGCAAGACATTGGCTGAAGCCAAAGAGAAACATTTCCAAGAGATATTTCAGATAGTAAAGCAAAATTCCTTTACGTACTCTAGAGAACCGTGGTGCAGTTTACAAAATCGCCCAGTTTCACAAAAAATTCTATGTTGCCTTTCTCTTGTACCTATAAATTTACAAAATGGCTTATACCAAAAGTATATTTTCTGATTTTTAAATAGCATATTTAAGCACACTATTCACTGGGAGATCTTGAGTCCTCAGTGAGCTACAAATAGTAATGCTAGACTGCCATTGGAGACGATCTCATAAGGATAATGAAAATAAATTTTGCTTTCATAGTTCAGGTCAGGCTTTTAGGAAGACAAGCTGGGAAAGAGCCTCAGACTGGAGCTTGGCCCCTATGGGTTAATTTCTAGTTTCTGGAAAAAAAATGTCTTTGGCAGTTAGTTCACACTAACCAACTCTAGTGAAGCTCATTAAGAAACTACTGGACATTTTTGTTATGATTTATTTGAAGGTATTAAGTTGCTTTTTCTTTTAAGAAAAAAATTTGGTTTGCCTCCATTTTAACAATCCTAAAGCAAATTCAAAATACCAAGCTGTCTTTGTTAGAGGCCAAGCTATAGAACCTGCAGCACCATTATGGAAACTGAGTAAAAGAAAATTTTCTTTTATATAAATATATTGTTAATCATTATGCAGCTAAATTTGCTGGAAAAACTAGCTTCCCAAGAGAATAATGTTATGTTTGGGAGTGGATCAAACCCTTATCAGTGTCTGTTAATAGTAGAAATTTATACATAACTGATAATGTGCTTATTATTGCTATTTTCTTTTTATATTTTTTAAGTAAGTCCTCTAAATATAAAACTGGTCATTCCTATTAGTATTTATAGGATACAAATAGCTAGTACCTTCTAAACATACATTGCTATTGGATATCCTAACCTAGGACATTTTTTCCAAGGTGAGCATGTTGATTCAACTTTATTAATATACAGATATAGAAAGCATATTAATAAATCTGCCTCTTGAGAAAATAATCCCAGTGGTTTTCCTTTTGGGAATGAAGTCTTAGATCAGTGACCTTCCAAGTATAACCCAAGGACTGATACAGAGGGCCTCCTCAATATTTAGAAACTTACTAAGTGAGTATTAAAGTTTATTCATATTTTCCATTTATAAAATTTTTCTAAAGGCTTTAATGCAGTGTTCTGTTAAGAAGCCTGGATGTGGGGTGCCTGGGTGGCTCAGTGGGTTAAGCCTCTGCCCTTGGCTCAGATCATAATCTCAGGGTCCTGGGACTGAGCCCCATATAGGTCTCTCTACTCAGCAGGGAGCCTACCTCCCCCACCCCCCCACCCCCGCCTCTCTGGCTCCTTGTGATCTCTGTCTGTTAAATAAATAAATTAAATTAAAAAAAAAAAAAAAGAAGAAGCCTAGATGCTGTGCTATGCTTGATAATGTTGTAAAGTCCTACTGGGAACATCCCTTCATGCAGTTAAGATTCTTGAGATCTTCTAGCAGAATTTTACACTGTTATCGGTGTGTTGTCAGTGTAGCTTTTAGTCATTACAGCATTCACTAGCTGCTATTCTTTCTTTGTCTTTAATACTATATCATTATTCATTTTACTTTATTATTAATTTTTTGTTATAGATTGTTTTGGTTTTTCTCTCCTTTAATTTGTACTGATGCAGATTTTCATACACCTCTGAAAAGGATCTCAATTTCAATTGTCATCGAGAAGTTCAAAGGAAAACTAAAAAGTATGGCTAAAAATGAAAAAAATAACTGGATCTACATCTATATAATCTCTGCAGATACCATAAAGCTGAGTGTATTCTCACCACAGTTAGGGAGAGCACACTCCTGAGTTTTAGTAGTATCTCAGGGAAGGGAACAGAAACATCAGGATATTTATGAGAATCAGGAGCCTGCTTTAAGGCGGATAGCCAATGAACGGGCTGGATTAGGTTTGATATGGATCAACATAATTTAGTGCTGGTGGACACAGCAAGGTGAAGATTTTGAAGTATGAGTTTCAAAGAGTTTAGGGAAGTAGGGAAGTATACAGTTGTTTAATGCTGTTAAGCGGTTTAACAGTTTGACGTTTATTTATATGTTTTTCTCAAAAAGTCCCTGAACAAACTATAAAGTTACCTGTGTCTTTTATTTTCCTAGATTAAGAGTTCCCTGGAATAGTAAATTCATGCTGATGAAGAACAAATGAAGTCAAGTTAAGGAAGACAGCCAAATAAAATCATGTCTATGTAGACCATAAGCAATATGTATGTACACGGTTTCAGTTCTTACTGTCCCACTGTGTGGTCATTCTTCAGCCTGAACTATGAAAGGGTTCATTAACATCCGGGGATATGTTCAGTCCAAATTCTCATCAATATTTGAGTTACCATGATACTGTATCATGTTTCCAAGGATGGCTGTTTCAATCTCCATAAGTGTCAGGTTTTCTTTTTGTTGGAAGATCATTTGTTGGGTCATTCAATGGCAAAGGGATTGCTCAGCAATATTCACAACATCTGGTGATGACGCATCTGAACTTTAGAACCACATAAGTATTAAGGGAATAATAATGATTAAAGTTTATAATTCACTTGTCAGCCAGGAGACAAGATGCTCAAGTTAGACAGAGGACATATCACATCCCTAAACCAAAGAGCCCACATACCAGATAGAAGTTTATTAGCTAAACTGACAATCCTATGGTTTATTCTTTCCTGAATCTTTTTCATGATTAAGTAAAGATATCAAAGAGGTCTGTAAGGATCTAACCACAACACACTTAACCTAAAAAATCACATTTTCCCTTTCAACTGGCCAGTATTATATCCAAAGAGGCTCCATTCTGAACCAGCATCTGTCCAATTTAATGAACTTCTCAAGTGGCACTTCTCTTGATGATTCTCTAGTTCTTTAGCTACTTTGTAAACCATTCCATGTTGGAATCTTCCTTTTCCCTGAGCCTATTTTAAAGCACATGGTGAAATTTTTCTAAAAGAGAAAAATGATGGGCCAAAATGGTCCCTAAGTGATGCTAAGACTATCCTAAAGAAAGGAATCAAATTACCAATATAACAAGTCTCTGTCCAGTTGGCAGTTAGAAATGAGTAATCCTTTGTATGCAAATCTAATACCAGTCATTGGGAGCCAGTCAATGATCTGTTTTTATTCAGTCTACCCCAATGGATTGTCAGTGTTGTAAAATTTGGCACTATCTGTCAAGCATGGTTTAGTACCAAGCAAAAATCTGCAGTACTGAGATCCTTAAGTGGACATAAAGCAAAAGAAAAATAGTATGTCTTTCTTTGAAGTTTTTTGAAAATTAGTTGGCCTTCCAATGTATACCATCTGTACTCTAGCCTTTGTCTCAGTTCTATTTTTGTGTAAGCTCAATTTTAAAAGGGAGGCCCAACAAAAGATCACTGAATATTGTTTCAGTGGAGACAGGAACTTTCTCTTCTAAGTACAATGTGATATGGGGTTTTAGATTTCTCACTCTCTGGTCTGTTGTGGGTTTTCTATCTGCAATGTTAGCTAACAGTAAAGTACAGTTACCCCAGAAACCAGTGGATCTATTATAAGGAACTGGTACCAAAGGAAGCTGGGTGGCTCCAAATGGAGAAGTGTGTTTTCCATTGCTTTAGTCCTATGCATAAGCTTATTAGCAAATTGTAGCCATGTATGGGACTCACATAATGGAGTGACTAAAGTGGAAAGCATTAAAATTAGGAATAGGGTTCTCATAATAACTTAGTTAAAGCTTTATATAAGCAACAAAGGAAATAAAATGTCCAGAAAAATAAAGAACAAAATAATGCACATTAAAGCATTATAATCTACAGTACTATTCTGTGAATCTTAGGTGAAAGCTGTCTACATACCATCTAGTCATCTACTTGGCCTAGAGAGCTTGAGTTTAAATTATCTCCTTCTGAAGATTGTTTGCCTCTGGAGCTATCCAAAGAATCTTCATCTTGAGATCTTTGCTAAGGACCATCTTCTAGCAATTCAAAGATAGTTTGTGCCTCTTTATTTGAGAGACATGAATCCAAGAATCCACCACTTGGAATTGTTTTGCTAGTCGTGAACAGTACCAACTGGACTCTTTCTAGAATACCCGATCTCAGGTTTTAGATCATTCTAGCATTGTTTAGAAGGAATATAAGAAAAGATGGCTCAACTCTCTTGATCAAAATACTGCATGTATTCCCTGAATCTCCTGCAATATTGGACTATTTTTTTTTAATTAAATGGAGTCCAGAATTGCAAGTGAAGTTTTAGATATATGAGCCAATCATTATTAACTGATATGGGACCATCAATGAATCCCAGAGAGAGTTGATCTCAATGGGAATATCTTAAGACTTAGAAGTTTGAGAGTCTCTGAGAAATTTGCCAGTTTGAGTTCTACAGTTCTGTTTGTTCTTTCTTCCTTTTCTAGAGCTTGGGGGCAAAATGAACAGTAAAGTTTCTAAGTGGCAGGATTTTGCAAAGCTTTTAACAACAGTCACAATAAAATAGGTACTCTTGTCACTAGAGAGATAGATTAGAAATTCCTAGGTCAGGAACACAAAATTAAGTAATATTTTTGATACTGTTTCTAGCTCTCCAGGGAGAAAATGCTTCAAAAATCTTGAGAATAAGCAATGACCAGAACATATTAAAAATCTACTGGGCCAATGCAACAGAACAGAAAGCTCAGAAATAAACTCATGCATAAACAATCAACTGATCTTCAACAAGAGTGCCAAGTATATACAATAGGGGAAGAATAGTCTCTTCAGTAAATGGCATTAGGAAAAGCTCTCTGCTTTCCACATGTGAGGATACAAATAGAAGCAGCGGTATGGAACCAGGAAGAGAGCCTTCATCAGAATTGACCATGCTGGTACTCTAATCTCAGATTTTCTAGCTCCCAAAAATGTGAGAAATAAACTTTGATTGTTTAAGCCACCCAGTCTATGTTATTTTTGTTATAGAAGTTAAACTGAGATAAAGACTCTGATTCTCATCACCAATTCTTATGTGTGGGTTTTTTTGCACCACACTAAGAAATTTTCTGACACCAGCTGGATATTCTACAATTCAGTTCAGTTCTGACACAAGCACCACCAGATCCCCCTTATATTAGGAATCTAAAATAGTCAAACTCATAGGAGGTGGTTACTGGGGGCAGGGTGGAGGGGATGTTGGTCAAAAGCATAAATTTTCAATATGCCTATAATTTTCAATTATGCCTATAAATTTTCAGTTATGTCTATAGCTAACAATACATCCTTAAAAACTGCTTAAAAGGTAGATCTAATACAGCATTCTTTAACCCACTGAGCCACCCAGGCATCCCTTTATATAGTATTCTTATCACAAAAATAAATAAAGCAAGAAGAAATTTGTGGAGGAGATACATATGTTTATGGCATAGATTATGGTGATCTTTTTACTGCTTTATCTGCAAACTCATCAAATTGTATACATTAAATATGTACAGCTATATGTATGTCAATTACACCTCAACTATGAATAGAGGGTTGAAACTCTCAGTCCTACCCCCAATTTCCAGAAGGGGAGAGGGCCTAGAGCTGGCCTAGTGTTCAAATTAAATTTCATCAAAATCATCAGAACTAATATCTTACTATAGTCCCTCTTGACTCAATGACAAACACCTACTTATGATGTCCAAGGGCAATAGCCACAGTAGCTAAACTAATGGAGGCCTATACCATCTTGGTTGGTACTATATGCATGTCAACCATAACTTTATTCATGGTTGGTCCCCTTGGCAACCAACCCCCAACCATAGGTGCTTTAGAAAGTCACCTCATAAGTATAACCCAGTTGTATGGAAAAGGGCTTCTTACTAATAATAAGACACCCATTTCACCTTTATGGCTCTGAAGTATTTTCAGGAACTGAGGACAAGAAACCAAATATAACAAAAAAACAAATACAACAATGTTCCCATTGTTCTTATCACTCAGGAAATTCCAAGAGTTTGTGTTATTGTGAGCCAGGAACAGTGGGTAAAGATCAACTATATATAAGAAATGACCAAATATATATAAGAAATGATCAAACATGTATTTCTTATATATCACAATGCTGCAGTAGCAAGGCAGAGTTCCAGAAAGAATAGGAGGTTTACAAGTCTGATTAAATAATAAGAGAGTTCCTTTAGAGGCTTATGAAAAGTGGGAGGGTATTTTGTTTATTCCTAAAAGACAAAGTCAAGTCACTATTTGGGGAGCTAAAAGAATAGAAAAAAAAGAAAGAAAGAGAGAGAGAGAGAGAAAAGAAAAGAAAAAGATAAAAAAAGAAAAAACAGAAATAAGAAGTTGGGCCCAAAGCAATATCCCAAGTTGAAAGTTCAAGAAGTCTCAAAGGATTACTCTATTTCTAGATTGAGAATCTTGGGTTGCAGAAGTGTGATGTCTTGATCAGATCTCAATGGGCCTCCAAGATTGTCAAAGAGCAGCTTACTATTGACATCACCAAAATAATCTCTTGATGAGACAAAGCTGAATTTCTTCTTCATGAGATAAAGGTGTAGACTTTCTGATGTGGGGGGTTTGTGGAGAGAGGGTTGAGTTCAAAGTTGAGAGATGCATGAGATTTTGAGACTGGTTTAAGACAGCCTTTCAACACAGAGAATTTCATTGATACTGTGTAAGGATCATGATATAATAGATTAGAACTGGTGAAAACAGCAAGGTGAAGTTTTCTAGAGGAGAGTTTCAAAGAGTCTCGAAGAGTAAAAATCATTTGATGCTATCAATGGAAAAGTTGAGCAATCTGATATTTATTTAATTTGGTTTTCTGGTAGCTCTCAGAGCAGATAACAAAGCTATTTGCAAATTATATTTCTTGAGCAAGGGTTTCCTGAAATAATAGTCATGTTGATAAAAACAGTGAAATAGTAAAATTACGTTAGTGAGGACAGCTGAATAATGGACATACTAATGTAATGGTAAACTGTCTAGTTGCCAAATTTTTCACTTCTCACTTTTATTCTCTCCCATAGAACAGTCTGTTTTCTATAGACTCCAAGAGCTTTGAAGAGTGGGAGGGCATTTTGTTTATCAGTAAATAATGACTGTTCTTAAGAACCCATAGAGATCACCATCTCCCGTCTAACCCGTCTAAAACTCTACAAGAGCATCCTCACTGGGCTCCTTCCTTCCACCCTCGCCCTACTCCAGGCTACTTTCTAAGATGTAGCCAGAGTGAGACTGTGAAGATGAAAAGTAAAACACTTCAGTGTTTTCCCACCTCTGTTAACATAAAAAGTCAAATCCTTACCAAGACCAACAAAGCCTCCTGGTACCATCCTTAGAACCCATCCTACTGTATGTGCCTTAGAGGGCCATTTTGGCTTCTTCCCCCCTGTACTACCTGCTGCCCCCACCTGCCCAACACCAGATGAGGAGTCTACAAGTTAATGGAATGTGCATAACTGGAGACTACAGCCCACTTACAGAACACACCCTGGTTTTCCTAAAGGCCCAGAGTTCCCTGCTCAGGTAACTGCCAGCTTGCCTCTAAGTCTGCCATCTATTCTTGTATATGATCCAAGACATAGACCCAAGAGGTGGCTGAGAGGCAGCTGTTTGCAGGGGTGAGAGTGGATCTTGGAGGCAATGCTCTGGGATGTCCATGTGTACATAATATCTCAGGATATAGAATAGAGCTGAAAATGGAAAGAGAAGGGGACAGACCAAGGACAGGGGCCAATTCCTTATTCATCAACCTGGAATAATGAATCTAAGAATTCTACATTTAAACCTGGACTCCTGGGTATTATAAAGGTTAAAAAAGGAAGCTAGGACATGTTTTATTTAAGAGTATGTTAGCTTGATTTATAACCTTTAAATATTCAGACATGTCATATATGGGCCTCCTTTTGCTTTTGCCCCTGGTCTCACATGTGTTAAGTGTGAACTGCCTCATAGTTAGTGCATCTCCTACTACTTTCTTCCTCCTTCACCCTGCTCCTATGGGTTGCCTTTTGGTTACTCAGTCATACCTGGCCTGCTTCTACCTCAGAGCCTTTGCTCTTAAAGGTGCTTGTGTCTGGAATGCTCTTCCTCAGAAAACCAAAAGCACTGGTCTCAAACATCATTTACATCTCTCCTCAAAGAGAGATGTAAATCTCTCCTCCCTAAGGAGGCCATCTTTGAAGAGATGACCCACTGAGCCACCCAGGTGCCCTGAGTGATGTTAATTTTTTACTCATTTAAAATCCTCCAAACAAATGACAGTGCAGTTTCTCAGAGATGTACAGAGGTTGGTGAGTGAGGGAGAAGAAGCCATTTGCATGGACTAGTGCTTTAAGTACTTTTTATCACTTAATACATAGTATGTGGGGGGCGCCTGGGTGGCTCAGTGGGTTAAAGCCCCTGCCTTTGGCTTAGGTCATGATCCCAGGGTCCTGGGATTGAACCCCACATCGGCCTCTCTGCTTAGCAGGGAGCCTGCTTCCTCCTCTCTCTCTGCCTGCCTCTCTGCCTACTTGTGATCTCTGTCTGTCAAATAAATAAATAAAATTAAAAAAAAAATACATAGTATGTGGGGGCAATGAAGCCATAAAAGCTAAAGAGGAGAGAGAGTTGCTACCTGATATACCACATAAAATAGAGATCATAATATATGCATTTATATAAAATAAAAACAGGAAAAATAAGAGGCTGTCATCTTTAACTTCATGTGTGTAATTCCTATATTAAAAATGTAATGTAAGATATACTTTATGGGGCACCTGGATAGAGCAGTCAGTTAAGCAGCTGACTCTTGGTTTGGGCTCAGGTCCTGATTTCTAGGTCATGAGATCAAGCCCTGTGTCAGGCTCCACGCTGAGCACAGAATCTGCTTGAGACTCTCCCTCTTCTTTTGCCCCTCCCCATCCCCCCAGAACAAATAATTTTTTTTTTAAGTGTACACTTTGGGATGCCTGGGAGGCTCAGTAGATTAAGCATCTGCCTTGGGCTCAGGTCATGATCCCAGGGTTCTGGGATCGTCCCGCAGAGGCCTCCCCGCTCAGCAGGGAACCTGTTTCTCCTTTTCCCTCTGCCCCTCCCCCCGCTTGTGAGCTCTCTCTCTGACAAATACATAAATAAAATATTTAAAAATAAATAAATAAAAATTAAAAAGGGTACATTTTCTATGAGCTCAAACTTTGAAATATAATAATATATTTAAAATATGAAGTCATAATGTTATTTATAATATTTATGATACAACTTATAATATTTATGGTATTTCCAATACTCATAATACTCAGAATATGCATATAAATAATTGAGATGATTTAGATATTTGGTATAGGACTTTAAAACCTAAAGGATATATGGCAGCTGAACGAAGTACTGGGTATACGAAAATATCAAACTACTTTACAGTCCCCTCTGATAATCTATTACGGATGACATAAAGCTGACTCTGGTTTTTCAAGATAGATACACACACACACACACACACACACACACACGCCCTTTTCTTTTTTAACATTTATCCTTAATGCTTAGTCATTAGCTGGTACTTCATAAATATTTCTTAAATAAATAAATGAAGTAGAATTGTCTAGATTAATCTGGATCCAAAAAAAAGATAAATATACAGAAACAGAACAGAGAGACAAACACTGAAAACAACAAAAGGAAAAACACAAAATGACTGCTTTATTTATTAAAACAATAGGAAAGGGTGAAGAAACATACATTAAAACACCCATAGTTAGGAGCTAGAAGCCTCGATTAAATATATATATATTTTTTTCTAAATTGCATTCTGAATTAGTATCAAGTAATTTCCTTGACTTTTTAAATTTGCATTGCCTAATTAGGTTGTATAGGTTCCCTATGAGGAGGCTATAATTAACTCCTGTAGATTAAACGTTTGCAAGCACAATAAACATTTTATCACAGCTTCCCTATCACTGTCTTACTCCAGAGTTCAGCCATTATCTTTCCCTCTTTCATAAGAAAAACACCCTTAAGCCAAGCCCCAACTTGCTTCAAAAGTGCAGAAACATCCTTTATGTGCTGTCCTATGTCGAGTACTGAGGCATGGGCCTTGAGGCTTTATGTTCCGACCTGAGAAAAGTTTAGACTTGTATCAGGGATTCCAAGGTAGAAATCACCCTCATTTTTTTTTTTATATCAACTGGCACACTGATTGTTATCTCCCCTGAACCGTGACTCATCAGTGACTAAAAAACAGAAACAGTTGCTCAGGAATTCTGGCAGATTATTCAAAAAAGATCCATCTTTATCCATCATCAATTTCCACCCCACAGTACAGTCACAGTAAATCCAAGATGTGTGCAACAATAAAGTATAGGCCTAATGCCTACAAAAATGACCTCTCCTGGGTCAGGCAAGCTTCAGGCTCCAGTGCATTAATTCTTCAAAATATCAGTAATTTCTGTTCACCCATTCAGTTTGAAATGCACAGGAATCACTTTGGGAAAATGAACAAGTCATGGCATGATTACAAATTATGAAACATTGCATTTCTCCTTTCTCCCCTCCAGCCAGTGAGCTCCAGGAGAGCAGGGACCGTGTCTGCCTTATTTACAATGTACCTGGTATGAAGCAGGCACCAGATAAATATTTCTTATTTAAAATAACTAAAAGGATGAATAAAAAAAAGTCTTTGCTAGCAGTTCTCCTTTAACAGCGACAAAGATACTTAAATCATACTTAAATATGGGAAAACTATGTGTCTGGCATCTCTAATTGGTGGCCATGAACTGAGAAGGACCAACATGGCACATGGTAGGTCTCCAGGTAATTAAGCAGCCCCAGCTTCCTATTTGTATTTCATCATGGCTCTTTTTTCTTTGCCATAAAGCCTCAGAAATGAGAGTCATACAACCAGTATATCTGAAAACAAGTAGAGCTCTCCTAAGGCTCTACCTGTAAAAAGAAAGTCAATATTTTGGGGGCGAAAAAGGTACAGTGTCCTCTTATTTCACACCATAACTGATTTCTGAACAGCCAGTTTCAGGTGACATCTGACTATAAATATTTGATATACCCATCTTAACATTAATGTCTGAGGTTTCTCTTGCAAACTTCATGGAGGATAACCTAAGCTTTTGAAGCATTTGGTTGTCAATCATCCCACTGGCTTTGGGGAGTATTTCCCCAGAAGTGAGATCTTTGGGTTATGAGTCCAAGGAGAGTTCCATGGGATTAGGGAGAGAAGGAATCTTTCTTTAAAAAATGACAATGAACATTAGTGTAATTCTGAGAAGTCCTGCAGTTAGAAGTTTCATTTTGTTAAGACCAGAATTTCCAACCGAAATTTATTTAATCTGGAAATTTTCTTTTAAGTCAATTTTTTTTCCAAAAAAGTCCATTTTAAGTCAAAATTTTCTTTTAAGTCATTTTAAGTCAAAATATGTATACACCTATCATAGAACAGTCTTAAGATAGTAGCACTAGCACAGACTGCTTTATGTAGTTCCGTATCTCCAAAATCAACCTTGTTAAACTTCGTGACAAATAGTGTTATGTTGATGTATTTTTTTAAATGCTTGGATCAGGATTATGAGACTATTTTGTTCATTCTAAATGTTTGCCATGTTGTCTTAGAAGTCTTAGTCCATCTCTCTGTGGGCAAACTGGAAATCTTACCAGGGTCCTACCTCTGTCGTTAAACAAATGTTCAGTACCTGGAGACGCAGTGTGAGATTATAATTTAATGTAATCCCAAACACAGGAAAATACCATGGAATGAAGGACAAGAATTCCTGGGAATTTCCTGGGAAACCCGGGGAAATGCAAATAAGCTTCATTTCCTCTTCCAGACAAATGACGTGAATATCCAATCAAAGTGTGCTTGGTGATAAAGGAAAAAGAGGAAGCCTTGGGCTGTCCATGTGAACCCAACCAGTGCGCTGCCTTTATTAAGCGCCTACCAGTGAATGAATCTATATTTTAGCCTCCTTAATAAAATCACTATATAAACCAGTTTATGATTTTCTTTCTCCGATCATCGCAGCTGGTCATTACTGAGAACGATGATCTCAGAGTCGGCTGTTCCTGCCAGAGAGCTCGCACACAGAGAGATGCCTTTGTGAAGCCAGCCATAGAAACCTGCATAAAATTGGCCTTCTTTCCTTAATAGAACCACACGAACAAAGATGAGTTTGTTGCTGACTCAGAGCTGAAAGCTTTGTTTTGTAAAGCTCTCTGAATGTATTGCACTCTGCCAAAGGAGAAGGGCTCCTTCTTAAAAAAAAAAAAAAAATGAAGAGGAACAGTAAGCGGAAACCAGACAACAAATCAAAGTGCTCACCCTTCGGATGGATATTTGTGACTAAAGTGGCCTGAAACTTTTTTTTTTTTTTTTTTTTTTTTTTTGGTGAATACTGGTCACATTTCACAAGCTGAATAAAAATGAAAGGAAAAGGAACTTTAATTAATGGGATGTCTTTTGATTTGCAGAGCAAAACTGCCAGAGCAGATGTACTAGCAAAGAGGATTAGATTGTCCCTTCTATGATGCACTGAAATTTTCCTTTTTCCCCTGTAGTAACCCCATTGAAGAGAGGCTGCCTTTAGTGTCTAAGATTCAGCACTGCAAAGAAACCGTTGTCCTTGGGCACAATGGGCCACTCTCACAAGACTAGACAGAATATGTGAGGAGAGAACTAATATCCCTTTAAATATTGGCAAGACAGTTTCAGTTTTACTATTTTTAAATGGATAAAAGAGAAATTTGTGATGCATTCAAAGTTGATAAAATATGCATTAAATTGAGCCTTAAAACATTCATGAATACCGTTCATCAATTTGAAAACACAAATTGAATCAAAAAGGACTCACTGCTAATTTTCCTTTGCTTTAATTTAATTAGTCCTAGGGTGTTTGGGAGGGTTTTTGTTTTGTTTTGATTTGTTTTCTGATTATTATTGAAATCTAAAAAGATAGAGCTACTTCCATTAAAAGGGAATAATTACCAGAATGTTGACCTTAATTGCCATCTGAGAAACCAAAATGATCTGTAAATCGTTCAGATAATAAATGGTGTGCTTCAATGAGTCTTAAGTGAGGGGAGAAATAATGTGTTGTCTCTTTTGTTATCCTTAATATGCTTCTGGGAGGAATAAGAGAAGTGCAGAAGTGCATTTGTTCTTAGTGTCTAGTGCCAGGCCATTTTGTATTTCTTCAGTTCTGGGAAAAAAGTAAAAGGGCAGAATGCTACTCAGCTGGGGTCTGATTCTACTGAAAATCGCTGTGGTTCTCTGCACAAATCAGGTTGTGGAAAGCCATGAATGCTGGCACTACCACAGAGTCACTTATTCAAGGGAAAAGTGAGGTCAAGCTACTGCGGAAGTGAAAGAAATAATCCTCTCTCTCCTTATCCTCCCTCTAGGGCTCCTTAGTATGAGGTGCAAATCTGCCCTAGGGTAGGGAGAAGTATTTATGCAAATGATTTCTCTGCACTCAGCTAACTCTGGGGTCCTCTATCTCTTTCACATCGATGAGGCTTTGTCTTCTGACAACAAGTAAATATGTAATTCACATACCTGCAGACAACAACCACACAAATAAGTCTGGGTCCTTCACTCCCATTTTAATAGCAAAATTGTATTTGTGGGCAATTATTGCTCCTTAAGACAGAATTAATGTTCCTGTGAAAAGTAACTTTCACATTCTGGTCTAAGTGATTTTTCCAGTAACATCTATTCCACTGGGTACCAGTACAGGCTGACTGAACAGCTAATAAATGGTGACCCCATTCTTCCTTCTTCCCATTATCTTAAATTTCTAAGAGAGTGGCCAGTCTTATTCTGACAGGTGGAGCAAGTTCTGAAGTTTGCTTTGCCATATCCTGTATAACTGTACAATACATTGTTGGATTTCTCTCTTCCTCATACAGACCAGCATTGCCATAAAGTGTCATGAGGACAGAGCACCGTCATCCCAGGCCCAATCTAATCATGATCATTCGCTACATGTACATAAAGAGCATACATTTGGGAGGGGGCCCTGCATATAGACCAGAGAACAGCACTCCAGAAGATCCTTGAAAGGCAATGTAACATCAACTAATGTTTAAATGAATTTCAGACACATGGACAATGGCCCAGATACTGGTCATTCTGTATTCTCACATACCAGCTTAAAAAAATCCTAATGGCCTATAAAATGTCATCTCTCCCTTTGTTTGTACAAAGTTACATGGACACATTGTGGACAAAGAAAACATCCTGATGTTGAAAACTTAAGTAAAAGAACATTGGACAAACTGCGTTGTATTCTTAGTTTCACCCTCAGTATGACCAGAAAACAGCTGGGAATCTTCCTTTGCTTAATATCTATATGTATATAACTAAAACCTTTTATTAACTTCACTGAATCCTTTCATTTCCAAGCTAAACGATCCCAGTTTCCCTGACCATTCTTTAAGTTTTTGTTTTCCAGATCTCTAATTTCCTTGTATGTGAACTCTTTCCAACTCTTGCAATCATTTCTAGGAGCATGTTTCACAAATGCAACTGGTTTCCTCCTCCAGGCTACAAGACCCCTTTTCATAGCTTCATTTCTGCAGTTTAAGCAAGTAAGTACTTAACTGTGAAACCACTGGTTACTGTGGAAGAAGCTGTTGGGGTAAGTAGTCTTACAAGTAAAGATCCAGGAAGTTCACAATTTCTTGGCAGATACAGATTTGTACCAAGTAGCCCTTGATTCAAGACAAAATGAAATAACTGCTTTAACAGAGGTTCAAGAAATACGCCATGGGTGGGCAAAGAAATACGTAATGATATTGGACTAAGGGACAGAGAAAGCACAGTCCATGTTTAGGTGGCCTCTGAGCTTGTATTGGAAAGGAGTAAGATTTTACTTAGGTAATGCATGATCGCTAAAGGAATGCTTGGTGGGTAAAACTCAGCCTTAAAATAGTCCGAGTGTTATTTGACACCTTTTCTGCAACCTTCTCAGCAGGATGACTGGTAGAAGATTGCACTCAAGCTTTGCCTGAGGACAAATGGGACTCTGACCTCCTCAGTCTATTAGTGGGGCCCCCTGGGTCCTATAAGCAAGGAGTATGCCTTTCTTGTTTTTCTTAATCTTCCCCCTTTCTCATCAATGCCAGGAGGTTTGGCAGATGAACCTGTTCAGAAATTTTTAATAGCAAGATGACATGAAAATGAGCTGAATGTTCAGAAAAGTTAGGTGATCCAGTATGAATAGTTCAGTCATTGAAAAACTGCGGGGCACCTGTGTGGCTCAGTCAGTTTATAATCTGACTCTTGGTTTTAGCTCAGGTCATGATCTCATGGTTCCTGAGATTGAGCACTGAATCAGGCTTTGATCAGCGGGGGGCTGTTTGGAGATTCTCTCCCTCTGCTCCCCCTGCTCCTTCTCTCTCTCTCTTTCTCTCTCAAATAAATAAATGAATCTTCAGGAAGGAAGGAAGGGAGGGAGGAAGGGAAAGAAAGAGAGAAAGACTGAACACAATAATTAATATCACACCTATCTGCTCACTTCTCAAGCACCCTATTTTTTGGCCACATTTCCTAGGTGGGCTTTAGGAAAGGGTGGCTGAAATATATTTTCCATAGTTCATCCCTCTCTGGTTTCCACATACTGTTTCCATGCTATAAAGTCCCCCTGCCCATCTCCAACCCCTCATCTGCTTGTTTTCTGTAACTTGCTCAGCTCCTTTAAGATCTGACTACAAATGTCATGTTCTCTGTGGCACCCATCTCAAACTAGATCCAAGCAGAAATGATCAGTAGCTCCACTGTGCTCTCAAAGCACTTCGCACTTACCGTGAAGGTCTCTTATCTGTACTTAACAACCTTGCAGCAGCAAGCTGAATTCACTAACATCCTTTTCACTCCCTCTGAAGGATATAGACAGTTGTCCACTGCCTACTAATCAAAGATCTTGACCAGTGATCTCTCTCCAGTGTGGCTACATCCTTCTGCCTCTACTAGGAGGCATATCCCACCAAGAAGCCGTTGATTTATTCCCAAACTTCTTTATGCCATTTGTATTTAACACTTGAATTATGTATATAGTACGTAAGCCAGTAAATTATGAATGAAATGAAAACCAAATCACCTGGTGGGCAAGCCTCTAAGAAAAACTTCTATTGAGTTAGATATGGGTGAGACAATAATAAAAGTTTAAGGGGAAAAAAGCATTAACTGTAACTGTCTTTTTAAGTTTGTCTGTTTTCCAAGTATCTTTAAAATCTCATTTTACTTTAAGAAAATTGTAATTACTAGGAGTTATATAGAATGTCTTATAGGTTATAGTTTATGGAAGAAAGGGAAGTCAGAAATTCATTCTGTAGAGTCATACTAAAAGGAATTATACAAAATATTAAAAGATTGACCAATAAATGTATATTTATACAGGCTGAGTTGAAGATATATATGTATCATTTCATATGATATTTACTTAAATTCACTTTTTTTGGATAACCAACCTTTTATCAGTCCTAATCTAATGGGTAAATGGGTTTCTATTGTATCTCTATTGTGTACTTATTATGATAAGCAGCCATTGTTTATATGTCGGATTCCCTATCTGAGGGAAGGGACGGTGTCTTACTCATTGTTATACCCTTAATGCCCAGGAGATTATCCGACACACCTTGTTCCATAATATTTCTTCAATAAAAGTCCTAGGTCATCTCCGTTGATTTTTACAACAATTGGTAAAATAGCTAATGTGGAAATTATACTCATTCTATAAATAAAGAAACCAAGTCTCAGAGGTTGAGTGATTGCGTACGGACAAGAACTTGATGTAAAAGAAACCAAGTCTCCTATGTTCTGGTCAGAACTCTGAAGAGCTTACGGCATCATAAGTTTGATGGAGGAAGTTTGCTTTGGTGATTTCCAGTGGAAGCTGGATCTTGTCTCCCATGGGAAGTCTGACTCCATTCAGTGGCCTGTAAGAATCTATTTTTCCTTCTCTAACCAAGTCTGTGGAAGGCATGTGTTTAATTCTTTTGGTTACAAAGTCTACATAAGGGGAGCAAATTGATGAACTTAGAGTTCCAGAAAGGTTAGAATTTTTGGATCCCTGTTGTTGCCTTAAATCTTCAAAAGTCAAAAGGAAAATCAACACCCCCACCCACTGATCTCCCAAAAAATTCTCTGAGAGTTGAAGCATTTGGCTTACTCATTCTACCTGCGCCTTCACTTAAGAAAATAACATGGGGAGAAACAATAATGGAACTGAGGGAATTGAAAACTCTCCTGAAATAAGAAGTAAATGTGAATCTTCAGTTCGCGAGCATCTGAGGAACTGTTAGCATTCAGGAAATCCAGAGTTGACGGAGTCAATGGGCAGGGCCCTCAGTGAGTAAAGACCCTGAGGCTAAGTCAAATGGGAAAGGAAGACTGTCTCAAGCGGAAGTGAGAGGAAACCAGCTTTCACCACTGCGTACCTGCCTTCTGAAGGGTTCCTGGTATTTTTGTTCTCTTCTCAACTGCGAAGACTAATCTGATATTAATCATTGCCATCTCAGTATGAATAGTTTTAGATTCAGAACAGATAAAGAGAAAATGACCTAGGCCTTCTGATTAAGAGTTTCTGGAACTACAGGAGCACGTTTGTAGCAGTAATGTTTCTGGATTTCATAACAACTACATAGAATTTGTGGAACAATATCAAAAGGTTGTTTTCAGCCTGCCTTAAGATATCTAAAAATCATTTCTTCTGTTTTTTTTCTTCTATAATAAAAACTACTGTTTTTTCAGCACTAAGTGACACGTGCTCTACATACAGGGTCTTATTTAATTCTCATAATAAACTGCCATTCTTCATTTACATGTCAGATACCTGAGCGCCCCTGACTAAAGAGAAGTGTGATGAAATATTGATCAGGTGACTAACCCCTGCTAATGTGTCAGCTAGCTAATTTGTAACTCTGGTGTTTAGAGGGAAAAAAAAAATATTTATTTACTTAGGATATATGTATATCCAGAGGGTAACTAATGGCAGGAATTTCAGATCAAGTAAATATGAATCAAATTTGTATTCATGCTGGCCTTTTGAAGGCCCTCAGATTAAACAAAGGAGCTGCCTCCTCTGTTTCTTTACAGAACCAGCTCTGCTGAAAATATGTTCAGAGGGCAGGGTGCTTCAGTAACCTTAGCAATGACATGTGAACACCCTCCCCATAGACTCTCCATGACTCATCAGAAAGTGCCAATTGGACAATTTTAGTTGAGGCAAGCAGCCAGCTCCCAGGCAAACTCTTGCCCACCCTTTTCTGTCAATAGCTGTAGAACCGGATTTAGAACACGTGTGCCTCTAAACATTATGTAACTGGATGTAACAGCTCTTTAGCAATGATAGAGACATTAAACACCAGGAACAGCTATGCAGCTTGACACAGAAACTCAAGCAGTCTCCTGCCAAGCCCCCTCTGACCCCATTTATAGCAAGACATCTGCCACAAGGATATAGTAGAGGAACAGCCCTAGAAATAAATTTAGGAAGAAACACAGTTCATAAAAGAGACACATTTGAGGAAGAATCAGAGTTCAGAGAAGATTTAAAAGCACTGGATCTTGAAATCATAGATCTTTGCTTTGTAGAATTAGTACTTTTGAGGACTTGACTTAAGTTATATGAACAGACCAGAAATAACATAGGGTACTGATAAAATTTTAAGAAGCCCCAGAACCCAGGAACAGGGTGAGTAAGGGAGGTGGTGAGGGAGTGATATTTAAGGAGAGGAGCCAGGAAGTCCTTGAAGAGGTGACATGTAAGCAGAGTATAATAAAGTTAGAGAGAAAACATTCCTGAGCACATTCTCCCAAAGTGGTATCTCTGAAAAGACACTAGGAAGACTACAGTAAAAAGTCATTAGAGGTGGCCGTGTGAAATTCTTAATGGGAAGAACGTATGGAGATAATAATTGGAGGTCACATGGTAAGTCACAGTAAAAAGGTAGTAACTAAGGACAGATGTTGATATGTAATCACACCTCTCCAATCTATAGCAGCCTCCCCCTCACCCAGCATTAGGACACAGATCCAGGTGAAGTTTCTGAGTCATTCCAAATGTCCCCGATGCCCTGGTTTTCAAGGGCTTTCCCCAAGAACTGATCCAACTAGACTCCTCCCAACGGAACCAACTAAAGGTTAGTCAATGTTGTCAGTATTTTCCTCTTTAGTGATTCAGTAATTATTCATTTCATGATTAACCCTTGAATGAGTATTTTTACAGTTACCAACCACTTCTGATACCATGGTATTTATGTTTAAGGATTCCTTTTCCATGGTGCAAGTTCCTAACTTAAATGACATTATATACTCTTTCTCTCTACCAGTGAGTGCTGTTTTCGTCTAAGGTAAGACCCTCTTCTGATACAGACGAAATTGTTATTATGAATAAACAGACCATTTTCCTGAAACTGCAACCTTTAGGAAAGTATACAGGAGTGGATTTAGATGAGCGACCTATGAATGATTTTTACTAGGTGACTCCAGATATGGTCAAATAGGAAATTTCAAGGAAGAATCTGTGTTTGTTTCTGGAAATGTTCGGGATTTTAATGAATCTGAAACACATTCATTTGCTTCTCTCCAGCTTTCAGCTTACCAAGGGTACCTGTGGAATTTTATCACCTTTAATAAATTTATATCCTTATATAAACTTTAAAACTTAGTGTGATGCCCCCCATAGAATGCACTGTCCTCCTGTTTACTCAACAATACTCAGGACATTATGACTCATTTTAGAGTATAATCAAATACTATAAAATGTACCTTAGTTTGATACAAAAGAATAACAAGGGCAAAGATATATTAAGTATGCTATATGCTCAGTGCTCTACATGAATATTTTATTTAATCCTTACAACAACCATATTAGGTAGGTATGATGATCATCTCTCCTACTTTATAGATAAAGAAATTGAGGTATGGTGAGGTTATAGTAATTACCTAAATTTGCACAACGGGGTAGTATGGTCACTAGTTTCAACCACACTCACATGTACAACTGCCAAGCCATACTGCCTCCCTTAAGATAGTCCCCTAATTAAATTCTGAATCTCTAGAACTTTAACACAAATATAGTGTGTGATGTCTGGCACTCTAATCTCTTGATATTATCATATTCTCTCCTATGCCAGCAGATCCTTGTGAGCTAAGTGGGCTCTGACTCATAGCAAGCCTGTTTATGCAATTACACATCACCTCTATCATTGTAACCTGATATATTTTTTTTTCTCAAGTTTCTACCATCACACTGTTTATCAAGAAGAAACCCTTCATTCTTTAATGCTGCTGATAAGGTCATTATTCAAAGTATTAATACATAAACCTGAAGATAACTCAAGGGACATAGGTTATTTCCTATATTAGTGCTATTCAAAGTGCTGTCTGAAGACCAGCTTCCTGTCTATGAAAGGTTTTGTTATCCCTATGTGATGAGATAAGAAACTTGTGTCAGAATGTAATTCAACTCTATTCCTGTCTCCGTCGGTTCAGGTTACTATAGTAAAATACCATAGACAGGGTAACTTAGAAACACCAGAAATTTATTTCTTACAGTTTTGGAAATTGGAAGTCTGAGATCGAGAAGTGGGAAATTTGGTGAGAGCCCACTTCTAGACAATTGTCTTTCTGCTGTGACCTCACATGGCTAAAGTGGTAAAGGAGTTTCCTTGGGCCTCTTTCTTAAGACCACAAATCCCATTCATGAGAGCTCTATCCTCATGATCTAATCACTTCCCAAAGACATCTCCTAACACTATATATAATCTTAGGGGTTTGAATTTCAACATATGAATTTGGGGGGGATATAAACAGTCAGTCCATAGCAATCAATAAGCACAGTATCTAGTCCAGCTGCCATTTTCTTTTTCCACATTAAGAATTTCTCAATGAGGGATGTACTGAATTGATTTACATTCTCATGCAAGCTTTTTATTTTATCATGGGTTGGCACTTAAAGGAGCATGGCCCCATATTAGATGAAGCCTGTGGTTGAGTAAGCATTATATTTTACACTTGTCCCATTTAAATAAGTACAAAATGTGAGGCATATTACGTCTTTTCTAGATTTATTGACTCTCCTTTTTGTCATCAGTATATTCCCAAACATAAAATCAGGTTCTTCAAGCAGGCCAAGAATCTTTAGTTTGTTCATAGTCAATATAGCATTTTTATATGAGTAACTAGAAAAGGATCATCTGGTGGCCCAGAAATATTTTGACATACACATTTAAATTGGTAAAAGCCAACAGGGAAATAAGCGTGTGCCTATCTTTGCTTTCTTGTTAAGGTGAGAATCAAAATTAATACACATGGAATTTAAGAATTATCTTGAATTTACAGAATGATGGAATAATTTCTTTTAATCTATAAATTCAAAGTATAGATATTTATCTATATCCTAAATATTTCTTGTCTTCTTTTGCATCAACCAGTATTGAATGATATATAAAAGCTACAGAGTTCCATAATAATTCATTAATTAGGAATTAGGGGCACCTAGGTGGCTCAGTCATTAAGCATCTGCCTTGGGCTCAGGTCATGATCCCAACGTCCTGGGATCAAGCCCCACATCAGGCTCCCTTTTTGGTAGGAAGCCTGCTTTCCTTCTCCTAAACACATACTTATGTTCCTACTCTCACTGTCTCTCTTTCAGTCAAATAAATAAATAATATCTTAAAGAAAGGGTGGGGGGTAAGTTCAAGTACTTATTTTGGTTCTCTAACTCTGAAAGAATAATTCTCAGATTAATCCCAGGAAAGGTAAAAACTTTTTTGGAATAAGCTCAGAGGGACTGAAAATATTTCTAACCCCAACCCCCACCCCTAGGAAGCACTAGGAGGAGCTTCCTAGGATTCCATGCAACACAGTTTTGAGAATCACTATTACAGTCACCAAGTTCTGGGATACCATTTATAGATTATAGTTATGTGGAGTCATTTTCATCTGCATTTTGAATTGTCACTGAGAATATGTCACAGAACTGCTCATCTTTCTCCATGCTTCTAACCTTAGGATCCAATTGCCAGAAGTGACCACGATAAAAGGCTTATCAGTGCTCAAAACATGAAATGTCATGAAGTAAGGTCCCCAAACATTCCAACAAGCATTGTTTCTTCTCAATTCTATAATTTTCTCCAGCCAAAGTTCAAGAGATTTTTCTCCTAATACGATAACAAACAACCTCTAAAAATAAAATTTAACTTTTAGTAGTACATTAGGTCAAAAGGAACCACTTACTCATCCCTAGACTATGTTCCAGAGTTTTGACCCAAAAATAGGTTCCAAGCTTATAACCAATCCACCCTAGCAATTTTGCCATAAATTCCTCTTCTTTCTACAAAAAGAAGTGATTTTTCTTATAAGTTATAATGTGGAGGTTAGATGTTGTTTTTCTACAGACACTTCCTAAGATATTTATCTCTCCCTCGGTTTCAAAGATCATTGAAGATCACAGGTCAATAATCGAACTGACCTCCCTCCTAATCATCCCATCCACTACATAATAGTCTCCATATCAGTCTGCAGAAACCTTTGATATTTGCCAGCCATCATCATGATTTACTGATATGTCTGATATTCCAAAGTTTTCCCACTTAAAATTCAGAATAGCTTTGAATTTTTATATCCACTCATCTATTTAATCCTTAAATGAAACTGTTATGCAAGTATTTGATATTTCCTACGCATTTTTTTTTTTTTTTTTGGATACAGCATCAAAGGAATGTGGGAGGGGGTGAAGAGAAGACATAAGCCTTATTTTATTTGATACTTTTTCTAGCATCTTGATCAAGAAGTTGTACTGAACTCTGAATTTTCAAAAATTGAGAAACACTGGTAGAATATGCACAGTTGTTTTGTTTTGTTTTTATTTCAGTGATAGAAGAAGATTAGCCTAAGAATGAGCACTGTTCTGGTCCCTAACAAATCTTAAAAGCAACACCTGAGACAATCAATTTCTCAAAAAAAAAAAAAGTAACTATGTCACAGTACAAAGCTCAAGAATATTTGTAAAAATACAAACATATCTAACAGCCAAGAAGGTAAAGTTGAGATGCCTGGCATCCAGTCAAAAATTACTAGGCATGCAAAGAAACAAGAAGATATGACTTATAAGAAGGAAATAAATTAACTGAGGAAAACCAACCCAGAACTGATAAGTGTGTTAGAATTATCAAACAGAAACAGTAAAAATACAAGTTATACTTGTATTCCATGTATCCAAAAAGTTATGTACAGACATGGAAGATATTTTTAAAAGAGTCTAGTCAAATTTCTAGAAGTTAAAAAACACCAGGTGGAATAAATGGCAGAAGGAAAGATTAATATACTAAAGATATGGCAACAGAAACTATCAAACATGAAATTTATAGAGCAAAAAGGAAACAAGCAAGAGGTTAAAAAAAAATCAGAGAGCTATGGGACAATTTTAAGCAGCCCAATATACATGTAATTGGAGTCATAGAAGGAGATGAGAGGGAGAAAGGGACTTAAATTTTTTTGAAGAAATAATGCTTAAAGATATTCCAAATTTGATGAAAATTATCATCTCACAGACTGAAGAACTCAATAAGCCCAAGGAATGATATGGAGGAATAAAACCACATCAAGGCATTGTAATTAAATGGTTCAAAACCAGTGAGAAGAAAAACTTAAAAAGAGTCAGAGAAAAAAAAAAAATGACACGGGATGCCTGGGTGGCTCAGTTGGTTAAGCGGCTGCCTTCGGCTCGGGTCATGATCCCAGCGTCCTGGGATCGAGTCCCACATCGGGCTCCTTGCTCGGCAGGGAGCCTGCTTCTCCCTCTGCCTCTAGCCTGCCACTCTGTCTGCCTGTGCTTGCGCTTTGTATCTCTCTCTATATATATAACAAATAAATAAAAATCTTTAAAAAAAAATGACACACTATGTAAGAGGAACAAATATGAGGATAATGACAGATCTCTCATCAGACAATAGACAATGCAAGTGAGAAGACAGTGGAGCAATATCTTTATTACAGTGAAAGAAAAAACTCAGATAATACCTTTCAGAACAAAGGCAAAGTAAAGATTTTTCCAGATATAAAAAGGATGAAAGAACTCATCACAAGCACACCTGCACTACAAGACATGTTAAAGAGAGAACCTTGGGCAGAACAAAATGATACCAGAGGGAAGAGAATCTGTACCAAGAAATGAAGAGTACCAGAAACTATAACTTCATGGGTAAAAAATGAAAATTTCCCCCAATTATGGAAAGGTCTTTAAAAGATAGTGATTATTTAAACAAAAATAAAAACTGTGTATTAAGGGGTTTATAACACATATAAAAGTAAATCTATGTTAGTGTTAGCGCAAAGGTTGGACAGAAGAAATGGAAGCATGTTAACAAAAGGTTCTTTTTTTTTAAAGATGTTATTTATTTCACTTTTTAAAAGATTGTTACCTCACCACTGGCAACCTAAGACAGACCCACACCCCCATTCTAGTTGTCGATTTTTCACACATTTTGTTCAGTTTTTCGCCCATTTGACATCAGTCTGTGGTTTTTGTCAGATCAGCTTATGGGTAGATCTTTTCTCTAAAATTATTTCCTCACACGGGGCACCAGTTGTCGGACTCCGGTAGGTTTTGCGGGCCGACAGGCACGAGGAGAGCGTCCGGGCCAGCCAGTAGCTCCCCTTGGGGCTGAGCGGGATGGCGAGTGTTGCGAGTCCAGGCGCATTAACGAACCATACCAGACTCGGGGATCTGTCGAAGCAGGATCTCACTTTATTGAGCGGGGTTGCAGCTTATATTGGGTAGGGGATGGGAAATGAGGTCAGCGGGGAGAGAGCCTATGGGGTTTGGTTACGTAGTCAGAGATATGTGGAACCGAAACCGCCACGTTGGCGCCAATACTGCCACGGTGGCGCCTTTTCTAGCCGGAAGAGAAGGCAGGCCAGCGCCATCTTTGCTGTGCCCAACAAAAGATTTTATTTATTTGTGAAAGAGAGAGATTGAGAGAATGAGTCTAAAGAGGAGCAGAGGGAGAAGTGACCCCCTCTGGAACGGGGAGCCCAGCGTGGGACTCGATCCCAGAACTCTGAGTCATGACCTGAGCCAAAGGCAGACACTAACCTACCGAGCCACCCAGGTGCCCTATTATACTATTGGTGAAATGGTATTGCATTTAAAGTTAAAGTATAATAAAGCATCTACTAAAAATCATAGAACAAAAAATCATAGCTAATAAGCCAAGAAATGAAACAAAATTAATCACAAAAAAAGTATTCAATTAATCCCAAAGAAGACAGAGAATGTTGGAAAGGGGACTAAAGAACTGGTGGGACAAATAGAAAGCAAGTAACAGGATGATATATTTACACTAGAACACATTAATGAACACAAAATATATAAGCAGCCTAAACACCCTGGTTAATAAGCAGAGGTTTTCCAACTGGATTAAAAACAAAACAAAAAACCAACCACATCTACAGGTTGCCTATAACAAGTGCACTTTGACTTAAGAACAAAAATAGGGTGAGTATGAGAATGATACAAGATATACCATGCTGGGTGCCTGGGTGGCTCAGTGGGTTAAGCCTCTGCCTTCGGCTCAGGTCATGATCTCAGGGTGCTGGGATTGAGTCCCACATCGGGCTCCCTGCTCAGCGGGGAGCCTGCTTCCTTCTGTCTCTCTCTGCCTGCCTCTCCATCTACTTGTGATTTCTCTCTGTCAAATAAATAAATAAAATCTTTTTTAAAAAAAGGTAAATTAGAAATGTTAAACTGATTAAAGCATATAAAAATTTGTGGCTTGCTGTTGTAAAGCAGTATTTAGAAGAAAATTTTAGAACCAGATGCTATATTAGAAAAGAGAAAAAGTCCCAAATTAATGACCTCAGCTTCCAATTAAAAAGATTAGAAATGAAAAGCAAGTTAAACAAGCTAAATGAAAGGAAGGAAATAATAAACACCAGAGAGGAAATCAATAAACTTGGGAACAAAAACAATAGAGAAAATCAATAAAATTAAAAGCTGGCTTTTGAGATCACTGAAATTGATAAACTTTTAGCCAGACTTACAAAGGACAAAAGTGAGTTAACACAGATAACAAACACTAGGAATGAGAGAAGGGAGATCACTACACATTCTGAAGATATTTGAAGGATAATACAGCAATATTATGGACAAGTGTATGCTATCAAACTCAACAGCTTCAGGTGCGCCTGGGTGGCACAGCCAGTTGAGGTCCAACTCTTGGATTCAGCTCAGGTCATGACAGCAGTGTTGTGAGACCCAGCCCACGTCTGACTCTGTGGTCTGTTTGAAATCCTCTCTCTCCCTCCTTCTGCCCCTCTCCACACATCCTCTCACGTTTTTTCTCTCTCTCTCTCTAAAATAAACGAAGCTTTTAAAAAATATTCAACAACCTGGATAAGCGGACAAATAACCTGAAAGAGACCAAAACAAAGCTCATTCAAAATAAGCTTGAGGGGGTATAGCTCAGGGGGGGAGAGCATTTGACTGCAAAATAAGCTTGAATATCCTGAATAGCCTCCCTATGTCTATTAAAGAAATTGAGTTTATAGTCACAAATCTTCCCACCGAAAAAAACTCCAGTTACAAACCTTTCCACAAAGAAAACTTAAAGACAGCTTCACTGGTGGATCTTCCCAAACAGTGAAGGAAAATCGCTCTTCTACACAAACTCTTCCAGAAACTTGAGAAGAAGTGAATACTCCCCAGCTCTTCTAAATAAGGCTAATATTACTCTGATAACAAAACTAGACAAAAACATACCAGAGGAAAAAATCCCACATAGTATTCCCCATGAATATAGATGCAAAAATCCTCAGCAACATACTGGCAAATCAAACAGAACAAAATATGAGAATACATGATGACCAAATAGCGTTTATTCCAGAAATGCAAGGTTGATTCAATATACAAAAATCCATCAATATTATTCCCTATACCAACAACCAAAAGAGGAAAAAACACATGATTGTCTCAATAGACAGAAAAAGCATTTGAAAGAATGCAATATCCATTCCTGATTGGGAAAACAAACCAATAAACAGCTCTTACCAAAGCAGAATAGAAGGGAACTTCTACAATATGTTATACATGCTTAAATTTCTAGGGCAGCTCACAAATCTATTTCATCCTTGTATAAATTATTATATCCACTGTAATTATAAAGAACCGGAGGCAGCACTGCTGAAATCTATAGCCTGACATTTAAGCTACACATATTCCTTCAGCACCAGGGTCCCTTCGGGGTAAGCTGGCCACTGTCCCAGCAAGCTTGGGCTTGCCTATGAAACTCAATGATATTAAAGTGTAAATAATTAGTGCCAGCTCTGTCTTGACTCTGTTAAAGGGGTGAAAACAGAAGACCATGGAGCATGGACAGAGAGAGGGAAGAGGTAATTGGAATTGCTTCCCTTTTCTAATCCTATTAAAGGTTCTCTTTGTCTACCTCTGTCCCAGAATAAAGGCAAGGCTTTAATAAGTGTAGAAAACCCTTGGGAGTAGAGATTATAGAGGAAGAGGGTTTATCCAGACTACACCAAACTTGAACAGGCTAAGATTCACCGACATCATAGATCTGAAGGAGGGAAGATTCTATCACAGGATTTTCATCCCATTAACCAAAACAGTTCTTGTGCTCACTCTAGCCTAAAGCCAAAGTTGATCTCTGCTCAAGGCCTGTGCTGTCCTGCAGAATCTAGCCCAATGGCTTGCAGTTCAGAAACCTAAATGGAAGGAAATGTACAATTTAGCTCTCAATAATAAATGTCCTCATAATCCTTCAGACTCCAAGGAAGTAGTCCAGAATGAAAGAGAAAGAAGCTATGTGTTTATTTCTCTTGGGTAAGTGACTGTATGTGTCTTTGCAATACACACCCCTACCAAAACTCACAAGCACAAATGCAAGACTCTATGTGCTTCGGCACTGTCTAACCTATTCACTCCTCTCCAGAAGTCGCCTCACTGGTCCCCGCCGCTGACAGGGACATGAGAAACCGGTGCTGGATGTGCCATTCATATACCACAATGAACTGAGATATATTTCTAGAACCCACAGAGGGAATGAGAGGGAGAATGAGGGGTTGCAGAACCACAGAACCCATGTAAAGGAGTAAGAAACTCATCCGCTTCATCTTCTGATGGAGTGCCAGTCCTCCTGACAGCCTTAAGCTACAAAGAGATTATTAAACCCTGACTGAAGAAGGTCAGTGTTTGGCAAAGAAGTTTCTTTGACAAAGAGGCAAACAGCTTAGGGGATAGAGGCTACTTACCACCCCATATCTCACTTCTTTCCTCCCTTCCATAATTATTGAATGTCTTCTGTATGACAGGTACTGTACTAGGTTCTAGGGGTACAATGACAAGTGTAGCAATGACTAGTGTACAGTTCTTCTCCTTGAAGAATTTGAAGTCTAAACAGAGGCAAACGGATATGATGACATATACAGGCAAAAAACAGTAATGCAACAACTGAAAATATTACAAGAAATAGATAATGCTAAGGAAAAAAGCCAGAACAAAGAGAGTTCATACTGGGGCACCTAGGTGGCTCACTTGGTTAAGCATCTGACTCTTAATTTCAACTCGGGTTATGATCACAGGGTCATGGGTCAACCTCCATGGGGCTCTGTGCCGGCCAAGGAGTCTTTAAGATTCTCTGTCTCCACCTCCCTCTGTCCTTCTGCCCCCTTTCCACTACATGCATGGGCGCTCTCTCTCTCTCTCTCTCTCTCTTTCTCTCTCTCAAAAAGAAAAAAAAAAAAGAGATTTCCTGATACATATAAAATATATATATTATATATAATACATATTATATATATTATATAGCATATGTATAATTATACAAAATGTAAATGAATTCTAATGACAGAAAGTAGACTACTTAGGGATGGAGCAGAGGCGATCAGAGAGAGCAGTGGGGAGAGATTACAAAGGGGCACAAGGAAACTTTTAGGAGTGATGAATATACTCATTATCTTGATTCTGGTGATGTTTCATGGGTATTTACATATATCAAAATCTTTAAAATGTGCACTTTAATTATGTGCCATTTATTGTGTGTCAGTTGAACCTCAAGAAGATTGTTAAGAATATATTAGGGGTACAAGTGGACACAAAGGATGAGATACGCTGGGGAAGCCTCCAAAACAGAAATGTTATACCCAGTTGCCGCCCTCTGTATTTGACAGGGTCTTCCCATTCAAATTGTGTGATCCGGGAAGAGAATAACAAAAGGACTATTGGGCGCCTGGGTGACTCAGTCGGTTAAGCCGCTGCCTTCGGCTCAGGTCATGATCTCAGGGTCCTGGGATCCAGCTCCGCATGGGGCTCTCTGCTCAGCAGGGAGCCGGCTTCCCTTCCTCTCTATCTGCCTGCCTCTGCCTATTTGTGTTCTCTGTCTGTCAAATAAATAAATAGTCAAAAACAAACAAACAAACAAAAAAAGGACTATTTACAAGGGTGTGAAGAAGAAAAGGGAAAATACGAGGGACAGCTCAGTATCCCATGGCTAGCTGCAAAAGACACAGT
The DNA here is from genome assembly GCF_022355385.1 of Mustela nigripes. Classification (NCBI taxonomy): domain Eukaryota; kingdom Metazoa; phylum Chordata; class Mammalia; order Carnivora; family Mustelidae; genus Mustela; species Mustela nigripes. The sequence goes on along the minus strand of NC_081560.1, from coordinate 28,658,008 downwards.
TTTCCCTAGACGAGAACTGGAGAGGAGAAGTGGTTCCTCGAATCTGGGCAGAAGGTGTCCCACAAACAGGGACACTTAAAAGGGAGCAAAGGCCTTAGAGAAAACATCCCACCTGCACCAAACATTCAGGAAAGGAACTGAGGCCGAAAGACCTCAATGGTACTCTTCTCCCTCCCTTTCCTCTCGTCCTGATGCTCCCCACTGCCCATCCCCAACCCAAAACCAGAGAGTAAGAAGGCGCCCATCAGGTCAGCCTCCTCAGCTGCAGAGCAGCATGGAAAATGCATGTGAAAAGACAAGCAGATGACAGACAGTCTGATACTCATTGTAGTCTGCTCTCTCCTTTTCTGGGCCAGGCTCAAAAGATGTAAAATTATACAAAAGTTACACAGAATTATAGTTTTCCTCTGGAGAACAATTAGCTCAGGGTTGGTCTTCATACTCTAAGCCTTAGTGCTTACACTGATTGGATAATCTCAGCTCCCACATTTGGACAGTTGTTACAGACAGCATGAGTTTGACAAGCAGTGTCTTTCCTATGCCAGGAACTGACAAGCCGAATGATGGCTTGTGGCCTCAATCTGGCCTACCACCCATTTTACACAGCCTACAAGGTAGGAATGATTTCAACATTTTTCAATGGTTAAAAAAAATATCAAAAGAAGAAGATTTTTTTACACATGGAAATTACTTGAAATTCAAACTTTAGTGTCCACAAATAAAGTTCTGCTAGAACCAGGAGTGCCCATTGTTCACATATTTTCTGCTACTGCTTTTACACTACAGTGGCAGAGTTGAGTAGTTACCCGCAAAACTGAAAATCTTTACTCCTTTGCCCTTCACAGAAAAAAAAAAAAAAAAAAAAAATTGGTGATCTCTACCCTATGCTAAAGAAGCTAGAGATGAGAGACAGATTTACCTGAGACTAGACCCTGGCTTTGCCACTACTTGGATGTGTCATCTTGACATGTTACTGAATTTCTATGAGCTTTGGTTTGTGGGTTGCTTTTTTTTTTCTTCGAAAGGGGAAAATGAGAAAAGGGGAATGATAATGTCTACTATATAGAGGGACTATTGAGGATTAAGTCATGGAACAGAAGTAAAATATCTATAGCCTGGAGGCTAATACATACAGAAAATTATTTCTGTCCTTAAACAAATAACAAAAGTGAAAAGCCATGCAACATAAAGCAATGCAAGTCTTTTTACCCTCCTCTTCCTATACGTTTTTAAACTTCACCATATAGTAAACATTTCTATCTTCTCAACATTCCAACTAGTTTCAGAGATTTACCTTTTATCTAAAGTTGCTCCCTTACCTGCCCACGGTAAATCCAATTTCTTTCTTTTTTTTTTTTTTAATTTTTTATTTTTGATAAACATATATTTTTATCCCCAGGGGTACAGGTCTGTGAATCACCAGGTTTACACACTTCACAGCACTCCCCAATGTCCATAATCCCACCCCCTTCTCCCAAACCCCCTGCCCCCGGCAACCCTCAGTTTGTTTTGTGAGATTAAGAGTCACTTATGGTTTGTCTCCCTCCCAATCCCATCTTGTTTCATTTATTCTTCTTCTACCCACTTAAGCCTCCATGTTGTATCACCACTTCCTCATATCAGGGAGATCATATGATAGTTGTCTTTCTCTGCTTGACTTATTTCGCTAAGCATGATACACTCTAGTTCCATCCACGTTGTTGCAAATGGCAAGATTTCGTTTCTTTTGATGGCTGCATAGTATTCCATTGTGTATATATACCACATCTTCTTGATCCATTCATCTGTTGATGGACATCTAGGTTCTTTCCATAGTTTGGCTATTGTGGACATTGCTGCTATAAACATTCGGGTACATGTGCCCCTTTGGATCACTACATTTGTATCTTTAGGGTAAATACCCAATAGTGCAATTGCTGGGTCATAGGGCAGTTCTATTTTCAACATTTTGAGGAACCTCCATGCTGTTTTCCAGAGTGGCTGCACCAGCTTGCATTCCCACCAACAGTGTAGGAGGGTTCCCCTTTCTCTACATCCTCGCCAGCATCTGTCATTTCCTGACTTGTTGATTTTAGCCATTCTGACTGGTGTGAGGTGATATCTCATTGTGGTTTTGATTTGTATTTCCCTGATGCCGAGTGATATGGAGCACTTTTTCATGTGTCTGTTCGCCATCTGGATGTCTTCTTTGCAGAAATGTCTGTTCATGTCCTCTGCCCATTTCTTGATTGGATTATTTATTCTTTGGGTGTTGAGTTTGCTAAGTTCTTTATAGATTCTGGACACTAGTCCTTTATCTGATATGTCGTTTGCAAATATCTTCTCCCATTCTGTCAGTTGTCTTTTGATTTTGTTAACTGTTTCCTTTGCTGTGCAAAAGCTTTTGATCTTGATGAAATCCCAGTAGTTCATTTTTTCCCTTGCTTCCCTTGCCTTTTGCGTTGTTCCTAGGAAGATGTTGCTGCGGCAGAGGTCGAAGAGGTTGCTGCCCGTGTTCTCCTCAAGGATTTTGATGGATTCCTTTCGTACATTGAGGTCCTTCATCCATTTTGAGTCTATTTTTGTGTGTGGTGTAAGGGAATGGTCCAATTTCATTTTTCTGCATGTGGCTGTCCAATTTTCCCAGCACCATTTATTGAAAAGGCTGTCTTTTTTCCATTGGACATTCTTTCCTGCTTTGTCGAAGATTAGTTGACCATAGATTTGAGGGTCTATTTCTGGGCTCTCTATTCTGTTCCATTGATCTATGTGTCTGTTTTTGTGCCAGTACCATGCTGTCTTGATGATGACAGCTTTGTAATAGAGCCTGAAGTCCGGAATTGTGATGCCACCAACGTTGGCTTTCTTTTTCAATATCCCTTTGGCTATTCGAGGTCTTTTCTGGTTCCATATAAATTTTAGCATTATTTGTTCCATTTCTTTGAAAAAGATGGATGGTACTTTGATAGGAATTGCATTAAATGTGTAGATTGCTTTAGGTAGCATAGACATTTTCACAATATTTATTCTTCCAATCCAGGAGCATGGAACATTTTTCCATTTCTTTGTGTCTTCCTCAATTTCTTTCATGAGTACTTTATAGTTTTCTGAGTATAGATTCTGTGTCTCTTTGGTTAGGTTTATTCCTAGGTATCTTATGGTTTTGGATGCAATTGTAAATGGGATTGACTCCTTAATATCTCTTTCTTCTGTCTTGCTGTTGGTGTAGAGAAATGCAACTGATTTCTGTGCATTGATTTTATATCCTGACACTTTACTGAATTCCTGTATAAGTTCTAGCAGTTTTGGAGTGGAGTCTTTTGGGTTTTCCACATATAGTATCATATCATCTGCGAAGAGTGATAATTTGACTTCTTCTTTGCCGATTTGGATGCCTTTAATTTCCTTTTGTTGTCTGATTGCTGAGGCTAGGACCTCTAGTACGATGTTGAATGGCAGTGGTGATGATGGACATCCCTGCCGTGTTCCTGACCTTAGCGGAAAAGCTTTCAGTTTTTCTCCATTGAGAATGATATTTGCGGTGGGTTTTTCATAGATGGCTTTGATGATATTGAGGTATGTGCCCTCTATCCCTACACTTTGAAGAGTTTTGATCAGGAAGGGATGTTGTACTTTGTCAAATGCTTTTTCAGCATCTATTGAGAGTATCATATGGTTCTTGTTCTTTCTTTTATTGATGTGTTGTATCACATTGACTGATTTGCGGATGTTGAACCAACCTTGCAGCCCTGGAATAAATCCCACTTGGTCGTGGTGAATAATCCTTTTAATGTACTGTTGAATCCTATTGGCTAGTATTTTGTTGAGTATTTTCGCATCTGTGTTCATCAAGGATATCGGTCTATAGCTCTCTTTTTTGGTGGGATCCTTGTCTGGTTTTGGGATCAAGGTGATGCTGGCCTCATAAAATGAGTTTGGAAGTTTTCCTTCCATTTCTATTTTTTGGAACAGTTTCAGGAGAATAGGAATTAGTTCTTCTTTAAATCTTTGGTAGAATTCCCCCGGGAAGCCGTCTGGCCCTGGGCTTTTGTTTGTTTGGAGATTTTTAATGACTGCTTCAATCTCCTTACTGGTTATGGGTCTGTTCAGGCTTTCTATTTCTTCCTGGCTCAGTTGTGGTAGTTTATATGTTTCTAGGAATGCATCCATTTCTTCCATATTGTCAAATTTATTGGCGTAGAGTTGCTCATAGTATGTTCTTATAATAGTTTGTATTTCTTAGGTGTTAGTTGTGATCTTTCCTCTTTCATTCATGATTTTATTTATTTGGGTCCTTTCTCTTTTCTTTTTGATAAGTCGGGCCAGGGGTTTATCAATTTTATTAATTCTTTCAAAGAACCAGCTCCTAGTTTCGTTGATTTGTTCTATTGTTTTTTTGGTTTCTATTTCATTGATTTCTGCTCTGATCTTTATGATTTCTCTTCTCCTGCTGGGCTTAGGGTTTCTTTCTTGTTCTTTCTCCAGCTCCTTTAGGTGTAGGGTTAGGTTGTGTACCTGAGACCTTTCTTGTTTCTTGAGAAAGGCTTGTACCGCTATATATTTTCCTCTCAGGACTGCCTTTGTTGTGTCCCACAGATTTTGAGCCGTTGTATTTTCATTATCATTTGTTTCCATGATTTTTTTCAATTCTTCTTTAATTTCCCGGTTGACCCATTCATTCTTTAGAAGGATACTGTTTAGTCTCCATGTATTTGGGTTCTTTCCAAACTTCCTTTTGTGGTTGAGTTCTAGCTTTAGAGCATTGTGGTCTGAAAATATGCAGGGAATGATCCCAATCTTTTGATACCGGTTGAGTCCTGATTTAGGACCGAGGATGTGATCTATTCTGGAGAATGTTCCATGTGCACTAGAGAAGAATGTGTATTCTGTTGCTTTGGGATGAAATATTCTGAATATATCTGTGATGTCCATCTGGTCCAGTGTGTCGTTTAAGGCCTTTATTTCCTTGCTGATCTTTTGCTTGGATGACCTGTCCATTTCAGTGAGGGGAGTGTTAAAGTCCCCTACTATTATTGTATTATTGTTGATGTGTTTCTTTGATTTTGTTATTAATTGGTTTATATAGTTGGCTGCTCCCACATTGGGGGCATAGATATTTAAAATTGTTAAATCTTCTTGTTGGACAGACCCTTTGAGTATGATATAGTGTCCTTCCTCATCTCTTATTATAGTCTTTGGCTTAAAATCTAATTGATCTGATATAAGGATTGCCACTCCTGCTTTCTTCTGATGTCCATTAGCATGGTAAATTCTTTTCCACCCCCTCACTTTAAATCTGGAGGTGTCATCGGGCTTAAAATGTGTTTCTTGGAGGCAACATATAGATGGGTTTTGTTTTTTTATCCATTCTGATACCCTGTGTCTTTTGACAGGGGCATTTAGCCCATTAACATTCAGGGTAACTATTGAGAGATATGAATTTAGTGCCATTGTATCGCCTGTAAGGTGACTGTTACTGTATATGGTCTCTGTTCCTTTCTGATCTACCACTTGTAGGCTCTCTCTTTGCTTAGAGGACCCCTTTCAATATTTCCTGTAGAGCTGGTTTGGTATTTGCAAATTCTTTCAGTTGTTGTTTGTCCTGGAAGCTTTTAATCTCTCCTTCTATTTTCAATGATAGCCTACCTGGATATAGTATTCTTGGCTGCATGTTTTTCTCGTTTAGTGCTCTGAAAATATCATGCCAGCTCTTTCTGGCCTGCCAGGTCTCTGTGGATAAGTCAGCTGCCAATCTAATATTTTTACCATTGTATGTTACAGACTTCTTTTCCCGGGCTGCTTTCAGGATTTTCTCTTTGTCATTGAGACTTGTAAATTTTACTATTAGGTGACGGGGTGTGGGCCTATTCTTATTGATTTTGAGGGGCATTCTCTGAACCTCCTGTATTTTGATGCTCGTTCCCTTTGCCATATTGGGGAAATTCTCCCCAATAATTCTCTCCAGTATACCTTCTGCTCCCCTCTCACTTTCTTCTTCTTCTGGAATCCCAATTATTCTAATGTTGTTTCGTCTTATGGTGTCACTTATCTCTCGAATTCTCCCCTCGTGGTCCAGTAGCTGTTTGTCCCTCTTTTGCTCAGCTTCTTTATTCTCTGTCATTTGGTCTTCTATATCACTAATTCTTTCTTCTGCCTCATTTATCCTAGCAGTGAGAGCCTCCATTTTTGATTGCACCTCATTAATAGCTTTTTTGATTTCACCTTGGTTAGATTTTAGTTCTTTTATTTCTCCAGAAAGGGCTTTTATATCTCTCGAGAGGGTTTCTCTGATATCTTCCATGCCTTTTTCGAGCCCGGCTAGAACCTTGAGAATTGTCATTCTGAACTCTAGATCTGACATATTACTGATGTCTGTATTGATTAGGTCTCTAGCCTTCGGTACTGCCTCTTGTTCTTTTTTTTGTGTTGAATTTTTACGTCTTGTCATTTTGTCCAGATAAGGCTAAATGAAGGGGCAAGTAAAATACTAAAAGGGTGGCAACAACCCCAGGAAAATATGCTTTAACCAAATTAGAAGAGATCCAAAATCGTGAGGGGGGAGAAAGGGGATAAAAAGAGGTTCAAAAAGGAAGAAAGAAAAAAAAAAAAGAAAAGAAAAGAATTTTTAAAAAAAGAATACACCTAAGAAAAATGTAAAAAAGAAAATATATATATATTAGATAAACTAGTATAAAATCGTTAAAAAAGAAAAAGGTAACAGTTAAAAAAAATTTTACCCGAAGGCGAGAAAAAAAAAATGAAAAAGAAAAAATTAAATTAACTGCAAGACTAAAAAAAATCACAGGAAAAAAGCCATGAGTTCCGTGCTTGGCTTTCTCCTCCTCTGGAATTCTGCTGCTCTCCTTGGTATTGAAACCGCACTCCTTGGTAGGTGAACTTGGTCTTGGCTGGATTTCTTGTTGATCTTCTGGGGGAGGGGCCTGTTGTAGTGATTCTCAAGTGTCTTTGCCCCAGGCAGAATTACACCGCCCTTACCCGGGGCCGGGTGAGTAATCCGCTCGGGTTTGCTTTCAGGAGCTTTTGTTCCCTGAGCGCTTTCCGTAGAGTTCCAGAGGACGGGAATACAAATGGCGGCCTCCTGGTCTCCGGCCCGGAGGAGCCGAGAGCCCAGGGCCGCACTCCTCAGTGCGCGCTCAGAGAACCGCGCCCAGTTACTCCCGTCTGCCTGACCTCCGGCCGCGCTCCGAGCTCACCGAGCCTGCGACCTGTTCAAGGTAACACCGAGCTGTGAGCTTACTGTCGGCTCTGTCTCTGTAGCCGGCTTTCCCGTTCCAATACCCGCAAGCTCTGCGACACTCAGACACCCCCGATCCTTCTGTGACCCTGCGGGACCTGAGGCCACGCTGACCCCGCGTGGGCTTCGCCCCGGTTTAGCCTCTGGAGCGATGTCCCTCAGCGGAACAGACTTTTAAAAGTCCTGATTTTGTGCGCGGTTGCTCCGCTGCTTGCCGGGAGCCGGCCCCTCCCCCCGGGGTCTATCTTCCCGTCGCTTTGGATTCACTTTTCTGCCGGTCCTACCTTTCAGAAAGTGGTTGTTTTTCTGTTTCCAGAATTGCTGTTTTTCTTCTCTTCGATCTGCCGATGGATTTTCAGGTGTTTGCAATCTTTAGATAAGCTATCTAGCTGATCTCCGGCTAGCTGAAGCAGTCTCAGCTTGCTACTTCTCCGCCATCTTGACTCCTCCCCCCTCCTAAATCCAATTTCTTTCAACCTGTTTAGATAATAGTTTTTAAATCTTAGTGTACTTAAAATTCATCTGTGTGTTAAAATACAGATTCCAGAGCCAAGTGAGGAATCTGAATTTTAAAATTACTTTACAAAACATTGACAGAGGCTTCTCCAATCGCTTTTCTTCTCTCTCTCAGAAGATACACACACACATACACAAACCCTTCCTATCTAACATGTTCCCATCCCTTTTTTTCATAGACTCCCTCCCCCATCAGTAGCCTTTATCTTAAAAAAGATCAGCCCTCCTACTGTCCCAATATACTTTCTGGCTACCTTCAGAACTCTTTGACTTTCACCATCAAACTCCTCCTGCGTGCAATCTATGACATATCTGAAGCTATTTGGGGAAACTTACCGTATGATTATTATATCTGTTAAGTTCCTGTATTGTCTCTCACTTTCCATCTATTTTTTCCCTCTTTCTTTCTTTTGCTAGCTCCTCTTTATCCTTGTTCCATCCAACATAGGACCTCCATTCTTCATTTTACTGCCATACCACCCGTTACTTTCATGAACTCCTCCAGCCCTGGTCAGACCCATCTCTAGGGAAGTGCACAGTGAAAGGTTAACACACTTCCACCACAGGCATGGGAGTTGTATTCAATGTATCCAGACATGGTTCATAGGTTGTGAATTTAGATGGAGCTCAAGAGGTAACATCCATTTTTCCCAGCCTGATTTAACAGAAGAGCTAGAGAGAGAGAGAACACAAACAAAAAGAAAAAAAAAATATATATATATATATACACACACACACAATAAAGAGGATATGTATATATTTGTAATAAGAAGGATATATATACACATATACATACACACACACATATTATACACATGTATATATATATATACACACATACATACAGACACACATATATATACGCATGTGTATATACATGTGTGTGTGTGTATATATATCCTCCTTATTACAAATATATACATATTTGTAATAAACACACATACACACACATATATACACATGCGTATATATATGTGTGTGTATATATATCCTCCTTATTACAAATATATACATATCCTCTTTATCATATATATACGCATGTGTATATATGTGTGTGTGTGTGTGTGTGTGTGTATATATATCCTCCTTATTACACATATATACATATCCTCTTTATTGTGTGTGTGTATATAATCTTTATTATCAAAACAGCGGATTGTGGAAAAGATGGGTTATGTCAGCAGTCAAACAGGCTTTGCAATACTGAACTGCTGACTTGGACAGATTTATACACCGAGTCTCAGGCTTTGCTGGGAGACATCAGAAATGTAAAAGATTCCCTCAGACAACTCTGAGTCCACTCAGAGAAAGAAAGACTCTCTACCAAATCTTAATCATCAATGAAGAACAAATTGACAATGTGGAAATGCAACAGTATTGAGTAGAGGCTGAAATGCCACAAAAGACTAGGTAACAGTGGTTCTTACCAAATAACAGTAATGGAAAGTTCTGTTGGAGTTTAGGAGCGTGTATTTCCAAAGTTAACAGAAAAAAACATGCTGCTATCAAGGGACAGGACTCGTGATAATAGGGATAGTCTGGAATGGTCTTGAGGGAAATAATCTTAATTAAGTAATCATTTAAAATGCTCTAAAATTTTAAGGAGAGAAGAAACTTCCAAAAAAGAAACCTTCTAAAAGAGACTAGGACAATCAACAGAATGTGGACACACAACTAAGGCTAAGGCAAAAGATGAGTGTGAATTTGTATGAATAGTATCAGGAAGACCAAAGTCCTCACTGAACAACGGGAGGCTCAAAAATTCTAAATACAACAAAGAAAACTTTAAAGATGTGTTCCAAATAAAAAGAAAGAGAAATAGTCTCAGGGAATATGACGTAATGGTCACAGCTGACAAATAAAAGGCAACTGACTCAATCTTCCTCTTTGGGCACATCATTTCATCTCTCTATGGCACAGTTTCCTACATCATCAACAGGTGAAAAGTTACTGGATACCAAGGTCCCATCCAACTTAATTTTGTTTCCAGTATTCATAAAGGAGAATGATTTTCAAGCTAGGAAACAGAGTATATATACCAGAGAGCTCTAATTATATTCATAAAATAGAGAGATAATGTAGGTTGAATCAATAAATTGAACACCTACTGTAAGCACACTCGAAAATAAGGCGTGTCATACTGATTTCGTTTCTGCTGACGTGTTGAAAAGAAAATGTCACTGACATAAATTTGCTTGATTTCAGTGATGTGTGATGAATCCTCCAATGATATAATTTTAGATAAAACAACTGGAGAGAAAAATAAGAATGGAATTAAATAAAAATAACGGTAGTATTATGTATCTTTATTGTTCTAACCGTGTGACCTTGTAAACATTACTGTTTACCAAATATGGGTCTGCTTCCTAAATGGTTAAAAAAAAAAAAAAAGCACCTGGGCTCTTTAATTCTGAGCTGATTTCCTACGCCAAAATTCAAAGATTCTAAAGTTCTAATAATTTGATATTGACATATAAGACCTTAGTAGACTATAATAAGACTGCCTTGGTTTTGCATTGTCCAGGAGTTTTATCAGAAACTTTCTTGAAGATAAAGAAGAGTGCTGATGGAATCTAGAGATAACAAAAATCTAGATTGGGTAACTAAAATGACACAGTGCGGAAACAGGATTTCAAAAAGGCTTAAGAGAGTAAAGTTTATAGATTGCTTTTGCTCAAGTGCAAAGAGAATCGAGACTCTGGAAGCTGGAAGTTGTCATTTGAGTCCCTGAATATAGCTCTACATGGAATCAGTTTATCTCCCACTCTAGAATTTTCAGCTGGTAAATTCCTGATAAATTTATATTTGGCTTTGCCTATCTGAATGCAGCTTTCAGGCTCTTACCGCCCCAAGTATTCTAATGATATGGTGGGGTAAGCTGACAGTAAGTCTAGGGCTTACTATCAAGGACACTGATGGGCCCTCTGACCAGCTTTACCCACCAGATGAGGGAGGGAGTCAGAGTCATCTGGAAATCCAATGAGGTAGACATTTCTCCATTAAGGTGGTGAAACAAAAAAGTCAAGGTGGCCTTCGGAGCCCATGCCGCTAGCAACTTTCCTGGGAGTGGAAGCAAACTGCAATGTGAAAACCCTGAGGCAAGAAAGTGATCAGAGGAAAAGCTCAAGGTCAGTGTCTCCTGGAAGGATGATTTGGGTTTCAAATTGTCATTAATTAGAAATGGCAAAAAGAGTCATAAAGCAGGCATTGAAGCTCCCTGTGCAATGACAAGGAGTGCAGCTAGTTGTACCCTAGGAACATTTTCTCAGAGCTTGGACCTCACCACAAGACAGCCATAGGGTAGCATATGATGCAAAGAGGAAATGCACTAATTGTAGAAAAGAGTGGCAGTGGTCCCAAACCCTAATGGAGAAAGAGCAACTGCCAACAGACCCCACGGAAGGGCTGCTGGCAATTTCTTCAATGCAGGGAAACACCCCAGTACAAAAGCAAGCAGGGCCAGTACCATGATCCCCGAGCAGCTGGTCAGTGCAGACTGTGACAGCAGCCTAGATCTGAGAGGAGGGCTAAGATCTAAGACCTGGAGCAGAGTGAAAGGAAAGGCACGAGCAGCAGCTGATGGACTGAGAAGGGGCAGGAGTCTCAATAGCTTACAAAAGAGTAGGAACCTCAGTCCCATCGTCCTGCAGCTGCTGGACACGGAAGCTAACAAACACCTGAGTTAAATGGCAAAGTGACTCTTCTGTATCTAAAAACTGGAATTTGAGGGTATGGAAATCTGTGTTACTTCTTTTTTTTTTCCCCCTTATCTTTATTTCCTAATTTTTCCATAATGACCATAAAATGTACAATTTTAAAAAGTTATACATATGTATATATATAATTTCATAAAATGGCAAATAAAGGACTTTTCACATGCATTAATAAAAAGATAATGTCCTGATCTAAGGAATTCTGCAACTGGACATAATAGCCATATTTTAACCTTTGCTTATCAGCTTGCCTCTGCATACAATTTTTACGTCACACTAAAAGGCAAAAATGATAAATTAGAGGGAGAATGAGAGTAGGAAAAAGGATTTGACACCACATTTCTTTAAAAGGAGTAGTTGAAATAACTGAAATAAATAGCCTGGACAACAGACTTCTGAATGGAGAGAATAGTAGTTATACCTAGGACAACGCAGGTGCTTATTTCATGTTTATAAGTAATCAGCAATTAAATAAATGACATTTAACTTGATTAACTAGCTAACTAGATTATAAACTTCTTATGAGATGAAATTAAAAATTATACTTTCTTCTCTCCCTTCAGGGCCTATTACCATTCTTTGTGTATGGTGAAGTTCCACCACTCACCCCTAAAAAACTTCATCTTCTTATCTCCAGTGACCTCCACCTCCAATCCACTTGATCTATCCAGGGCTCCTCGTGTTGATATTACCCACTATCTTGCACTGCTCTCCCAAGATTTTAAACTCTGAAATGCCCATTGCATTATCAAACTTCTAAACAAATGGCCTATCAGTGCCTCTAACATGACTGAGACTAAATTCATCATCTTGTCATCTAAACTTGTTCATCCCATGGTTTTCCATGCTTCTGGGAGCAGCACCATTATTGCCCTCTTAACTAATGTTTACAACCTCCAAGTCATCACTCTCCCAAATGCAAATGTTCTTCCATCAATACTCTTTCAATCTACATTCTGGAATTTAACTACAGCATTCTAATTTGACCTTTTACTTCCTTCTTACCACCACAAATCTTTCCTATTGCTCTCAGACTGGTCCCCCCAAGGCCTCACTCTGATCATGGTATTTCTCACTGAAAAGCCTTACTTTCAGGGCTCGCTTTCTAACTACACAGAGTCTAATCCTCTGGTTTGTTACACAAAGCTTTTGACAAACTTGTGGATCAGATCTCCAACAACTTCCATAAATCAGCCCTCTGCTTCATATAATTTGTTCTATCTAAAATCATCCATCCATGCTTCTCAGCCCCTCCACTTTTCACTTTGCTGTCCTATTTTCAAGTCCCACTTCAAACACCATCCCCCTGTCTTGTAACCTATTCTAACCTCCACTAAGATAAATTTCTCCTCCCCCAAAATTCTGTATCAGTTTCTTCCTCCCTTGTAACTCTTTCCTCTTCCTCATATTCACATAGAAACGTATAAATGTGGCTGATCTTTCATGATGAAATATATAATATAGTGAGACCTTGCATTATACATCCCTGTATTAGTTATTCACCAATGATTTGAAATGTTTTTTGAGCACCTCATATGTGCTAGATGATGGGGATAAGGAATGGACAAGATGGCTTTGTCCCTACCCTCTCAGGGCTTCATTCAGATGAAGGACTGTTGATAAGCAAATGACTAAGTAGCTGACTAATTAAAATTATGATAAATACTAAAAATAAAAAGCATATAATGTTATATGAATTGTGTTTGAAAGTGGACATATATTATAATTTTACTTTATACTTCAAAACACCCTTTCAAAATGGAATCATATTTTAGTCTAGCTTAAAGGTATTTGCTAGTTTAGTGGAAACTATTCTCCTTGATTTATAGCATGATCTGACCATTATGAGTAAAGACAATAATATCTGAAGCATGAAATAGGAAACTAGATTCCCACTCCTGGGCAAACATAACTGACTGACTTAGCTGCAAACCTAAGGCAGAAGTCTCATATTGCCTTTTTCTTCCTGTTGTTTTACTCTAGAGCAGCTATTTTCTGCTTTTACCAATTGCATGGAGCCATCCGTCAATCATGGCCAGTAATCTCCAACAAAATAAGAAGAGCAAAAATATAAAGAGGCAAGTGATTCATCACCAAGCCCGATGCCAGCTGTAAGGGAAAGAGCCCTTTCTGACTTAGAACTGGCAGGCACAATAGCACATTATTCCCAAAGGAACTATGACTTGAAATTTCTGAATGGGCTCACCACCAGTCTCAGCTGGCTGCCTGCTACGCTATGCATGTACAGGCATGTAAACTCCTCAAATATTTTTCCCCCACTGTGGGAACTGTTCCTGGTATTTCTGTGATCATCAAAAGACAAGGTTAGATTTTCATTTTTGTTTCCTCCGACTGCATTAATGCTTCTAATTGCGAGAGTATGAGGTTTCCTTGAGCTCTCTGGAACAGGGCTTTCTTTTTCAAACACAAAGTACCAGATATATTTTGGCAGCTCTGAGTGTCAGTACAGGAGTACTGAGAACAATAGACTACAGGCAATTGATAGACATATAAATGGAAGCAAGAAGGCCACCATCACGGTCACTTTAATAATGTGGCATGCGGTTGAAAGAAAGGACACTAGGACAGAAGGCAGCATTCTAGGTAGAGGCTGCCCCATTGGGAATGAGACTGCCTAAAAGAATTACTCACACAAAAGGTTACTAGGGAGAACTAGCTATTCTGCAGCCCTGAACTGAAAAGAAAATGCAGTGAACTAATAAAAGCCATTGTCATTGTGTCTTATAATTAAATGTCATTTACAAGAACTTGAGGACTATAATGAACACACAGGGCATAGAGGAAATTTTCCACAGTGAGCCATAAAGGTTGCCTCTGCAAACAGGGGCAAAGGGGGAATGGAAAAATAAAATATGCTTTTCCATGCATGTCCCCCTTTTCCTTAGGAAAAAAAAAGAGCGAATTTTTGTGGCAAGCATATTGGAGACATTGTTGAAGAACAGTTCCTCTTCACATAAAGGTTACCTCTGTAAAGCTGCCAAGGTCGGTGCCCTGGTGGATTATCTGCCAAGTAAGTGCCAGTTGTGGGATCTATACTGCGGCGGGCATGGAGGCAGGCTACGTTCTCCCAGCCTCCTTATGAATCACCGTTCTTTGCTCCTTTGTACCAGAGTTGCCACTTTTCCCACTCTCTGCCCTCCCTTCTCATTGGAGAGGTCTCTTTCCTCACATACTAGCTGAATGTTCCGTTGTTTGCCAGGAAGCCGGGCTTGCTGAATGCTGATTTCATGGAAGTCACACAAGAGAAGCAAACAGTAATTTTCTAAGCAATCTACATAAAAAGTGACCTTACAAAACATAAAGTGCTCAACTTGAGCCATGATGCATTATTTGTGCTATTTTATAGGAGGAGAGGAATATACATATACAGATAAAGGCACAGATACAGATACATAAACACATGTATGCATGCATGTATATGTATGTGTAAAAATGTACATGTATATATAACATACACATAGACTTTTCACACACACACATATATTCATGTTTTTATTTCCATTTTTTGGTTGAGTGTTTTAAAGGGTTTTGCCATTTATATCTAATGACTTATTTTTTCTCTTTTTATAAAGAACCACGAAAAAGGGCAACTTCAAGCTAGTTGTTCCATTCTTTAATTATCTTCTTTAATATATTCAGAATACTCAATATCCAATTTCTAGGATATAATATGATGAAGAGATCTATTTCATTTCTTTTATTTTGACAAATAAAATGAAAATGGCCACTCAAAAGAAGCATATAAATGTTCAATGAAAGATACACTCCTAATATACAAGATACCTTCATAGTTATCTGGATATTGTATTCCTTTCTATAGTCCTCAAATGTAAAAATGTTTAGTATACGTCATCTCTAACTATGACCCTTTGGGCATTTATTCAAGCTATTTTTATGCTGAGACTTAACACAAATTAAAAGGAGACTAGGTAAAGCTTGTAATAAGCTGTGTCTTTTTTACTCTAAATAGCTCCGTAAGGTGAACTGTCACTTACCTTTAGGTCATCTGTCATTAAGGTCCATGTGGCTTGATAAATTCACAGGGCAAACACTGCTTGATTGTAATGACTTGTTTTTACAGGGCAGAAGGAACAATTTCAGAGTTATATTTTGAATAACACATGTCATAGGTATAATTCTTCAGAACCCTGTAAAACACGGAGATTGCCTATAAAGAAAAGCACACCTTAGTATATCTTAATATCAATTGTCTATATTGTGCTAAAACACAAACTATGTCCAATTTTCATCTCCCTGACATCACATACTTTCTTAATGATGAAGCAGTGAAACTACCCCAAACTGTCTTATTTAATGCTATATCCTTCCATATAATTTTAATTTCACAATTTCACAAAAGAGGGAAATGTATTTGTTGAAAAATTCAATACCCAGCTGACACTAAATTGCAAATTGTGACAAGGACAAACATTGAGAAATGAAATATCCACGTTAGTAGTAGTATGAATCCACCAGAGATATTTTTCATCGTTGTTATTCATTTTTCCCACTGTTTTCACTAATGAAGCCAATAAAAGCCATCAGAATTAAATCTGATGGGAAGTCAGATCACTCAGAACCTGAGAGAAATAAAGACTTAGTGTAAGCCTGACTGTTCAGCTCAGCTCAGATCAACAAACAGCTAAGAGCCATTTGGCACTCTGTTGGCAATCTTGGCAGAGATTTGAAAGATGGAATAGAGATGAATTCTTAATGACTTCCTAACATTTAGGTGGGGGGCTCTTTCCAGAAGAAGACTGAGACACAAGAATTACAATTACAGAATGAGGGAATTGGGTATTTTGAGAATTTCCCCTCGGGATGGAAATAGAAGTCAATTGTCAGCACATGCTAAGATTCTGCCATTAGATTTAAAGGAAAACAAGGGAGTTCTCAATATACATTAAAATATTAGTGTCTTTTGGGGGCGCCTGGGTGACTCAGTCAGTTAAGTGTCTACATTCAGCTCAGGTCGAGATTTCAAGGTTCTGGGATCCATCCTGGCCTGGGGTGCTCGCCTGGGGCTCTCTGCTCAGCAGGAAGTCTGCTTTTCCCCTCTCCTTCTGTGCTCTCTCTCTCTCTCTTTGCTCTCTCCCAAATAAATAAATAAAATCTTTAAAAATATATATTAGTTTCTTTGGAACAAAGAGCATTTGTGTTGGTTGTCTTCTGAGACTTCTTAAGATACTTAAACACAGCTATGCTGCTTTCTGAACTCTTTTCCACCCTAGGTTATCCATTTTTCTTTCTGATAAATTTCAACTGGAAACTACACTGATATTTGATATTTGGTCTGAATGCTAGGGATCGCTAGGTGGTCAAATTTGAATTTTAAGGAGCTGAAGTACCATATGCTAGATTAAGTATCCTTTGCCCAGTTTGTATATTTTGGAAAGTGGTTTGAAAATAAAAGTCATCACCAATCATGAGTTGCAGAATGAGAATATCTTTCTCTGTGCAGCCACATTTTCCTTAAGTCAGATTGGCCATACATCCTCCTAGTGTCCAAAATGGAAGGCAGTTGCTGCAAGGGGCCATTTAGCACTTGATTTTGAAAATGTATGAAAAAAGAATGAAGATACCTCAATACATGGTTTATACTACTTGCATGTTGAAATTATATTTTAGATATGTCATGTTAAATAAAACATATTATTAAAATCATTTCCAATTGTTTGTCTTTAGTTTTAAAAATAGGGCTGCTAGAAAATTTGAAATTACATATGTGGCTTACATTGTGTATTTTGAGACAGTACTGGTCTATATAGCTATAGCTAATAGTCAATATAGCTACAAATCCTGAGAAAATCACTCAATGTCTTTTGCCCAGCCCAATTCATACCTTTCATACAGCCTACAGAGATATTTTGTCTGGGAGAATCTACGAAGATCATGGTAGGCAGAATCATTTAACATAAAAAAAATGGGGGCGCTAGGTGGCTCAGTCAGTTAAGTGTCTGCCTTTAGCTTAGGTCATTATCCCAGGGTCCTGGGATTGAGCCCCACATCAGGCTCCATGCTCAGGGTGAAGCCTGCTTCTCCCTCTCTCTCTGCTCCTTCCCCTGCTCAAGTTTACTTGCACACTCTCTCCCTCTAATAAATAAATAAAATATTTTTTAAAAATAAATAAACAAAAACAAAGCAAAAAACAAAAGATGGCCCTCAAATCAGCACTAGCATTATGTTCTTCAGGAAAGAAGGGTCCTTAATAATTGAAGTGATGAGCATAATCATTGATTTATCCAGAACCCCAAATCAGAAAGAAGCCCCTGAGACCACAGGCACATCTCAAAACGGGAACAGAAATTCATTATATGAAAACAATCCCTTTAAAATAAATACAAGAAACTACAAAATTTTCTGAACATTGAACTTAACATTTTCTAGTCTCATTAGAGAGCTCCATTTCTGGTTTCTGTGGTTTAAAAGGGCAGAATACAAGAACTTTCTATTAGTTTGGTGTCTACATCTTCAAATATTTGGTAAATTAAGTAAATTTTTCAAACAATTTTTCATTTTTAATTTAAAAGCCTCTATATTTCCCCAGATCTTTAATTGTCTGCAAAATTGAACTGACATTCCCCATGTAACCCACAGCACATGTTCCTTTACTGGTCATTCTGGGAACTAGTAACAAGTCATAAAAGATATCAGACTAGGAAACAAATTCTCTTTCCATAGGACAGATTTCAATTTGTTGAAATAACTTTCTAGGCCTAGGAGGAAGCCATTCCTCTCAGGGTGACACATCACAAACTAGGTTGACTATGTGGGCCCTGTCAATCAGATATTTTCCTATTTTTCTCTTCCTTGTTCTTTATTGTTTATTGTGTAAAAGCTTCTTGTCAAGGGCCTCATTTCGCACTTCTTCAAAAGGAGACTATCAGCTTCACGAAATGTTAAAGTTTGTTTCTATCACCTAAACTGTCATCTTTAATTAGTTTTTAACAGAATTAATGATATTATTTTCTTTACACATAAGTAAAAACTTTGCCACTCACTAGTTATGTTCAATTCTAAAAGATGTCTGTCGTGTTTTTAAGCTAATACCTTACTTATACTTATTTCATTTAATCCATATCAACAACTCTGTAAATAAGTATTGGTGTCTTCATTTTATAGATGAGGAAACTAAAGACCAAAATGGTCAATAATTCACCCAGATTCACACAGCCTGTGAAACATGAAGTTCTATTTGCCTCCCAATGTGTTCCCTTTAGTCTTGTAACTTCACTGCCTTTCAGTGTATGAATTATGCACACCAAAGCCAGATGGTGCATATGTTCTAAATTTGCAAAACATTTCATCTGCCTAGTGAAAAGTGTGAACAAGAAGAGGACATGATTAGTCATCTTTTAATGTAAAAAGGTTGGATTGCGCAAAGGGTACTTTTTTCCTCAAACACAGAACAAGAAACTTGATAAAAATATGTAGCTCAAACGAACTGGATTTTTAATAGAATAACAAACCTAAGAACCAAGAGAATATAAAATAGTTAAAAAGCAGAGAATTATAGATAACTTATCAATTTAAAAATCTGTCTTTTCTTACTTAATACTGAGTGCTTTGGAAAGTATTCATTTCTGTCTATACACTTTTTAAATATTTATGTTTGACTCACAAAGAGCAATGTATACATACATGATTTTGCCTTCAAATTCTCCTTTTATGCCTTTTTTTCTTTGAGAATGTTTGATAAAACTGCCTTTAGAATGAGTGCATTTTTCCTTTCGGCCATGGACTCCATCTGTCATTGTGTACAAAGCCAGGGGGCAATTAACAGAAAGACTAGGATAGAATTTCATTGGAACAAGTAGGGAATATTTCTGATCATTTTTTGAGTAATTTGCTCTTTTTAAATAAATATACCTGGCTTAATATAAATTAACAGCTGGTCAGTGCATGACACAATAAAATAATAACAAGTTCCACCCACAAGCTAACAGATTGCATTTTAGGTACTAAAAAAAGGCAGTCAAATTTACTGATTAATTTTTCAGTATCAGAAAAAAAAAAAAAAAAAAAAAACCTTTAGCGTGTTTTAAGTAATCTCTACAGGGAATAAAGTGCTTGAACTCATGACCCCAAGATCAAGGGTCACATGCTTTACTGACTGAGCCAGCCAGGTGCCCCTAAATATACCATTAAAGTAAATAAATTAACTTTGACACATAAACTTTAACATATGTATGTATTGATTTGAAGAGTAAGCTCCTTTTAGATTCTAAATTGTTTCCAATAGTTTCACATAGGTCCTCTCCTCTTCCTTCTGTCCCATCTTTTGGCATTCGATTATATGTTTCTTTAATATCTAAGCCCTGCCTTCTTTTATTTTTTTTAACAATCTGTGACATAAGAGAATATATATTTGGTCTCTGCCCCCTGTTCATGCACAGAGCTCCCAAAACCCTTAGAATTTCCCAAGTGATAAGGATGAGAAGAACATTTTTGTTACTTATGATAAGCCCTGCTTAATGATACCTGAGTTTATGATAATGAGGTGATTCTTGCAAAATGGAGACTGGTTGCCAAAGGAACCAACTGTGTGATAGGAGGGTTGGAAACTTTAGCCCCAACCCTTTATCTCCAGGGACAGGAGAGGGGCTGGAGATTTACATAATCATCAAGGGCCAATCATTTCATCAGTCGTGCTTATGTAATGCAACCTCTATAAAAAAACCTAATTAAGTGGTTTGGAGAGCTTCAGGCGAAATGGATCTATGAAATGCTGAGAAGGTATCATGCCAGGAGAGGACATAGAAACTCCATGCTCCTTCCCCATAGCTTACTCTATACTTCTCTTTCATTTCATTGCTCCTAGGTTATACTCTTTTTAATAAGTTGGTAATAGTAAAGTACTTTCCTGAGTTCTGTGAACTGTTCTAGCAAATTACCAAACTCAAGAAAGGGGGTGTGGGAACCCCTGACTTATAGTCAGTAGGTCAGAAGTGTCAGAGGTCTGAACTTTCAAGTGGTTTCTGAAGTGGGGGGACAATCTTGTGGAACTCTTCACTTTAACCTGTGGCATCTGCACTAACTCCAGATAGTTTCAGAAGTATTGTGAGTAGAGAAATAACTTTTTCTTTTACTACCCCTAGTCTGTAAGAATCAACACAGGAGCAACCATAAAAATATTCCCTTCAAATGTTTGAATGTATGCATGAAAAAATAATAAACAATAAGGAAAATCAGTGTAAACCTAACTTATGGAAGAAAAATTTAAGTTAAGCTAAATATTTTTAGACTATAGAAAATCAACTCAAAGAATACAATATATGAAATTAAACATTATCATTGTCATTTTTTTCCTTCAGTCCTCTTACAAAAAGGCCTACTGTTTCCTAGAGCCTCACACAAATAAAATTTTTATAATCTAGCATATGAAATATATTAGCTATAAATGTATTAAAATATCCACCTACTTTTCAAAAAAATATTTGCCCACACTTCCATATTTGAATTATCTTTGTAATTTTACTTGCTTTTATTTTTATTTACTTCATTATGTTCAGTTAGCAACTGTATTTTACTTGCTTTTAGATCCTTTCTACAGAGACCTGATCCAGCTTCCATAAAAGAATGGCATGAAATCCTCTAGCCTTCCTAGTCTGTGGGTCAAAGGTAAAGAGGTAAACCTGTAGTTATTCAATATTGCTTATTAGTTAGTCTTCTATGTTTTTTTTTTTCAGATGATAGTGGTTTCATTAAATGTCCATATTTTTTTTAAATAATGAAGACCAGTGAGCATTATTGGGGGTAGGGGGGCAGGACAAAGGGAGAGAGAGAATCTTTAGGAAATTCCACATCCAGAGCGGAGCCCAACATGGAGCTCAATCTCACAACTCATGAGATCATGACCTGAGCCAAAATCAGGAGTGGAATGCTTAATCGACTGGGCCACCCAGTTGCCCCAAAATGTCTGTATTTTAAAACATTGGATTTTTGAATATTTTTTATCCTTGGGGCTTAAAGGTGGGGGTAAAGAGAATGGGTATGTGACCAGAGGCTGTGATGGACAAAAGGAGGTTCTATTTATCATGACCGAGCACAGACCTATTGATATTTCTTACTAGCATTTTATGATTTAGGTTATTTATTAACTCAGGGAGAATTAGCATGTTTACAAATTGCATCTTTGTAATCTAGAGCATGGTAGTGCATTTCCATTTTTTCAAATATTCTAGGCTTTATTGGGTATGTGTATCTCTTGAAGAGCTTCTTATAATTCTTTGGATAAATTGGCACATTTTATGTTAAATTATTCTTACCTACATTATCTTTAGTTGTTATTGAAAATATCTGTTTTTTGTTTTATTTGTAGTTGCCTAGATTTTCTTTACCCATTCTTTTATTTTTAACTTTTTAATCACTTTAGTATAGTGGTCTAAGTCCTGTTAAATTCTTTGACATCTTCTCTAGTTTGTGTATCCTAACTATTCATTCTGTTGTCTGTTTTCTTAATTTTGGTATATGATTCTCCTGAAAACTGAAAAGTGTTATATTCTGTTCTACATAACTTGTATATATATATATATGTATATATGTATATACATATATATACATAACTTGTATATATATATATATATATGTATATACATATATATATGTATATACCTTAATTGGTATATAGGCTTATAATTATCTTCAGCTAATAAAAATAAGAAATTGGCGCATTGACATCAGCTCCCATTTTCTTTCTCCTTTGCCTCCTACTGTTTATTAGATCATCTCCTTTCCTGCCTTCTAATTTTTCTTTTGGTTATGTTGTGGCTATAAGCACCAGCTGTACTTCAAAGTAAACTGTGCAGATTTTGAAACGTACCAATGACTGGGCTCCAGCCCAGAATTTTTTTTAATTAGCATATAATGTATTATTTGCTTCAAGGGTACGGGTCTGTGAATCATCAGTCTTACACAATTCACAGCACTCACCATAGCACATACTCTCCCCAAAGTCCGTCACCTAGCCACCCTATCCCTACTCCCCCACCCCCAGCAACTGCAGTTTGTTTTGTGAGATTAAGAGTCTCTTATGGTTTGTCTCCTTTCCGATCCACCTTGTTTCATTTTTTCCCTCCCTACCCCCCACAACCCTCCATCCTGACTCTCAAATTTCTCATTTCAGAGAGATCGTATAATAACTGTCTTTCTCTGATTGATTTATTTGGCTCAGCATAATACCCTCCAGTTCCATCCATGTCATTGCAAATGACAAGAGTTCATTTCTTTTGATGGCTGCATCATATTCCATGTACATACCACATCTTCTTTATCCATTCATCTGTTGATGGACATCTAGGTTCTTTCCATAGTTTGGCTATTGTGGACATTGCTGCTATAAACACTGGGATGCACGTGCCTCTTTGGATCTTTAGGGTAAATATCCAGTAGTGTGATTGCTGGGTTGTAGGGTAGCTCTATTTTCAACTTTTTGAGGAACCTCCATACTGTTTTCCACAGTGGCTGCACCAGCTTGCTTTCCCACCAGCAGTGTAAGAGGGTTCTCCTTTCTCGCCAACACCTGTCGTTTCCTGACTTGTTAATTTTAGCCATGCTGACTGGTGTGAGGTGGTTATCTCATTGTGGTTTTGGTTTGTATTTCCCTGATGCTGAGTGATGTTGAGCACTTTTTCATGTGTCTGTTTCCAGCCCAGAACTATTAAAGAAAAACCCACAGATAAGGATTTGGGGCACTGGTATGGCTTAAGAGTTCCACAGGTGATTCTAATAGACAGCCAGGCTTGAGAACCACTAATTCACATGATATTATTTCACTGTTTTCATTCACTTTGCCAATTTGTTTCCATTATCCAGTGCCTCACCATTTCTCCCATACTCTTCCACAGAGTGGCAGTTTTCTTTCTTATGCTTTTCATGGTGAAGGTTTGACAGTTTTCTAGTATTTCATAACAAGTTTCTGATGAAGGTTTTGCTTTTGTGTATTTGTTTTCTTGTGTCCTTCCTTCCATTTTGTGGTAGTATCTCTAATTAAATCCTCTGCTGATTCTTCTTTATTTCATATTTTAAGGAGGTGAGATTTTTTCTAAGAAAAAGAGTTCCATTGAAGCAAGATTTCATAGATATACAACATGTACAGTAGTACAACATCCTTTGCATGGAAAGGCTTTGTGCTTAGTTTAATACTCTGCTTGACACCAAGCATAGTATTTTTAAATTTTTTAATAAAATTTTTAATTCCAACCAAAAGACTGACATTTTCATTTTGCATCGGGCCTTGAAAATTATCTAGGTAATCCTGCACTGAAGGAAGGGAAAGGAAAGAGTTTTAGGCTAGCAAGAATTTTCCTTAGGACTCCAGTGGAGATACACAATGTTGGATTTTTATAATAATTGCTTTCCCACTGAGGTTAGAGAAACAGTCTTACTTCCTAGAAATGCGACTTCATCATCACATGGTTCCTGGTTTAACCTTGAATCTTCTACCCCTTGGAAGAGACTGCAAGGAAGTCATAAAAGTCATAAAACAGTTTGGGTAGCACATTCTGATTGCAGCCAACAAGGGACTTAGGATAGGATATGTCTTTTCATAACGTTCTGTGGTTGGCTGCTGGGCGGCCCTGCTTCCTACTCCTTGTCTTACTACTGCTTTGCCAGCTTTTGCTCCACTTTGGGAACTTAAGATCTTTGTTGCTACCTCATTTAGAAGAAATGAGCAAACTGGTATTTGTAGTTTT
Organism: Mustela nigripes; assembly: GCF_022355385.1. Classification (NCBI taxonomy): domain Eukaryota; kingdom Metazoa; phylum Chordata; class Mammalia; order Carnivora; family Mustelidae; genus Mustela; species Mustela nigripes. The sequence continues at coordinate 28,633,829 of NC_081560.1, read as the reverse complement.
AGTTTTTATTTTCCTCATTGTTTTGAATGGTTTATGGGTGAAAAAAAGAGAAATACCTCACTTTACATGACCATCTTTAACAGTATATCAACCTTCTGTGACCTCCAGGTTTTTGCAGACCTTCTGTATATAACATATAACCAACCATCTTTTAGCTCTGTGTGTGGGCGAGAAGGGGAGGTTTACCAACTCACATTTACTTGTACTGATATACTTAACCTTAACTTTTGTATTTACTGATATAAATACTGATATATATAATATTCATTCCTTCATGTCTTCTTGCTTTCTCATGGCATTTTTCACAAATAAGATTTTCCCCCCAGTACTAACTTGACTGTTATTCTATTTTCATTGTTAGTGATATTCTACAAAGTAACATGCATATTTAACTTAACAAGATCAAAATTAACCAGTGCCTACCTTCTTTTTAACATATATCTAACATGTAGGGCTTTAACTCCCATAGCACAGCTCCTATCTAATGTACTTTTGTCCAGAAACAAGTTTTATTTAGTTGTTTACTAACCCCACAAATTAGACATTGTTATGGTTGATAATTTGTGGCTAACCCACATGTTTTAAAATGTCTTAGTTTTTCATTCTTAATTGCAACTTAGACTTTGTTTAGTCTGATACATTTTTTTCTTCTTTTTGTGATAGTTTCTTCTAACACTTGAAATTAACTCCGCTTTTTGTTTGCTTGAAGAAATGTTCCTCGATCCTGAGACATAGTTTGCTGAGTATATGATTCTATGTTGATAGGTCTTTTTCTAAGCCTTATTATGGTACTATTAATTGTCTTCTGGTTTTTTCTTATTGCTTTTGAGAGGCCTCTAGTGAATCAAGATGACATTTCATAGGTAGGCTCTCTTTCCGGGTGTTTTGATATCTTCTCTTTACCTCTGGAGTTTTACAGTTTGCTAAATATGTCTTGAATTGGATTTATTTTTGTTGATCCTTTTGGGATTTGAGGTGCTTTCTGAACCTGAGAATTCATTTCTCCTCAATCTGAGAATAATCAGCCACTATCTCTTCAAATATTACTTCTCCCCACTCTTGCATTTTCTACCCTTTGGGAACTCTGATTAGATGTATGTAACCCTTTCTCATCCTACTATCCACATGTCCTAACTTATCCTTTCTATTTTCCTTCTCTTTGCTGAATCCTTAATAATTTCTTCAATTCTATCTTGCAGTTTCAGTGATTATATATATATATATTTTAATTTCTGGTTTGTTTTTCAGATTTGTTTTGTTATTTTAATCTTATTGCTTGCTTATTTTTGTGGGTTCCTATTTTTACTTCCTTAAACATGCATTCATAAATTGTTTTGTAATATATTCTGATCACTACTATGTTTGGTTCCTTGAAGGTCTAACTTTGTTATTTGTTTTTTGTACTAATGTTTGTTCATAGCAGCTTATTGCCTCTTCTGTTTTTGAAATGTTGATTTATTAGATCATTTTTTCTTTTGGCTCGCATCTAAGAAAACAGTGTTGGACATTAGATGAGGACACATCATTTCAAAGAAAACTGGGTTAACTTCTCTTTTCTCTTGACCTATCTGTCATATTTTTCCATCCCTTTATTTCTCTGTATTTCCTCCCCCCCTCCTGCCCCGGAAATTTCCTTGACCTATTGTAAAATTTGCTAACACTTTTTTCAGTTATTCACTCTGCTCTGTGAACCACCCATTGTTTATTTTTAATTAAATATTATTTTTCATTTATAGAAATTCATCACTATGTTCCAAATATTCCTGTTCTAGTTTCACACTGCCCAGGTCTTTCCTTTTGTTTCTTTTTTAAATTCCCTCTATTTTACTTTTAATAAAATACTTGTTACATATTTATTTTGTATATAAACCCACACACTAGAAAGTACTCCTGAAATGTTGAAATCTTTGTTGATGTGGTGAATTCTATGCTATAATTAAGAAATCATGAGAAAAAAAAGAGCTAGTAATAGCTGAGAAATGGCCTCTTCTATTGCCAACTTCCTATCATTGAGAGGTTTTTTCCCTTTTTGTTTAATTCAATTTTTTATATTTCTAATTTATCATTTAGAGTTTTGATAGGAGTTACAGCAATTACTTTACAATAATACATCATTTTATCATCAACCAGATAACATCCACAATCTCTTCACCTTGATTTCTTGGTCAATTTCTGAGGCAAGACAGTGGGATATTTACTCTTTCATTGACCTCACTGGACCTTGTAAAACAGTACTACAGTCATTCATGGATACAGCTTTGTCACTGCTCCAGGGTCTTTGGTGCCTGTTACTATGTCAATCGAGACTGCCTCAGATTCTAACTGCAGCCCCTCGTTATCTTTGTAGACATCAGAAATGTGGTCTCTTACTTCAGGGATGGCACTATATGGGGATTCAAGTACAGAAAATGTTTCTCCACCCAAGTGAACAATAGTTACTCCCTTTTTAAAACTTTTTAAAGTTTTAAAAATTATATCTCTTTGGTTTAAAAACCGTGGGTCATTTTTGATAATAGGATCTGGACAGTTTTCACAACAGGCCTATTTTACTTTTTAGATGCCTGAGGCTTTGAATTGTTTGTTCATTACCTGTTATATCTTCTCTTTTCCTACTGAGGCTTGTTAAATGGCCTCCATTAAATTTTTATTGATGCCCCTGGAAATTTAATATTGGGTTGCATTTCAGCTATTCCCTTATGGATGTCAGCTATTTTAAAATCCATATCACCTCATTTTAAACTTCAATTTCCATTAATTCTATAAACAAATGAGAACCTCCTATTTCATTGTCCTTGGGAATGTTTTTGGTAATTAATCATATTGCCACATATGCAAGAGCAGACAAAGCTAGGATCCCCGCATTCATTAATCTAAACTTTCAGTGTAGACCAATGACATAGACATGTACTGCCCAATACTGTAATCATTGCTTGCATGTGGCTATTTAAACTCAAATTTAAACATAAATAACTTAAACCAAAAATTCAGTTTCTCAGATATTCACGTTTCAAGAGTTCAGGAACTACATGTGACATGTGGTTGGTGGCTACCATAATGGACAATGCAAATAAAGAACATTTGAATCATTAAAGAGAGTTCTACTGGAGAGCACTGCTATAGGGGATGATCCATTTCATTCAAGGACCTCAACTGTGACTCTCATAGTGAAAATAAGTATCTTTGTGAATAACAATATAAAAAGCTTTATCTGTGAGAGCACCATGCCCAAGTTCTTTTCTACTTACATGAATGACTTCATCAATTTCATTAGTTATATAAGTAGGAACCTCATAATGCAACATAAAACTTGTACCTCTTATCCCATTTATAGCTACTGTGATAAGATTAGACTTCACAGTGAATTCTAATGAATCAAATATGACCATACAAAGTGCCAGCAATTGTCTCCTTTAAAGTAGTGCTGACCCATGAAGAGTTTTAAACATATCAACCTGACAATTTATATTTTTAAGTGCTGTCATATTTCAACCACTATACCTTCTGTAGTCATTCAAATAATACTTCTAAAAACCTCTTGTAAAATGATATTAAAGGATTCCATTCATATGGAATGACCTCTAGAAAATTTCATTTGGTTATCCTCAGTATCCAATAGTATCTTCTTGATAGCTTTCTCTCTGGAAATTTTAAGTGTTCAAAATTAAGGTGAAATAATCTTTCTTCCCAAGGTGAGTGTGTGACTGTATTTTACAATTTCTCAGAAAGCAGTAAATAATGTCTGACTTACCTGTTTTGTAACACCAATTTCTTTTACTCAAAGAAATTGAGTAAAATTTCTTTATTATTCTATATTTTTCTTTTACCTAAACTATTCACTGGGCACACTTCACCACCACTCTGATGCTCTGGCAGGAATCCTGTCCTGATGCACTACATTTTTTGCAGATACTTTCAACATAGCAATCTGACTTTTTGGTGCTTCTGAATCCATCAGTTTTAAAGTATGAGAAAACATTGTGTGTGTATTTACATTATGTTAACACATTCTCCATCAATCATTCCTAATTATATCACTCCAACAATACCCATTCCAAGAAATATCTCATAACAAGAGGGCTACAAAAGCTCCATTGTTTGATAGCACACCAGGTTCATTAATTCCATCTGCTGCAAAAAATTACAAAAGAATTATGTTTCATAAAACTAGTCATCTGGAAAAGGATGCTTACTTGAACCATCTAATACTCACTTGTAACCATTTCTTTGTCAGAGAAACCAACCTCTCTTCCAAGACAGTACGTGGGAATGCCACCTACTGAGGTAGCTTTCTTTTTATTGCCAACCACCAAAAACATGAACAGAGTGTGAAGATTTTGTTTCATTGATCACTGTGACCATCACTTCAGGGTCACCTGACTGTACCACAATAAAATCATCCACAAATCTAGCCAGTTTTCTTAAGAAGACTCTGGATTTACTCTGGCCAAAGTTCATAGCCACATGGCTAGAGCTCACCCCCACTTTCCACAGCACTGGACACCTCCACAGATGAGTATATAGGAACCTAATCTGGCAGGTGGAGGATTGGTTGCTAGTGGGTTGAGTCACAAGAAGCACCCCATAATCTACACTGGCATAATGTTTAACGTACTTCTAATTAATTGTTCTCATATTTCTGGTTATTGTCGTAAAAGCCCTCCTATTTTCAAAATTTGGTAACTCTCTCTATAGTAGTTCTTGTTACGGTATGTGTAGTTTCTAACTGTAAGCATAACAATTCTGTGTGTGTGTGTGTGTGTGTGCGCGCGCGCGCGTGCGTGTGTGTGTATAAGAGAGAAAGAGAGAGAGAATCCCACAGAACTTGAATTATGGAAATGTCCATATACCAGGGTTTTCATAAATCCTATACCCCCCATTTTTATATTAACTTCTTCTGATTTCAAATCTTCTAGTAGAGCCACTCCTGCTATTCCTTAAGCTGCTAGGTATAAAGCATCACTATCTCCACATTTTATTTTAATCATAAATTATGTTCAAGCTTGTGCCATATAGGAATTGATTTTAGATTAAAATCATCAATCAGGGATATGTGCTATTCTGAGAGCAAAAGGATGAAAAAATAATAGGAATGAAAGAAGGGAGGAATGGGGGGGAAGAAGGAAAGAAGAAAGGACTCGATAGTTTTCTCATGGGACAAATACGGCCTTATGCTGAGCTCTACCCTTGCTACAAGGACCATATAATTGGACTAGATTCCTTTCCTCTGGAAAGAAAAGATTTACTCAGTAACAGTCACTGATTTATCCCATATAATATGGGATAGGGGTAGGTTCCTCCTGGAGGATACAAGGAAGAGAATAGTAGCAGGCTGTTATTAGAGATTGTGGGTTTTAAAGAATAAGTCAGTTCTCACTCCCCACTTCACCTTCTTCCTTGGCCCTACCTCTTTTTCTCACATTAGAATTAAAACTCTAGCTCTACCTTCCAAATCCCATAAGTCACGTTGGTATGGGCACCTGTTTAGTGCTTTGTTTTGATCCCCCTCAACCCTTTCTGGTATCTGAAATTTACCTATCTCTGTTGAGTTCAACTCTGTATTTTGTTTTGTTTTGTTTTTGAGCTGTACTAACATTGCTTCTAAAATGATTCATTACTTACTATATGATTAATTTTGCATGAATGAAAAATCTTTCAACATCAACTATGGATTTATTAACAGAGAACAGTTTTCAGGATTCAAAATGTTGGTAATTAAGGGAAAAGGTAAAAATCAGTTAAAAATAAAATCAAGCAAAGACCCCTGGGTGGTATAGTGGTTCAGGTTATGATCTCAGGGCCATGAGATCAAGCCCTGTGGGGGGACTCTACACTCAGCAAGAAGTCTGCTTGAGATTCTCTTTCTCTCCCTCTCTCTCTGACCCTCCCCTACTCTCTCTCTCTCTAAAATAAATCAATAAATCTTTTTAAAAATAAAATAAAGCATTACAAAGTGTCCTCTTTTATAATCCAAATAAATGTTAGAGGTCAATTGGGCACTTACATAGTCAGGGTCAGGGTCCCCAACAAGAAAGCAAAATAGCCAGGACAGCTAAGACAAAACTGCACTAGCATCCTGTTCTACAGCTTAGACAAGACCACAAAAGCATCCTGTCTCGCAGCCCCTGCAGAAGCAACTTTTGCAAAACATCTTGAAACACAACATTTAACCATAAAATATTGGTCACTATCACAAATTGAGGCAGTTACTCTCTAGGTATCAGTCCAAAAGTCACTTAACATGTGAACAATAATCCAATAGGTAGATGGGTACATGATCATCAAAGCCCTGACTGGCACATCTTAGCAGCCAATTCAAAGGGGGCCCACACTCAGAATGCTTAAGATAGTTCACTGAAAGAGTTTATAAAATCCCCTATATTTAAGTGCCAAAATGGCAACCCTCTTGGTTCCCTTCCCTCTCTGGGAGCTTTTTTTTTTTTTAGATTTTATTTATTTATTTGACTGACAGAGATCACAAGGAGGAAGAGAGGCATTCAGAAAGAGAGGAAGAAGCAGATTCCCTGCTGAGCAGAGAGCCCAATGTGGGGCTCGATCCCAGGACCTTGGGATCATGACCTGATCTGAAGGCAGAAGCTTTGACCCACTGAGCCACCCAGGCACCCCTCTCTGGGAGCTTTATACCAGTCTCAATAAACTTTGCTTTGCTGCCCACCACTCTTCATCTGGTCTACCTCTTTATTCTTCAAAGTGGCATGATGGAGAACCATAGGCTATAAGGGAACAAAAATCCTGTAACATAAATACTCTCTGTGTTCATAATATAGCATTTTTTCTTTAATGAATAATAAAAACTGGCACTACATCATTTTTTTAACGGAGGGAGTGGGGATGGGGCAGAGAGAGAGGGAGAGAGAGAATCTTAAGTAGGCTCCATGCTCAGCATGCTGCCCAAGGGGGCAGGGGTGGGAAAGCTTTATCTCACGACTCTGAGATCATGACCCAAGCCAAAATCAAGAGTTGGATGCTTAACCAACTGAGGCACCCAAGTGCTCCAGCACTACATCAATCGCTTCAGAATTTGATGCCTATGAATTTTCGTTAGACCTGATCTGGATTTCAATACTTTTCAAAGAATGCTCACCAATTAGGCTGCCATTTTGTCTCACTGCAAGTACTTCTCCAGGTTTCCACTTTTTTAAATTATTATTTCTCATGTTTCTTTACCATATTGCCTTTTAAACTATGAGTCTTATCAGACTTTAGTGCCTATAATTCACTTTTTTGTGGACCTAATAGTTCTTAATATTGTGTCTTTGCTAACTCTATGTCATAACATTGGCTAACTGTCTTAGAGAAGAAACCCTGAAAGTGAGGGGATGGTGGGAGAAATGTAATAGCAAGAGGAAACCAGACCTATTCCCTCAGCACATATATACACCCACATGTGAAACCATGTGAGTGCACCCATTCCCAAAAAGCAGAACAAAAAGAGGGCTGCTCCCAATGGCCACGGTCACCAAACTGTGGAAAGAACCAAGATGGCCTTCAACAGATGAAAGGATAAGGAAGATGTGGTCCATATACACTATGGACGCCACTATCAGAAAGGATGAATACCCAACTTTTCCATCAACATGCACAGGACTGGAAGAGATTATGCCGAGTGAAATAAGTCAAGCAGAGAGAGTCAATTATCATATGGTTTCACTTATTTGTGGAGCATAACAAATAACAAGGAGGACATAGGGAGATGGAGAGGAGAAGGAAGATGAGGGAAATTGGAAGGGGAAATGAACCATGAGAGACTATGGACTCTGAAAAACAACCTGAGGGTTTTGAAGGGGAGAGGTGGGAAGTTTGGGGAGCCAGGTGGTGGTATTATGGAGGGCACGTATGGCATGGAGCACTGGGTGTGGTATATAAACAATGGAGTCCATTGTGCTGAAAAGAAATTAATTTTTAAAAAAAGAGGGCTGCTCCCCTCAACTCCAGTTTTCCTATTCAATTCACTCAAAGATAAGAAAGAACAATAAGAGCAGCAAAAAATTAAAACATATTTACCACTACAGATATTTACAAATCATCAAATGCCTACCTTTCATGTGTCACCTGGACCTATGGGGAGACCATCTATAAAGTTAGTCATACAACCAGAGACTAAATGAGATTTCTTGAAACTGACTCCAGTGTTATGAATAATGTGTGGAGAGTTGTAGCAAATACCTTCCACTGAAGAAAGGGAGGAACCCTCATATTGGGATAGAGGGCAATGCTGTTAATAATTTGGAAAATAGTTCCTGAGACCAGGCATTTGAATCCACTAACTTGCTGCAGTTGAAGCCCTTGTCTTTAGTAATTAATTTAGGATTCAACTTATTTCCTCATTTCCCCATTACTTTTCTCATTTCATTGTTGGGGTTTTGGGGCAGGAGAAGTTAGAATTTTTTTTTTTTTATTGTGTTTAGGTTCTATTTTCTCAAACTGCATCATTTTGCTTGATTCCTCTCACAGACTTTACAGCTCTACCTCACTCATAAAACCTAGCTTCATAAATTGTACTTTCTAAGGGCTTGAGTCACTGTAAGGCCCTCTCCTCAGTCAGACCCTCCCCTCAATAAGGGGATGCAGGAGGCTAGGGAGATAGGCTTGTAAATAGTCATACTGATAAAGGAGAAAGAAGGAAATAGGTGGGGTGAGGTGCCATAAAAACATCGCAGAAGCCTGTATGTAGTTGTAACGCCTTAGATTCAATCACAGATTTGCTCATTTCTAATTTAAAATGGGAGCTTTAAAATTATACCAAATAAAATTATTTTGATATTATACCAAATAAAATCATACCAAATAAAACTCAAAGGTTTTCCAATTCCTCTCCTCCAGATTCTTCCTTCATTAAATACCCATTATCTTTTGAAATTTTAAGCTTCTTTTTTTCCAGTTGATTAAAAGAAGAGAAATGGAAGACAGAAAGAGTGCAGCTAGAACTGCATTTGGAAATAAAGTAGAGAGAAACTGAATCAGCTCCAGAGGGTGGGTTCTATTTCCTCCCTAGAAATTTTCTGCTGAGAGTTGAGGGGGTTAGGGTGGAGACAAGTCAGATATTTAAGAATAGAAAAGGAATGGAATAGCGTGTGATGGAAGAACAAGCTGACTTGGAAAATGAGATCAGGTCTCTGGCATATTTGGGATACACTTGAATTTGATTATTATAAATTTATAATGAAATCTACACCCCCTGTTTTGGATTTTTCTTACAGTGCTCTAGCTGTCACCTGAAAGCATAAAGAAATAGATAACTGGGTTCATCCTAGTTTGGCATTGTTTCAAATAAAGGGAAGTGACTTTGGGATATTGGCAACAGGAAAATTAAAATGATGGACTGCAGAGGTGAAGAGGATAGAAAGGGAAGAGGAGACAGGAGAAGTCTGACAGAGGGAAGAAAATATGCGGATAAATGGACTAGAAATCACAATAGTGTTTAAGCACAATTTCAATACAATTAGTTAAATAAGGAAGCTGGAAATAATCAGTTGTGATTAAAGAGCAGATGATTTAAATTAGCTCTTTTGAAGGTTGGAGAGGTTTTAGGTGAAGAAAATTTCCATGATGTGCACGGAGTGAGCATGTAGTAAAGGTGGAATGGAAGTGAAAATCGTCAGAGAAGAGGAAGTATATTCGTTGGGGTAGGAATGCTCTCTACACTTAAGGAGTCAGACAAGAACCAGAGTTATGTTAAGGAAAATATAAAATACTATGGGAGTGTATGAGATAGTCTGTGGGCTTCCTTAACATAGCTTTAATCATTGTAAATATCTGGTGCTTCTTTGTCTCCTTGAATGTAGAAACTACATTTATCTTGGTTATCTTTAAGATCTAACACAGTTTGTGGAACACAGAAAGACTTAATAAGTGTTAGCAGATGAGTGAATGCATAAATAAGTGAGAGAATGAAGGATGTAATGGAAGGTGATTGTAGCCACCTTCGAAGATGACTCCCAATGAACTTTGGCTTCAAGTATTCACATCTTTAAGTAGTCATGTCCCACATTTTATTAAAGTTGATTTGTGTGACCAGTCGACTGTGGAAGAAGGGAAGGTATGCCAATTCTGCGAGTAGTGTAAAGTATACAGTCTCCATCTTGGATCACTTGCATTGACAGAAGATACATCATGAGCAGCACATGGTGAGGAAATAAAGCTTCCTGTCACATCAATATGAATGAACTTGGAAGCTCACCTACCAATGCCACTCAAGTTTTCAAAGACTGGAGTTCAGCCAATAGTCTGACTATAATCTCTGAGAGATCCTGAGCCAGAACCACCCAGCAAAGCCATTCCTAAATTCTTAATCCTCAGAAACTATGTGAGACAATTATGTTGGTTGATTTAAGCTGTTAAATTTTGGGGTTATTTGTTATGCAGCAATACATAGCTAATATAGATGATAAGCTATTTTCACAGAATATTTCACAACTTGATCTTCCACTTTTGCTCCACCCAGGATTCCCCAAACTTCCCCCATCCTTCCTGCCCCTACTTTTGATTGGTATCATTCCAGGAAGAGAAGTCTTTTCAGCCTACAGGTGCATGGAAGAATCAGGACACAACAATTGTTCCCTAGTCTCAGAGCACAATTTACATTTCCTCCTAGTTGTGTACAGAATCATAAACAGTGTCTCCTCTTTTTCTCTGTATTATAATAACTTTAAGAATCTTGTATTTCTTCTTTAATAATAAAGTATCACATGAGTACAAATTTTGTGTTTAAAGACATAAAATACCACTACGTTATGGCACAATGACTTACTTTCTCATTCTGTGAGATTATATAGGCTGATGCAGAAGGTGTAGAAGACTTTTGAAATTTCAATGATTGCCTAATCCACACTGATTTATTGCCATATTTGGCACGTTCTTCAGTTTCTCTCAAAAGCAAGTCAGTATAAGTCATAATTGACACAAACCACAATATGCACTTTCAGCACAGGATGACTCTACTAAAATTTAGTTCTGTTCATCCCATTTTTAACTGTAAGTAATTAAAGCTTCAATAATAATAAATCCAAAAATAAACTGGAAACTTTAAGGGTAGTTAATATCAGATATAATACAATTCCTGCCCAAGTATTATTTTCAATTCATCATATCCCTTTAAAAAATGAAGCCTTACATGATAAATAAAACACATTATATTGAGGACAGTTTCAGAATTCATTATATTTGTCAGAAAAAGCAACTAAATGAATTAAAAGGAATACTGCCTATTTTGGAGATAGGCATGTTTATTTTCAATGGATATTTTAGACAACAGTTTCAGAATAAAAATTTTAATGAGTATCAAATTAACAGTTAATTGATAATTTCTCAAATAAATTTTGTAAAACAAAATAACAGTCATTTTCTAAAAATATAATTTTACCACATGAGGTTTCTCATCTGTATAAAATATAGTGACATAAAATAAATTTTTAGATAATACTGTTTCCTCTATATATATAATGGAAGTACATAGTGTTTCCTCTGTATATTAAAGATAATATATATTATAAACCTGGACCTACCTTTATTTATGAGATTGAGTGGATTAGGATTATTCTGTATTTTTTGCCAAATTTTTCATATTCATGAAAGATGAGAAAAATATTATCAGTTTATATAACATAGTCTAATTTACCAAAAAATGTTTATGCTTACATTATATAGTGTTATCTTATGTCACAGTAATATATTATGATTGAGTTTACATTTGTTTTTTTTTAAGATTTTATTTATTTGAGAGTGTGAGAGAGACAGAGAAGGAGAGCACAAGTGGGGATGGAGGAGCAGAAGGAGAGGGAGAGGGAGAAGGAGACCCCCCCACTGAGCAGGGAGCCTGACATGGGGGCTTGATCCAGGACCCTGGAATCATGACCTGAGCCAAAGGCAGATGCTTAACCGACTGAGCCACCCAGATGCCCAACGTTTGTTTTATATAATAGCTGGATGACAATTCTTTTGTTAGATTTGACTCCGAAAAGAGATTACTTTGAAGGACAATTAGCATTGTGAAATTTGCTCTAAAATCATTTCAACACACATTTAAACTTGCTCTTGTTCACCTACAACGTCAGCATGTATCATTATATTTTGCAACTCACCTACCCTGTATGACAGCTTGAAAAATCAATGTATCAGACAGAATAGAGTGCCCTAATGCTCAATCAAAAATCTATTTCCATAATAAAAAAGAGCACATTCTTGGGTATATCCAATAGCCACATCTAAAAAGAATATGTTAAACATAAGCGTTATTAAGAACCATAACTAAAGAGACGCCCCATTTGCTTATGTGTACGTTTGTACTAGAGACTTCAGCACTTCCAACCCACATTTACAGAGAGCAAAACTGCAACACATATATACTCACACAATATATGTTTCACCTAACGTCCACCTGGCTGGTATTCATTAATTTAGAGTTTGACAGTTCCTTGAGGGCTAGGACAGATACCTCTCATACTTCTTAGTACCTACTTTCTCCCCCCATCCCCAGGGTATCTAGAACAATGTACAAAACAAGTGATTAATACACACGTTCAGTTGAGTTGACAAATGGTTATGTAAACATTTTTTTTTTCAATCTGATAGCTTTTTATCTGCTGCTGGGTCTTATTTTGTGTTAACTATGTTAGAGATAAATTGCAACTGAACTTATTTATGTTCCTAGTGCTAAATATTACTTTAGACATTTTAGTTCGGCCAAAAAATCTCATGAAGATAGATATAAAATGACTCAATCATTAAGCTAAGAATACTAGAGTTAACAAAGCAGATACATATATATATATGCATACATATATAGATATGGATATAGATATAGATACAGATATATACATATATAGCTAACAGACTTTAGTCCCATTGAGTGTAGCTGTTAGGTACCATTTGGCTATTCACACAAAAGAGCTCTCAATCTCCAGACACCCCTGACTGAGACACTAGATCCCAGGTTCACACATGAGAAGGGGCCAGCCAGCTCACCTCACCAAGTGGCCCACCCTTAAGCTGTGCTCTTCGAGTGTGGCTCTGAAAAGTGGCATAGTCTCCTGCTTCCTCCCTTGGTGCTCCCAATCATCAACACATCCCTATTCGTTCAAATTATTTTAGTGAACATTTCTAAGGAAAACTGGGAAAGTTTAATGATTTAAAATGGGAAATTTCAAAATTTTCATACTTGAATAAAAATCACATGTTCTTTAAATAGCTATATAGAATCTACCTCTATAAATGACTGTAGATGCTAATTTTTTTTCTCAGGGTCAGCACATGATTGGAATTGTTCCATAGAGAAGAGTCTTCTCAGCCTGTAGGTATGTGGATGAAATCAGGACAAAACAATTGCTGTCCTGCCTCAAATAAGACCACATTTCTTCCAGGTTGTACCTCCATCCATTTCTGTGTCCTCTGCCCAGAAGAAGCCCCTTTACAGGCATCTCTTCCTAATAAAATTCTATAAAAAGTGAGCATGCCCTTCAGCTCATAATCTCATATCTATTAATGTATCCTCAGGAGTGAAAATTTTACTGGAGATAACTTTACGCGTTCAGAGTTATGCTCCAACAATATTCATAATAGTAAAAATTGGAAGAAATCAATTAATAACCCACAATGGAGACATTTTTAATAAAATTATGATTTAGTCACTTCATGAAATATCAAGCAAACATAATAGTTATGAAAATTATATGGTAAAGTATAAAAATTTTCTGCCTCTGATTCAATAAGGCATCTGTGCAATGGGGAACTTCCCAAACAGATGCCAGTCCCAGAATTATGCCGCTGCGCTGCTATCCGCACCGGTGATAAGGGAAAGAGCACATGCCTACCCACACTCACTTCCAAAGATGTTTCCCTCAGGTTATCAGATAGTGTAATTCTAGCTTTGAGTGAATCTGAGAAATGCAGTCTTTAGCTTTTCAGCTTCTGTGTGCTATAAGGGGTTAGAATACATGCAGAGGGAGATCATCCACAGGACCCGTTGCTGCTGTGAGGAAATCAACAATTGCGTTTATCCAGCATAGTCATGCAGGCGAGGAAGAGCCAAGGAGGCACGGTATAGCATCAATGGGAACTTTTTGGGAAGCATAATTTCTAGAACTAGCATGTTCAGGAAAAATATCTATTATCATTTTAATAAGAAAATGTTTAATAATAGAATGTTCGCCAGTGACTAATATATTCTAAAGTCCCGTCAAGTGAATGAAATCAGAAACAATAGAACTGACAGCCTACCATTGTAGAAAGAGGACTAAGGGATCCATAGATTCCTGTTTCAGTTCTGGTTTTATCACCAACTTAATAACTTACTTAGTAACTTAGTCATTTAAGTTAATAACTAGTTACTTATATGAGATCTCTGCATAATACCAGTTTATTGAAATATAGAAGAGGGGACTTCTAAGTTTCTTTCCTATTCCTAAAAAGCTTAAATTTCACCATTATTATTATCATGCTCATCTAAGCTATTGAACTTCTCCTGTTAATTTTCACTTATTTAGACTTATTTTTATGAAAAGGGGAGGCCGCTTGTGCCATGTATACCATATGTGCATAGTTACCCTCTTTCTATAATAACGATAATTATATAAACTTTAGGTTCTTCCATGTAATTGTCTCCCCTCCCCCCCCGAAAATGTTTATGCTGTGCTGGAATTTCTTTGATACCTTATAATTGTTCATTACTGATGGGGCATTTATCTTTCTTCCTTGGATAAAGAAAGCTACTATTTATGGAGTATATACTGTACTGGACACTGTGTTAGATAGTCCTAAAATGCAAGTTGGATTTCCATGGAATTTTTAGATTTACGAAGGACATTCACAAACCTTATCTCACTGAGTCCTCATAAGAATCCTGTGAGATATAAATTTTTTTACCAAAGCAGCAATTGAGGTTTAGATAAGTAATCTGCCCAAGGTCACACAGTAAGCAAATGGCAAAGTTCTGATGGGTCTCTGTACCTCAAAACCCACATCAGGCTTTAATTTATAACCTCCTGACTACTGCACATGAAGAAAAACCTTCATTAAATGACACTACTCTGCTCAAGGTCATTTCTCCCTTTTGCTTTAGGCAAAGTGGCTCAATTCCAGACAAAGCCAGCACTTGCTCCCATTATGTTTCTTTCCTGATTGGCGGCCTACAAAATGCAGTCATAACCTTTGACAAAGATTGAAGCTTCACCTTGCTAAGTAAGCACCCTACATCAATTTATGGCAGCACAGTACAATTTTACTTTATTTTACTATGATTGAATTAGAATAGTACTAACTTATTTAAATTTTTGTAAAAAATGATATTGTAAAATATTGTCAAGAGACATGAGCAAGATCAGGAAAGTACAAATCAAAACCACAGTAAGATACACCTCATACCAGTCAGCATGGCTAAAATTAACTAGATAGGAAACGACAGATGTTGGCGAGGATGTGGAGAAAGGGGAACCCTCCTACACTGTTGGTGGGAATGCAAGCTGGTGCAGCCACTCTGGAAAACAGTATGGAGGTTCCTCAGAAAGTTGAAAATAGAGCTACCCTAGGACCCAGTAATCACACTACTGGGTATTTACTCTAAAGATACAAATGTAGTGATCTGAAGGGGCACATGCACCCTATGTTTATAGCATCGATGCCCACAATAGCCAAACTATGGAAAGAACCTAGATGTCCAGTAACAGATGAATGGATAAAGAATATGTGGTATATATATACAATGGAATACTATGCAGCCATCAAAAGAAATGAAATCTTGCCATTTGTGATGACGTGGATGGAACTAGACCGTATTATGCTGAGTGAAATAAGTCAATCAGAGAAAGACAGTTATCATATGAACTCCATGATATGAGGAATTTGAGAGGCAGGGGGTCGGGGAAGGGAGGGAGAAATGAAACAAGATGGGACTGGGGAGGGAGTCAAACCATAAGAGACTCTTAATCTCAGGAAACAAACTAAGGATTGCTGGAGGGGAGGGGAAAAAAGGGATAGAGTGGCTGGGGCATGGACATTGGGGAGAGTATGTGCTATGGTGAGTGCTGTGAATTGTATAAGACTGACGATTCACAGACCTGTACCCCTGAAACAAATAATACATTATATGTTAATTTTAAAAAAGGGAGACATGTGCAAGATATATAAGATGAGGAAAACTTTCTTCAACCAACATCACACTTGCAGTAAACTTGTAAGACCAAAATGAAGGGTGAAAATTAACTCCAGGCATTAGGCACAGAAGCAATGGAGTTGTCTTTGGGATAATCTTGTCACTGAGGAAAACCCAGCACTACCACTGTCAAAAGGGGGAAAAAATTGAAAAAATAAGAAACCCTTGTATGTAAAACTTAATAGATCAATAACCTATTTTCCATCATCTAGAAAAATATACTCACATTTGAATTTACTTCATAATAATAGAATAATATAAAAGAGGGATGTCTGAGTGGCTCAGTTGGTTAAGTGTCTGCCACTAACTTCCTTCAAGATTCCAGGTTCCCAGATCAAGTTCTGCGTTGGGCTCCCTGCTCAGTGGGGGGTCTCCTTCTCCCTCTACTCTTCTCCCTGGCTTGTGATCTCTCCCTCTCTCTCAAATAAATAAATAAAATCTTTTTTAAAAAATAGTAATATAAAAGGACAATGAAAACAAATAAAAATTATTATTGCTGGAAATACACTCTAGGGTGAGCTCCTTAAATGGAATCAGAGAGCATTAAAAAGAGAAGTGATTTACAGAGTTATAAACCATTAATTATGATACCATTTAACCTTACGTCCTGAGAATTTATGATGTATGTGTGCATGTTCGAGGGATTAGAACAGGTATTAAAACTGTCCTAAACCAGTAAGCATTTTTAAAAGGTAAGAAATGAAAAATGAAATACTTCAAAATATAGTAAGCGTGATTTTTTTGATTTGATTTAAAGTCTTATGCAAGTACTTTTCCTACAAGTCCTAATTCAATACTTCCACTCTTTAAATTACACAATCACATGTTATGAAGCATACCTAATCAGATCTTCATTTAGGATGACATATGCATTCTTATCCCCATGTAAACAACATTTGAAGATCTGCATGAGTTTGTGGGAGCATAAAAACAAAAAAATTTTTCCTACTCTTACGTTTAAGGCCAAAGATACAAGATAATCAAAAGGCACAGGTGAAAGATCTCCAAACAAATTAACTACCAACTGATTACTCAGAACAACTCTATAATTTAACTTAGGGGAGAAAAGACTTCTTACAAAAGAAATAATAACCAGTTCAGTATACAATAGGATATTGACTGGCATTTTCCCTGCCATCTCAGAATTTTAGCTAACATGCAAAGCCGAAACTTAAATGGAAAATTCTAGAACAAAACAAAAAAATTAGAATGAGACCCTTAACACAAATTTTCTAAGAGGCTATAGAAACAGGTCTGCAACCACCAATTGGAGAATTATGGAGAGTGCTCAATTCTCTAAGAAGTGTAGTGTTTGTGCAGAGAGGGGTTTCTTTCTTTGTACTATCGTTCCCCACCCCCAAGTCAAGTGATAAGAATTGGGAGGATGATTCTAAGTGAATTGTTCATAAAGATGTGTGGTGCCATCCCAAGTAAAGATGTTAAATATGGTCAACTAAACATGTATCTTTATCCTACTCCTTATAAAAACCCTACTTAAACAATGGTTTACAGAATTTTTTTTTGAAGGAATGATACCATGAGAACAAAGAAAACAGGAGGAAAAAAATTGCAAAAGCAAATTGAGAAAACTCAGAATTTGAAAATCAGAATGAATGTTAATGCATCTACCAGCCCTGAGAGAGCTGTAGTCTAAACTGGCAGTGGTGAAAGCCAATAAGCAACCAATTTGCATGCTGATCCCTGAAAACACTCCAGTAGCTGGAAGCACCAGATGCTTCCAACTGGTAGAAATAAGGGGAAAGACGGTTTTTAAAAGAGCAGATTGGCTGAAAGTCTGTTTAAGAAGAAGTTAGAATCTCAAATCCTCTCACTTATTTTATATATTCAGGTTAGTGTATCTTCTCTAACCTGGTAGAGAATGGAAGGTTTTAGTTTCTGGAGAGGATAAAATAGATGGTAAAATGCAGCATTCATGAAGCAATTACAGGATGCTACTTTTAAAGTATATTTAGAAGCCAAAAAGAGCCCTTGAGAATTAAAAATATGGTAAGAGAAACCATAAACTCAAATGGCGACTTGAAAGTGAGCTGAAATCTCCCTGGAAGCAAAATCTCTCAAGAAAGAAAAGGAAGGAGGGAGGGAGAGAAGTCAGGAAGAAAGAGAGGAATGGAGGAAGGAGAGAGGGGGGAGGAAGAAAGGAGGGGCGAGAGAAAATAAAGTTTAGAGAGTACTTTAGTCTGTTTGGACTGCTATAACAAATACCATGGACTGGAAGGCTTATGAACAGAAATTTATTCCCCACAAATCTAGAAGCTGGAAAGTCCAAGACCAGGGCACTGGCGGGTTTGGTGTGTACTGAGGACTAGCATCCTGGGTCAGAGACCAACCCTCTTTTCCCTGTAACCTCACATGGGGAAACAGGAAGCCCTGGTTTCTTCAACGCCATAAAAGGGCACCATTTCCATCCCTGAGGGCTCAACCATCATGACCTAATCATTGCTCAAAGGTTCCACCTCTAAATACCATCACACTAGGGATTATAACATACAAATTCTGGGGCAGACAAATATTCAATCTATAGTGGACTGTCAGTCTAGGAGAGTCAATCTTCAAATAATGAGAATTCAGAAGAATGGAAGAAAATGGAAGAGAGGTAATCATCAGGAATATTTCAAATACTTTACATACAGAAAAATAAACATTTGTAAATTATAAGATCTGAGTGCCAAGACAATGGGCTCAAAATAGAGCTACACCAAGAGAAGATACATTATTTTTCAATCTAAAAAAGAAGAAGAAGCAAAGAAAGAAGAAAAGGAAGGATGGAAGAGAGAGAAAAAGAAAGAAAGGAAAAAAAGAAAGAAAGAACGAGAGAAAGAAAGAAAGATTAAAAAGGGTCTAAATTTTGGGAGAGATGGGGAGAGGGTGTAGAGATTACTCAAAAAAAAAATAAAAATAAAAATAAAAATAAAAAAAGAATGGCTTTGGGAGCCTATCATCAACACTGTTGATGGCTGGAAGAAAATAGAGCAATTACTTCAAGATTCTGAGCAAAAATTATTTTCTTTTTTTTTTTTTTAAGATTCTATTTCTTTACTTGAGAGAGAGAAAGAGAGAGCATGAGAGGAGAGTCAGAGGGAGAAGCAGACTTCCCGACAATCAGGGAGCACAATGCGGAACTTGATTCCAGGACTCTAGGATCATGACCTGAGCTGAAGGCAGTCGCTTACCCAACTGAGCAACCCAGGTGCCCCCAAAATTATTTTCAATTCAACTCCCAAATAAAATACATTCAAGACAAGGGTAGAGATGTTTTTAGATAGACAAAATCCTCAAAAATTGCCTCCTAAACACACTTACTCCATAGTGGACCCTGGAAACAGATCAGGCAATAAGCCAGAGGTGCCAAGAATCCTCAGGAAGATAATGAAAGGAAATCCAGGATGAATGGTTCAAAAAGACCTAGAAACAACCAATCCAGATTAAAGGAGATCAGTTTATGGTGGTGTTTTCTCCAAAAATACTAAAAATAGAACCCTTGTTGTGTCTAAAAGTACTGGAAGAGGATTTACATTACTTGGCAAAAACTTGAGGAAGTATAATGTGTACATGGAAAATAAAAAAATAAACAGAAAACACAATTTTAATTCCAGAAATTATGAAGAGTTACACAAGAAAATAATCGTGGTATACTACATGAATATTTACATGATCGTAACAATGTAAATTCTTAATAACGATTAAGGCAAAATTATAACATAACCCTCTTGGGAGGACGGCAGGAAGGAAAGTTTCTGCATAGTGGGCAAACATGTAGATAAAGTATATTTAAGTTTTCCATTATGGGAAGTCAACAGATACAGAAAGATCAAAAAGTAGCAGTATAAGCATGTCACTTGGAGGTATGACTATGAAAAGAATAGCTAAATGAATTAAAGTTGGTTGCCCCCAAATATTGAGGGTATGGACAGCAAGAGGCTGCTGTGCTTTTGGCCAAGAGCTTTATAAAATATTTACCCCATTTATGTATGCTTTAGGAAAAGAATAAACTTGTATGTAAAAAGAAGACCACTGCTTGTGTGAAGGGACCGTGCAATGGGTTCCCTGTATAGACAGGTACCTGGGCTGTAGAATTGTTAGTCTGGACTTTTGCCACCTGAGCTGAGGAAAGTGAGCACAAGGCTCATAGAAGAGGAGGGAGTTGTTTGGAACTGCTGGCAGCACTGGCATGGCAAGAATACAAGGTTTGTCTAGTGTATTAGCTTTTAGCTGCCATAAAACATAACCACAGATTTAGTGCTTTAAAACTAACTGACAGTTTTAATTTACTATTTTATAGTTCTGTAGATCAGAAGTCTGACATAGGTCTCACTGGACTACAGTCAAAGTGTCAGTAGGGCTACCTTCTCTACTGAGGTCTCCAGGGAAGACATCTATTTCATTGCCTCTTCCAACTTCTAGAGGTCACCCACATTCCCTGGCTCATAACTTTCTTCGCCCACCTTCAGAGCTAGTAAACTGGCATGTCCTCGTATCTTACCACCCTGACCCAGCCTTCTGCTTCCCTCTTCCATTCTTAGGACTTCTGTGATTTTATTGGATCCCTCTGGATAATTCAGGATAATCTCTCATTTAAAGTCAATTGGGATCAGCAACGTTAATTCTGTCTGCAACCTTAATTTCCCTTTGTCACGTAACATGACATAGCCATAGATTCCAGGGATTCAGACGTGAAAATCTTTGGAGGACTACCTATTCTTATCATCACTTAACACACCTAGGAACAGACTGTCTGAAAAACAATCTGAGGGGTTTGAAGTGGCGGGGGTGTGGGAGGTTGGGGTACCAGGTGGTGGGTATTATAGAGGGCACGGATTGCATGGAGCACTGGGTGTGGTGAAAAAATAATGAATAGTTTTTCGGAAAATAAATAAATTTAAAAAAAAACACACACCTAGGAACAGAATGGACAATTCAGAAGGTAGATGCACTTCAGCTATCTTGCTAGTACTTCACCTAAAAGAGAGTCCCGCTAATGAACTGTAAGTCAATCAGCCACAAAGGTAGACCAATCGTTGTGTGCTTTAAAGGGGAAAAATGGAGACAACTCTAGATCAAACACAAAAGAAAATTTGGTAGTGGAAAAGCTCAAAAGAAGCCATATATTTGGCTAACCATCAATAGTTAGATTGAATATTCTCCATAAAGCATAGACAGCCAACCATTGACAGTCAGAAAAGTGACAAAAACAAAACCAAAACAATTAGAGGATTGTGTATTCATACAGACAAATGGGGAGAGATTTGTCACTTTGATCTGTATCCCAAGCCCAGAAGATTCAGAACTTTTACACGATTTAGGAGTAGAATCCTGTAAGAAGAATACACTACCACCAAGTTACTCGACTTTATCCCTGGAGAAGAAGAGCTTTGAATCCATAAGATATTGATGCTCTAGACTTGATCAGGATTTTAAACAAAAGTACCTGATACAAATGTAGTGATCCAAAGGGGCATGTGCACCCGAATGTTTATAGCAGCAAAATGTCCACAATAGCCAAACTATGGAAAGAACCTAGATGTCGATCAACAGATGAATGGATAAAGAAGATGTGGTATATATCTACAATGGAATACTATGAAGCCATCAAAAGAAATGAAATCTCACCATCTGCAATGATGTGGATGAACTAGAGGGTATTATGCTAGGTGAAATAAGTCAATCAGAGAAAGACAATTATCACATGATCTCTCTGATATGAGGAATTTGAGAGATAGGGCAGCGGATCATGGAGGTTAGGGAAGGAAAAAATGAAACAAGATGGAATCAGGAGGGAGACAAACCGTAAGAGGCTCTTAATCTCACAAAATAAACTGAGGGTTGCTGGGGGGGGGGGGGGGGGGGGAACGGGGTGGCTAAGTTATGGACATTGGGGAGGGTATGTGCTATGGTGAGTGCTGTGAAATGTGTAAGCCTGATGATTCACAGACCTTAACCCCTGGGGCAAATAATACATTATATGTTAATAAAATTTTTACAAAATAAAAAATAAAAAGAAAGTGCCTGGAAAATTTACAGACTCTGACAAAGATGCAGTAAGAGATGGAAAAAGTAATTTATAGCATAGTAAATATTAGTGAAAAAAATTTTTTTAAGATTTTATTTATTTGAAAGACAGAGAGAGAGAGACAGCATGCAAGCATGAGAGGGGAGATCAGAGGGAGAAGCAGACTCCCTGTGGAGCCCAATTCGGGACCGGGATTCCGGGATCATGACCTGAGCTGAAGGCAGTGGCTTAACCAACTGAGCCACCCAGGTACCCAGTCAGTGAAAAAATTTTAAGTTTCTTATATTTTTACCTGGATAAATTTATATTCTTCAACAACCTGTTACAAGTATTGGAAAGCCAATTCCATTTGTATGTCACTCAGATTACATTAGCTCTGGGGAGTATAACAGAGAGGAAAAGGACACCCCCCAAGTGAGCTGGAGGACCGTGTTCTTTCCTCAGGCTCTTATTTCTAGCAACCATTTTCTTTAAAACTATATTCTCACTGTAAAATGAAAAAAAAATGGGGCTCCAGGTAAAAGTGGTGGAATCATTTTTCATTTTCTAAGCAGTGACAGAATGACTGGTGCTGTTATAAATACAAGCAATGAGTTCATGCCTTCATGATCTTAAAGTATATAAATGGAATCAACATTTTTCATTTCAAAGGTAAAAAAGAAAAAGTAGGAAAGAATCAGAGAAGTGATTTGCTTTTGCAATACAAACTATTTGCTCTGCTGTCATAGTCAGTCTCTTTACTCTTATTCATCCACCTCTTCAACCTCCTACAAAAAGCCTTCAGGGATGCAGCAACTTCTCAAAGAGTGACGGAGGGTACAGGTTAACATTTGGTGAACTGTTTCAACTTTAACAGTGGAGATGTATGTACTTTTGCCCTGAAAGACTGTAGAACAATTTTCAACATTCAGAACCTAAGATAGAAAAAACAATTATCAAGGCATTATGCAATCATAAAACAGTATACTCTACTGATGTTCTCTATTTTCTTTCTTTCTCTTTCTCTTTTCCAAATTTTGCTCTGTGTAGGAGACATCTCTATTACACACCCCTGTTTGTTTCTCTTTTCCTTCTAGGCAGATTGGAGAGCCAATGGGCTGGAAGTGAAGTGATACACGTCATGTCTGTGTTGAGATATTTAAGTTGGCAGTGCAAGGCCCCACCAGCACTCTCTTTCCCTGAAATTGTGAAAATGCATGTTGAGAAGCAGTTGGCAAAAGCTCAAAGCAGACTGGACTGTCAAACAACAACACTCAAGGCAGACAGCCTGGACAGGTAGACAACCCTCAACTGGCTTCAGGTGAGCAAGAAACAAAGCTTTGTCTGTTCACAGAGAGTTTAATTTTTTGTTGTTGTGACTGTATTATAACCTTGCCCATCCTGACTGATATACTCACTATGCATAACCTATTTCTCCATTTTGGTTTTCATCTTAAGTTGCCCTTAGGCATTTCTTTCTCTCTCTTCTCTCTCTCTCTCTTTTGTTCTTTTTCCCACATCAAACTGGTAATGTGCAGAGGTGGTAACAAGGTTTGAGGGAGGCACATGTCACACAGTACCATGAATACCCCATCACCCAATCATCACATTTATGAACTACAAAAGGATCTATCCATAGGCCTTTCTTCACCCTACTAAAAATGTGCTTGATCAATCCTCCAATTTCCGTGTGTCAGACATACATATATGAAGAGGTACAGGCATAAACACGATAAAGAACCAGTTTCTTTGGAATATAAAGCTAGCAAGAATCTTGTCGACTCTGTCTGCACCACGAATCCTCACTAGGTGATAACAGTAAGTATTGCGCTACCGTTTCTTGAGAAAGATGCCTTCCTATGACTGACAATTCAAAGTAGGGTAATGGAAAAAGCACAAACACTGGAACCAGAGAAACTCAGTTTTTCATTCAATTCTACTACCACAAGTTCTTTGATTCTGAGTAATGCTAAATTCTTGCAGCCTTGGAAAACATCTGCAAAATGGGGAATGAGACATCTGATTTGTGGGGTTTGGGAGTGAGTAAAGATAATGTACAGGCAAGAATATTTAACATAGAGTTAATGGTCAAGAGGATAAATATTACTGTCATTATCTGTTTTCTGGTAAGATTTTGGAAACTTACCAGGTGGTAGGGGCCTCGGGTTAGAAAACAAAGTTCCTAATGATATTCCCTTGTTCTCTAGTTTTGATGTCTCCTTCTGCTCAGTTCTCCTACACTGATTTCCCAAATTTCTGCAGGGATTAGTTCCCAATCAATCTAGATAGGTAACCGAAGAGAAACAAGCTCGTACAGCAATCCCCACTTCTCGGCGGGAGATACAGTCCAAGCCCCCTGGTGCCTGGACAGTGCTGAACCTTACCTAAGACTAGGCTTTTCCTGCACCTACACACCCATGACAACGTTTATTTTATCAATTAGGCACAGTAAAAGAGTAACAATAAGTAATAAGCAACGAGAACAATGATAAGAGACTGTAATAAAAGTTACGTGGATGCGGTCTCACTCTTAAAATCTTACTGCCCTGTACTCACCCTCCTTGCGACGAGGGATGATAAATCGCCTCCAGGAGACGAGGCGAGGTAATGACCGAGCGTCCTGACGTAAAGTTAGGCTTCTTTTTGTTGTTTTTTTTTTTTTTTAAGATTTTATTTATTTATTTGACAGAGAGAAATCACAAGTAGATGGAGAGGCAGGCAGAGAGAGAGAGGAAAGCAGGCTCTCTGCTGAGCAGCTTCTTTTGACGTTCTGCCGATTCGTCAGAAGGAGCATCATCCATCTGCAGACCCCGGTTGATGGCTGGGAAGTGAAACTGCAGAAAGAGAAACTGCAGATAAGGGAGAGTTACTGAATTCTTCTCACGCTAATAATAGGTTTTTTTTTTTTTTTAAATTTTCTGGGTTTTTTTTTTTTAAGATTTTATTTATTTATTTGACAGACAGAGATCATAAGTAGGCAGAGAGGCAGGCAGAGAGGGGCGGGTGGGGGTGGGAGGGGGAAGCAGGCTCCCCGCTGAGCAGAGAGCCCAAAGCGGGGCTTGATCCCAGGACTCTGGGATCATGACCCCAGCCGGAGGCAGAGGCTTTACCACTGAGCTACCCAGGCGCCCCTATTTATTATTTTAGAGAGACAAAGAGGGAGCTCCTGAATAGGGGGAAGAGTAGAGGGAGAAGCACATTCCCTACAGAGCCAGGAGCCAGACACAGGACTCGATTCCAGGACCCTGGCATCACAACCTGAGCTGAACGCAGAGACCCTCAACCGACTGAGCCACTCAGGTGCCTAATAGTAGTCTTTGGGCAAACAGCACATTGGAATTCCTGAAATGGCATGTGCTCTCACATCACACGTTGTTCATGTTACTGACACTGACTTGCGGCAAGCTTTGTGGAGTGTATTATGTATCCGGAAAGCAAAGTAGGAACACGTCTCTGGCCATGTAAGGCACCGATCTGAGTGTGGGAAGGAGTTACTTGGCATAGGATCTCTTGATTGTCTTCAGGGAGAGGTGGTGTAGATTAATAATTAAGTATATGCGTTCATGCCGGAGGTCTGTCAATTACAATCTATGTGACTGGACAAATAATTTTGCCTCGTGTTTTTTTTTTTTTTTTTAATGAGATTAGAAAAATGGTAATGTCACACACCTTTTGCTAGGGGATTGAACAGTTACATACAGCA
The DNA here is from genome assembly GCF_022355385.1 of Mustela nigripes. NCBI lineage: Eukaryota > Metazoa > Chordata > Mammalia > Carnivora > Mustelidae > Mustela > Mustela nigripes. The sequence goes on along the minus strand of NC_081560.1, from coordinate 28,607,957 downwards.
TCTTTACAGCAATGCTCAGCACCTAGGTACGATGTTAGTGTGGCTATAATCACTATTGGGTTAAAAGGAGATTCGGTAGAGGGTTGATCATAGTTTTCTAGAACTTTGATTTATGTTTACACCAGCTTCTCAACTGCACTTTACCTGAGTTATATCCTTTCTTATGAGAATAATAAGACAATCCTCTAGGGCTATGGGACTTCTCAGCTTCTATTCCTATTTCTGCTCTTTAGAACAGAAGAAGCTGTCTAGAAATAATGCAAGTAAAAGTGCATGCTTATCGGGAATGGCCAATGGCAAATGTCAGGGTTTTGTAACAGCCCAGAAATACAGATATTTTTTAACTCTCCAAACTTAAAATAAGTACAGGCCAAATACTGCCACTGGAAACACTGGGGAAATTTTGAAGTTCTCAGGCATGGCTGGTCTTCTGCTTGAGTAGAATCAGCGGAGAAGTTAATTGTGAAGGAAGAGGAGAGGATAAGATTATAATAGGCTAGGAATGCATGGGGGTGTTCTAGGTCTTCTAGCCACATTGTCAGTTGAAGAACAAAAACTACCCGTGTAAGTTCTAAGTCACGCAAATACATATAAAGTCTAAGTCTGTCATCAAGGGAGAGGGGAATGCCTCCTTAGTCTGAGGGTTAGTCTAAGTTAGTGACCAGGAACTGACAAGGGAACATCAAGGAGCTTTCTGGAACCTCGTTATAAGCAGCCACGAGAAGCAGTTGGTAGAACTGGCCTAAGAGCTGTCCTTCTTTGACAAGTTAGTTCATATATTTAAACATTTATTAATCACTGGCTATAAATTCCAGCCCCACTGATTATGTGAAGCAACAATGATAGAAACAGAATAGAATTTAAGAGTAAGCTATGGAACTTAGTGACTGATTAGATTGGAGAGGTGAGGAAAAACAGCTAAGGAGACTTTTCAGTTTTGTGGATTCTAGAAAATATCATTTGGGGAGGAACGATGAGTTTTTAGTTTGGGGTGCACTGTAATTGCAAGGTATTAGAATGTGATTTTTCTTACCTTTTAAAGACCACTATAAATGGAATAAGGAAGGCAGAAACCTAATGTTAGTGCTTCAAGAGAAATTGGAAGGTAAGGAAATGGAGATAATGATTATGGTCTATTCTTACAAGAAAATTGTGAAGGAAGACACACCTGGTACTATAATTATATAATGAGACATGCAGCAAAGGATTTTTTTTTATGAAAAAAATAGTTTAATAGCTTGATGAGAAGAATAAACTTGGAGACAGAGATTCAAAGAAATGATGGATCATTGGCTCCAGAAGAGTTGGGGTTCAGATCAAGTTTATAAAGAGAAGGGAAATCTCATTATTTGGGTTTAGAGGAAAACAGAATTTTTTTCTACAAGGGAAGGGAAGGAAAGAGATTTGTTCTGGGTCCCTAAAATCAAATGGAGGGCTCTTAAAAAGAGATCATATTTTGGCTAAAAATATAGACAAACAAAGTGGTTTTTAATGTCAAAAGTATAATGGATCGTCTAGAGTGGTTTTACATTATTTTTGATTGGAGATAGGCAAGAAACACCTAAATGACTAATTATCAGAAATGTTTATACATTTGAAATACAGCAGCTCATTTGAATGACCCAGTCCAGTGCTGATTTTCTGATCTGCAGAACTTGTTTTACATGTTTGCTTTCTACTCTAACACCATCTTGGAGATTTTTCAAAGACCCAGAGAGCAGACAAATATTGATTTTAAATTAAGCTTGTTGGAAGACTTGAAATCCCATGCTTATATCTGGTAGGGGGAAGTACATTTTCACCTTTAAATGGCAAGGAAATCGAAGTAGCATTTAGGTTTTTTAAACCTAAATTCAACCATCTGGGCCTTTGTAATGTAATACAAATTTGAAGACACATGCCCTTGGAACTTATTTGAATAATGGAGTTCAGATGATGTTGTTGGGGTAAAAGAAAAATATGATTATGCTGTTTCATAATAGGGATGGTTGTGAGGTAGGGAGAAGGGAGCCAGATTTGTAGATGTTGAAATATCAGTCATCATAGGACCAGCACGGTGCAGAAGAGGAATCATGTCTTCTAAAGAGTACAATGAACAATTACCTTAACACAACCAACAATTAACAACATGGCACATTTCTGACTTACATTTAAGCAATATTCATCCACAAATAGTTTTCAAAGTGTATGGTTATGTTTTGACTATAATTTTAATTTTAAACTATTTTAAAGTGAGAATACATAAAATATGAAAAAAGATTATTCTATTAATATACAGAGGAAGAATTGTGCTGAATCTTGTACTATGCTAAATCTTTCTGACATGGACAAAAAATGATTCCTACCTTTTTGTATTTTTATTACAATTTTAATCACTGAATTATAGACTTTGCACACGATAAGTTATTTTGTAGTCGATCAAAATAAGACACTAAAAGGCAAAGTACGTAGTATACCTATGGTATTCTCTTAATCATAGTTATGCTTCTTTCAAATGGACTCAGACGACCACATCACACTCAACTCTAAACTTATCACCAAGTAGCCTCCTACCAGTTTTCAGCCTAGGAAAATGCAGAAATGGGCCATCTAACTAAACTCCTGAGAGTCATCGGGCAGGTAGGAAATAATTGCTTATTAGGTAGAAAGTTACTAGTAGGCCAAATCCAAATAAAAGGATTGACTATGTTACAGAAAGTAAAATTACTCTTAACTCTTTTCAGAAATTTCACTGTAAGTTTCCATAAGTAAATGCCATTGTGTCTATCAGAGTGAACAAAATTTGTTAAGATACCAAACACAAGGTAAATCTATCTACACAATCTAAAATACAGAGCTTCAAGTAACATGATCTCCTTCTGACAAACATCTTATAATTCCAGAAACTGTCTTTTGCTTCAAAACAAGTAACAATTACTTTCTCAACCTGTAAGCATTTAAGCAATCCAACCTAATTACGTCGACTCAAATATATTTGTCAGTGACAATGAATAAAAATAAGCAATAATGTATGTGAGTCAAACAGGAACAACTTGTTACAACCATAGTATAGGAAGTACAGATACTTTACTTCCCCTTTAATTCCATTTTTTATTTAGTGACTGTACAATATTCTTAGTTTCCTAGCACTTTTTTTGAATTTATGAGCTAAGCAGATTCTGCAGAGAAAGTACTCTCCTTCTTTGCCCATCTGCCCCTAACTTTATTCATATTAGAGATACTTTGGAAATAATTTGTAGAGTAAGGAAACTAATGGGAAACCTGGACATTTCACAACCACAAATGATTAGCTCTTACATTAGACAATTCCCAGACACATCAAAGTGAGATGGTCAGCTTTAGCAAATAAAAATACAAGACACCAGTAATTAAGCTTGAATTTCAGATAATAATTTTTTAATATAAATGTGTCCCAAATAGTGCATGGAGTGCACTAAAATATTACCTTGTACTAAAAAATTATTCATTATACCAAAAATTGTTCACTAAATATAGTACATCATAGTGTGCTAAAATTATTTTGTACTAAAAAATTATTCACTTTTAACCAGGCATCTTGCATTTTACCTGGCAATCCTCCACAGAGACATTTTGTAGTAGCAATATCTTTTTTTCCTATTAGACTGTGTGTTCCTTTATGGTAGGGATGGATTAATTCATACTTGAACAGTCAGCCCCTAAAGCAATGTCTGATATATAATGGTTATACAATAAAAATGTATTGAATGAATGAATGAATGAATGAATGAATGTAAAGGATGAATTTAAAAGAACTGATATTGATAGATATAAATATTTACTTTGTAGCTTATTTTGTTGGCATAGCTCAACAAAATAACTATTAGTGGTACTATGAAAGAGTGAAGCCAGAGTTGCAGACCCAGCAGAGTTACCACTTTAGCCAACTGGTATGAGAAACAGCACACCTGCTATTCTCTTTCTGGCTACAGCTGTGGCTGTGCAGTAAATGGAAATGGACATAACCTTTCTTTTATGCCTGTGACCACTGGATGCCCAGCTGAAACTTTGGCTACACCTGAGAAAACCACAGCTCTAGCCAAAAACTAAGATGAAGACCCCCCTAGAAGATCCACATCTTCATTTGCATATTGGAGGATTAAGGAGCTTATGGTGAAAACTGAAGAACTGAACAAGTCTCCCATGAATTGCCACTGGCTGATTCTGGATGCAAGTCACTCAAAAATCCCAGATGAGACCCTCAAAAAGCAAGATTTCCTTCCATTCATCTATGCAACCATCATATTGATTGTATCCTGGTTTGTTATTGTTTGAGGGGAAGAAAGTATGTCCCAGGAATGTGCAAAATGCTTGCATGTAAATACAAACTCTCAGGACTGAGAAGTGATTGACATGATAGAGCATAACATAAATTAACTTTACCAGCACTCGTGCACACACCCACACACAGGCCATGCACAGAGTATAAATATATATTTTTAAAAGATACAATTATGTTTAAAACTTTTAGGATATATATCTTCATATTTTTATCTGTTGATATATGGAAAAATAGTTAGATAAAAAGATAAATAAATCTAAACTCTGAATAAAACCATGTGGTTTTCAGGTTTATAACTTTAACTCACAATGGCTAATGCATATTGACTATGATGTGTCATAACACAACTCCGGAATGATCATGACCCCCAATAAAGTTGTGAAATGTGAGATATAATATGTTTTTGTTGTTCCCGCCCTTCTGATACCTTCTCTTCTCCCACACTTGGACTGTTGCAGTGACCTAATTTTCTAAGGACCTGAGCCTCTGGAGCTTCCCACTCCACCACCCTCCCCAGGACTATCAGATCCACATTGGTTGGTCCTCCAAGTCCATTTTCCATCGTCACTCAGTCACATGGAATTGGTTGCTATTCCTCTCCCTGCACAAACCTTAATAGCACTTTGACCACTCCCCAAGGTGACTTTTGTGCCTTTCCAGGTAAATAACAATCTTTTTAAATATGGGAATGAAATTAGCAGAAACCACAGGATCTACCTGCCCCTTTTACCAGGATAGCCTTGATTTCAACAGTATCTTTGTTTTGTGATCTAGCTCAAAAGAGTGATTAGTGATGTGACGTTTTGACCAAGTAAGGGGAGATGGGAGGATATTTGTTATTGTTGGATTCTTCTGGAAGGCTGCTAGCATAGACTTGATCATTGAGACCACTTGGAACACCACGCATGCCCCTGAGCAAGCTTACTTTCTAAACAACTGAAGTTCTTGGAACTTCACTAAGTAAATATAGTGCATCATAGTGCACTAAAATTGTTTTGTACTACAAAATTATTCACTTGTAACCAGGTATCTTGTATTTTACCTGGCAATCCTCCACAGAGACATTTTCTGGTAGCAATATCTTTTTTTCCTATTAGACTGTGTGTTCCTTTATGGTAGGGATGGAGTAATTCATACTTGAAGTCAGCCCCTAAAGCAATATCTGAAGTTCCTCCTATGTTGGAAGTTTCTCCTATGGCTCTTTCTTGCTTATTACTTCAGATACCATCTCCTCCGCTAGGAAATCAGTGTTTCCCATAGTCTGACTCCACTCAATCTGCTCAAATTTAATTCACACTGTTTTTATAGCTCATGATATCTGCTTTTCACTTCCACCTCCACCCCCATGCACATCAATTTTTCTCCTGGCTTGTCCTTCTCGATTAATTACACATCTCTAGGAAACCTTCTCTGCCTACTCCAGCTCATGTTAAGGCTTTCTTTAAGCTCTCAGCACGTTTCTAGTTAATATCTACACTTTTTGCTAATGGTAGCAAAAATTTTCTTCTTAGGTGGAAACTCACATGAGCAATCATCAATCCCCATTATAACGCTTAGAAAAGTTACAGCATTTTTATGATAATTCGTGGGAAAAACAAGATCAAGGCTCAATTCCTTAGTCCATAGATGTACTCCTGAATAAACATTCCAGACAGATTTGAAATTTGTTATTACATGGCTGTAATCAATTCCTGAAGCAACAGCAAATGACATCATTAGCTCTGAACATTCAAACTAGTGTTCAGAGGCTGTGTATATTAGTGAGAATTGGTAGTAATACTCCAAATACATTCAGAACTCAATTTTGTGTGTGATAAGCTTTCTTTAAATATTTAAGCTGAAATACTATTTTAGAACCAAGAACAGGACACAGGAGTACACACTGTACGGATAACCTACATCAAATGGTTCCTAAGAATAAGGGATAATTCCAGAACCTGACTTTCAATGCCTTACAGTGGATTCCTAAAAGGCTCCAAATTCGGTCTCACATAAGTAGAAAAACGTACTTAACGCCTAAAGGATATATAAATGAAAAGCTCGGAAAAGCACACAGATTTTCAGGGCTCTGGGCAGTCAGCCTCATGGAGGATACCCGTTGTCTTATCTTTTCATTTTGGCTTCAGATTAATCCGACAAACATTTAGGGTACACCTACTGACTATTTTGCCTTTGTGCTAGGAGCTGGGTTAGAATGATAAATAACGCGAACTCCCTGCCATCAAGGAGTTCAGATTAGTTAGAGAGACCACTATAGAAACAAGCAATACGGCGTGACATTTCCAGCTCTGAGGCAGCAGAACGCAGGTGTTATAGTTCTTGTGTATATCCATCAATCACGCAATTAAAAAATCTTTCCGTGCAACCCTGTGCGAGGAGTTACTTGGGTAGTGCCCTCTGGGAGGAACATTCACGGAGTTGAAAGTTCCTCCAAGCAGCTGTGCACAGCACGACAGTTTGACTGGAGCCTGAGGAGGGGGCAGGGTCTCACTGGTCACAATCAGGGCCGGAGATTATTTGCAGTCAACTGCCCCAGAGGTAATGGGGTTTGGAACTACTTTGGTGATTTGGTAAAAGAAAGAAAACCGAGAGGGGAACCCAGCTTACCCAGGAGCCCCCACCACTTGCTGATTGGACCCACTTAGCATCTGCAGGAAGGACAACAATAAAATGAAAAAAAAAAAAAATTCCAGGAGTGAACCCCAAAGGTCAATCTCTGGCTGTGCGGGACAATGGGGGTCTGGCCTCCTCTTCTCTTCCCAAAGGGTGAAGGAGTCTTAATGAAGAGACATTTTCTCCGCGAAGATTCTAAACCCCAGCGGGTTCCACTAACTCCAGAGCAGCGAAGCCACCGGCAGGGACCCGGGGAGGCGGGGGGGAGGGGTGTCGCTACGTAAAACGCTACTCTGGGGCTGGGACTCTGAGCAACAGCCGTACCCCTACACCCCTCCGCCCGCCGCGCGCGACCCCGGGCCGGCTGCACGCTCCCAGCGGCGCGGTGCTGCGCCCCCGCCCCCGCCGAGCCGCGGCGCGCACACCCGGGCCGGAGCGCGCCCCCGGCACTCGGCTTCGCCGCTCTCGGAGCGCTCAGACCTCGGCCGCAGCGGGCAGAGGAGACCAACTCCCGCGCGCCCGCCCGCATGCGCCTCGGGTAGCGGCACCGGGTTCCCGCGACCACCGCGCGTCCTGCTTCCAATTATTCCCGTCTCAGTCCCTCTGCTGGCGCTCTCTCTCTCCCTCTCTCTCTCTCTCTCTTTTTCAGACACACTCACACACGCACACACACACAATCTCACACCAATCTATACACTGGAGAAGAAAACACTTCCTTCGCGCCTCCTCCCTCCCCACCCCAAGAAGCCGAGCAGCCGCGTGGTGGGGGGCCCCCGGACCGTCTGGAAATGCTAATCCTAAAGCGCTTCCTCGCTTGTATCCAGCTCTTCTGTGTTTGCCGCCTGGGTGAGTGATCAGACCTCAGTGGGGTTTCATCTCCGGGATCGTTTGGGACGCGGTGGAGGGGGATTGGAGAGCCTTAGGTGCTTGCTGCCGCCGCCGCCATCTAGCAAGGAGGGGAAACGCACGGTGGGCTGAGGATCCCACGGAGCTGGCGGCGCCGCGATGGGTGTCAGCGGCTTGGGAGAACGCACCCCCTCCCCACCTCGCACCTCCGCCACCTTCTGTCCGCCCGCGGGGTGCTGGGCCAGAAGAGAGCGGCTTCTCATTCTGGGTTGCTGTCCGCACAGCTCTTGTCTCTCCTGTTTTGCAAAGTGTGAAAAGAGCCTTTTAGGTACACAGAAGAAGAGAACTACAACCAAGGTGCGGGGCTACGTCTTAGATAATGTTTTGCTTTTAGATTCATTATGAGCTTGAATGAAAAATACACGTGCCCTATGCGAGTTACACACACACACACAAGCACACACGCACTCCCAAAAGGTAGTAACAGGAACAAGCACCAACCTGACTTTTCAGTGTTTTCCTGTACTTTTAATTTAGTCACATTCAAGTCTGGGCAGTTAGGTTAAAAAAAAAAAAAGTTTCAATCAAAATTTCTTTCAGTGTTCTGCCACTGCTGCCAAAGTCAGAGGAAAGCTGCAGGTTGATGTGTTTATTCATGGATTCGTCTTTCGTCCACCACCTTCCAGGTTACACATTCAGTAGTGAAATTGTGCTTTGAAACAGCCAGTCAGAATTATTTACCTGGAATGCAGATTCAAGTGTTCCAAGTTATTTTCCAGAAGGATTGTAATATTGGATTTTGACATTTTATTTTTAAAAAATCTTTTTTCCTTCATGAAGATTTTCTATTACGATGGACTATAATAGGTTTGGAGGTATTGACCTGAAAGTTAGAAAATGTATCTTAACTTGTGAATACACATATTTTTCACTCTTTTCATTTTGAGGATCCCAGGTTTTTTTTTTAATTTTAGATTATTCATTGTAGATATTAACCTACATTTTTATTCAATATAGATGGTGGTGCTCTTGGCACAGTAAGCTTTACAAGGAGAAATCATCCTCATAGTCTAACTATTGAGAGTTACATTTCAAATATGGTGATAATTGCCACCAGCCCCACCACCCCGCCCCCCGACACACAGATACATGGACATAATTTAAATTCTGAAAGCTTTACAAAAATACTCGGGGGTGATGTGATACACAAGGTTGACATTTAAGACTAGCAGGAGAATCTGGTCTTGGTTTTCTCTAAAACCACAGAGTTGAATCTGGGGTGTTGGGGGCCGGGGGGAGTGGGGAAGACATTTTTTGGAAGTGCTGTACACGTCAAATACACACCTGTTGAATCTGCATTTCTGTTATAGATCTATTTTAACAAGGAAGCCAGATCCTTTTGTTATTTGGATTATTATTTAAAATAAATCTCACCATAGTACAGATATAAACCAGAGAATATTGCTTTGTATGCCATCCAAACTACTGCTTTGAATATATTGTGAATTTTTAAAAAATTGAACTATAATTTGCATAGCACACGGCTCATCTTTTTCAAGTATACAGTTCAGTGGGTTTTAATATACTGACAAAGTTGTACAACCATCACCACTATCTAATTACAGAACATTTTAATCACCCGGAAAAGAAAATCTATTAACAGTCATTCCTTATTCTCTCTGACCCCAGCCCTGGCAACCGCTAAGCTTTCTCTTTTTGTAGATTGGCCTATTGAGCATTTTTATATAAATAGAATCATACGATATGTGGCCTTTGGTATCTGACTTCATTCACTTAGCATAATGTTTTCAGAATTCATCCCTGTTGTAACCTGTATCTGTACTTCATTCCTTTTTGTGGCTGAATGATATTCCATTCCAGTATAACATGGTTTGCAAAGGCTTTTCTCAATAAAGCATTATTTATAACCTATTATTTTTGGTTATACAGATTTTGATTTATTGGGTGTTTTCTTTAATGCTTTGATGATATAAAATTTAAATGTAAAGAATGAAATTGTTTAATAGTATTACAAGTTTATATAATGATATTGCATATAAGCCTGTATTAGAACTTAAAATGTGCTTGTGTGTGTGTGTGTGTGTGTATGACTGAGAGGTGACAACTTTTGTGTATCCCTTTCCATTTTAACAAAGTTGACCTCTTACATTGTTGTCCGCATGTTGACCAAAGGGCCTTGTCCATCTCAAATCACATGACTATCTTGATTTCAAGATAATATGTTTTGAAGCATATTATCTACAAATAAAACATGCAGCCTCCATTTCAATTATTTCTCCCTCAACAATTACTGTAGCATTTGTAGATATATTTATTGCTCATCTTAAGCATATTATCTACAAATAAAACATGCAGCCTCCATTTCAATTATTTCTCCCTCAACAATTACTGTAGCATTTGTAGATATGTTTATTGCTCATCTTCAGTATTCCTGGGGCCCATGAGGTGGCCTGGTACAGGTAATAAATGCTCAGGAAAGGTCTGTCAACTGAGAGGTACCATGTTGGATGAGCTCTCCAAGACAGTTTAAATGAACGTTAGGCTGCCATGCTTATCATTATCCTGGAACGAGTTGCAGCTTTCACTAAGGTGTTCCTTGTTAGCAATTAAGAATGAGTTAGCAGTTAATGACTTTACCACTTTTTGTGTTTAAGATGTCCTGATGTTTTGAACTGGACATATAGACCAATTGTTTCTTTCAAATAACTCTCCAAATGGGGAAAAAATAATTAAAGTATTCGGACTGGCACAAATCCTTTCTTTCCAAATTAATATCAAGGATAACTGGAGACTAAAGAGGAACAAAATTGTTTTTGGTTTTGTTTTTGTGGGTGGGGGTTAAATATATTTTGGGTCCTTCTGTTTGGGTAATTCTGTCTGGATTGGCTTGTGGTCTCAACACTCTTCGCCAGAACGAGCTAGATCATGGATCTCACACTTGAGTAAGCATCAGAATCACCAGGAGAACTTACTAAAACACGGATTTAGGAACCCACTCCTTAGAGCTTCTGATTCGGTAGTCTGGGATGAGGCCTGAGAATCTCATTGTCTAACAGATGCCTAGGATATGGTCATGCCATTGGTCCAAGTCCATACTTTGACAACTGCTGAGCTAGTTTGCATTTAAATGTTAACAAAGTTTCTGGATTACTAATGAGGTTTTATAGTGGACTTGATTTCCGATACCCAACTTAATAATATTTTAAAAAATTCTATGAGTTAGACACATTGAATGTTATTCAGCTGAAGGCAATGCTGAATCAGAGACGGAGAAATTGAAGATGACTCCAGGATAATTCCCTAAGGGAATTTCAACCTTCTTAGAATAATTAAGAGGTTTTCTACTAGGTGGAGAACTAATCTAATGGCATTGCAACTCTCATTATTTAATCTTGACCCACTGAACAGGTAATAGGAAAAACTGCAGTGGCTTTCCTGTAAGGAGGCTTAACTATGAGTCATAGAGGAGAGGTAGGTGTTTTAAGAGCTTTTAAGGAATAGTTTCTCTCAACTAATGAGAATTCAGCATCTTTGAATTAAGGGTGTTATAGCCTTGCAAGGTACACTAAATTTAAGTCTTTAAACACTGTTGTGAAATATGTAATGAATCAGATTCTGAACTTTTAGGTCATATCTTAAACTGCTTTAAGGAACACATTAACTACAAATTATACCCAATTCTTTTGCAAGAATTAATTGCTTAATTTGTCCTAAGTATGGAAGCATCAGAATCCAAAATGTTGTGACTCTCAGCTTGGTCTGTTTATTCTCTGAAAACAAATTGTAACCAGGAATAGAAAATATTCATGCTTTTTCTCCCCAAGTAATAACTAGTCTCCATTCAGAAAATTAATTACTTTTGATTTGCAGAGTAGCAATTTTCTTTATTTCATCTGTCTCTCCTTTTTATGTAGACTGTACTTGCTTTCATTTAGGGAAGTTTGCCAGGATAAATCATTTTATTGACGAATTCATTTATGTTCTCATGTCTGCACTAAATATTTGGGAACGTGCTTAAAATTTTATGTTGTGGGAATTTTGCTTCTGGCAGAAATTCAGGTTTTTCTGGAAACATGATCTGTGTTTCCCCATTCCCCTTACTCCAACAAGCTTTGAATTCTGTCTAACCTGGTAGCTTTGCTTGACCACCCGTTTACCAACCGTTCAGACTGTGGTAAGGAAACGGAACCCCCTCATTCAAAACCAGACGATCTCGAAAGAAGGGCTTGGTCAACACAAGCTCCTCTTGTGTTTTATTTCCATTTACCATCTACTCAGTGTTTGCCAGCTGCTGAATATTTTATGTACAATTTTCTCATTTCGTTCTCCCCCAGACTGTTGAAGGTAGGTGTCTTCATTTTACACATTTTATGCCTGAGGAAAGTGAAACACAGAAAAGTCAAATGGCTTACCTAATTTCACACAGCCTATCTTAGTCTGTGCATTCCTTCCGACTCTCGAGCCTGAACCTTTTCCTCTTTTCTTTCCTAGGAGACCAGTTTCCTGTTTGGAATTTACTAGCTTGCTTCCTAAGAGATGTGATGCTACATTGCCCATTCCATGGGCTTTCTTGCAGTTCTCTATTCATGATTTTCTTCGTGTGTTCCCATATTTTGTTTTTCCCCCTTTAAAAAACAAAAACAAAAACAAAAAAAACTAAGGCATAGTTTACTCTAGAAAGTGTACCATCTTGAAAGTTCTGACAAATGTGTGTGGTCACTTAACCAGCGGGATCCAGATGTAGCACGTTCCTGTCCATAGTATTCTAACTACTCTTGTTACATGTTTACTGAGTGCCTGACATCAGCTAGGCAGTAAAAATTAAGCAGTCCTAACATTCATCATGCCTCCAGTCCGGCTGATCTGATTCAATCTCCACAGTGAAAACCCTCCTTAAATCTCACTTTTAAGATACTTTCTACATTTAGAACTAGTTGAGAATAACAGGCTTTCTGAAATATCTCTTAATGTGTTAAATATCTTAACTTTCAAATATTTTAGAACGTTTCCCACTTCATCAAGAAAGCTGTGGTGAAAGTCAAAGTCAATTTAAACAAGACATAGACATGTTTAGATTGTGCTTTCAACTTTTAATGTTTTATTGGGAGTGAGCCCTAGCCCAGTTTCAGGTTATGAAGTAAATCAGTTTTTATCCACGTTTGTAATTCTTCTGAGACATGTATAACATACTGTTATAGGCATTAAGGGCAGAATTATTTGATCATATTTCAAAATTCTAAAATACTTATATTTTGGAACTATGATTTCTAATGCCATAGCCACTAGGCATATGTGACAGTTCAATTTTAAGTTTATTAAAGTAAGTTAATTCAGTTCCTCATTCACACTAGCCACATTTCAAGTGCTCTGTGGTCATATGTGGCTTGTGGCCACTGCATGGTGTGGAGAACATTTCTATCACTGCAGAACATCAATTGAACAGCTATTTTAGGATCACAAAAAAGTGGATAAAATGTTGAGTGTTAGTACTGACGAGAAGTTGTCAACAACGAAAAATGCTTCTAAAGTCATTAAAATTATTTAAAGTGTTGCATTACTTTTGTCCTGTATTGCATCAGCCATATAAGAACCACAAAGAGGTTCTGGTGGCCTTGGGTAGAGAGCAGCAATAGAAGAAGAAAATTCAGTGACCGCTTGGTGGTCTTTATGGACTCAGACTTCTAGTTCAGGAGTGAGGGTTCTGTCCTCACAGCTCACGTCCCACAGTTTGTTCTAGCATTCACTCTATTGTTTTTGTTGTATCTGTCTGTCTCCCGCACTAGACTAGCTTCATGAGGGCAAATACTTTATTTCATTCATCTTTGGACTTAGTATTCTTGGCCTTAGCACCTACAGACCATGCTTAATAAATCTTTAATGCACAAGATCATAGAGAAGTCTGTGAAGCTTCTTAGCAGGACCTTTTTGCTGTTGGGATCAGCCAGTTTCCTCTGGTCTTTCCTGCTTCTGATTCTTATCCTGATCTTTTGAGTTAGGTCCGCATTCACCTTGACCCATCCATCTTTAATGCCACTTCTAATGGCACCAGGGCTTCTCTTTCTTTGATTGTCCCATGAATGCACATGAGTATCACATAGATTCGGGAACTCTCTGCATGGAAAATAAAGTCCCCATGATTGATACTGCATGTGTAGTGACAGGAGCAATTTTGACATTTAATTATAGATGTCTTGGTACTGGTGAAGCTTGGCTATGTCCCAGGGGGCAGGGCATCAGGTCAGTGCATGTGTGCACACATGTTCACCTGTTACAGAGGATAAGATAGTGGGGGTTAAGGGCTGGTCAGTAATGAGAAACGAAGTGTCTTGAATCCATGCAGACTGTATTTTCAGTCAGTCAACTGCCCAAGACAGTTCTGGAAACTGGACAAGGGACAGGAAGTGCGGTTTTATCATGTGGCTATGCATGCTTTTAGAATGTGTCTATAGTTTTATCATTAATCACGGAGATGATGTGCTGCGCCTAGCTTAGCCCCGCATGTGGATGTTCAACAAATATTTGAACTGAGTTGAATGCAAACGGAACAGATAATGGGATGAGTTAGAAATCCTCACAGGAGTTAAAAACAGAAAAAAGACTTGCTCTTCTATTGGGATATTTGCTTTTTCTCTCACTCACCATCCTTCCTTTCTTTGGGGGGATTGTATATGTGTATGCCTTCTTTATTCCACCTTCACTTTCTTTAAGTATGAATCTAAGATTAACAACATGGATGGAACTAGAGCATATCATGCTTAGCGAAATAAGTCAAGCAGAGAAAGACAACTATCATATGATCTCCCTGATATGAGGAAGTGGTGATGCAACATGGGGGCTTAAGTGGGTAGGAGAAGAATAAATGAAACAAGATGGGATTGGGAGGAAGACAAACCATAAGTGACTCTTAATCTCACAAAACAAACTGAGGGTTGCTGGGGGGAGGGGGTTTGGGAGAAGGGGGTGGGATTATGGACATTGGGGAGGGTATGTGCTTTGGTGAGTGCTGTGAAGTGTGTAAGCCTGGTGATTCACAGACCTGTATCCCTGGGGATATAAATATATGTTTATAAAAAATAAAAAAAAAAAAACAGCAACAACACTCCACATTGCTCAGCATCTTGATGAAGAGTTTGATAAAGAGGAGACTGATACTATTTGATACCATTATTTTAAAATATTTTTACTGTGTTAATATAATTTGGGGAGCTTCATAGTTGACATTATTTTTTTTTTCTTTTGGTTCTTATGTATTGATTGAAATAATCTCTACACCCAGCCTGTGGCTTGAATTTACGACCCTGAGGTCAAGTCACATGTTCATCCAACCGAGCCAGCTGGGCATCCGAGTAATTAATACGATTTTTAAAGTATGGGTTAACATTTCCTTCTTCCTAAAAATTCTAATATGTTAAAGTGGGCAGGTTGCTTTGGATTCTTTGGGGTTTTTCCTTCTGATACTTGGCAGAGATATTAGAGTAAATTCAGTTATTCAGGGTCCTTGTTAATGTGAACCTTCTGGTCTCATTCAGTAAGCATGGGTCAATTTATGTACACATTGGAGAAAGATAAAGCTTTTACAAGTTTCCTTGGAAATATAGTCTTCATGTATTTGTAAAGAATAATTTATTAATTAGCAATAAAGAAGGATTTTCCATTAAAATATCAATAACAATGACTACAGATAGCTTTCCACTCTTGGAGTATTATTCTTTCCTTCGCTTTCTCTGCTTTTCCTGTTAACATTTACTCCATAATTTTTCTGTTCTTTCACCGTCACTGACTGGACCGCTTGTTTCTTAAATTCTGAAGCTCTAATATATTTAACTCAAGATAGGGCTTGATTCTAGACCTTTCCTCTGAAGTGATCAACTCAATACCATGAATAGGAATAAAAGAAAATGTTGCCATTTTAAAATGACCTTTTCTGGGATGCCTGGGTGGCTCTGTCAGTTAAGCATCTGCCTTTGGCTCAGGTCATGATCCTGGGGTCCTGGGATCGAGCCCCGTATTGAGTATAGGTTCGGTGGGGACCCTGCTTCTCCCTCTTCCTCTGCCTCCCACTCCCCCTGCTTGTGCTTTCTCTCTCTCTTTCTCTTTCTGAAAAATAAATACATCTTTAAAAGAAAATTAAATAAAATGACTTTTTTTAAAGCAGAGATCATGATCACCACTGGAGTCCTGATTGTGTGATTATCATAACAAAATCCTGCCCAGATATAAAGAACTTTCTAGATTTTCTCATGGTTTTCAATCACATTGTCATCAGAAAATTGAAAGTGATTTCCGTAGGGACATTTTCACCCTCTTGGATTTCTGGAATGGGATATATAAAAGGGACATTCCCCATTCCCCTGACACATGACTTGTACAGACTCTCGGTCTGCCCATAGGAGCATACTGCACGTGCAATATGGTTGTTGTGTTTGTTTCAATGCAGAAAAACAAAGTGATCACCACTGATCTCGGTCAGTGGTTCACAGTCCTGGCTGTATTGTGGAATTATCTGGTGTTGTGAACTGAATGTTTGTGTCCCTCCCAACTCCTGTTTTGAAGTCCTACCACCCAATGTGTCTGGAGTTTGGAGGTGGGGCCTGTGGGAAGTAATTAGCTTTAGAGGAGGTCATGAGAGTGGAGTCCCCATGGTCGAATTCCTTTCCTTGTAAGAAGAGAGAGACCAGAGCTTACTTTCTCTGTTTCATGCGAGGACAGAGTTAGAAGGTAGCCATCCGTAAGCCAGGAAGAGCTCTCTCCAACTAGCCCCTTGATCTTGGACTTCTTAGCTCTACAACTGTGAAAACGAACATTGTTTAAGCCACTCAGTTTACGGTATTTTGTTATAGCAGACCAGGCTGACCCTGTACCTGGGAAACTTTTAAAACATACTGATGTCTAGGCTCCACCCTGGATCAAGTATATGCGTGAGTGCAGAGCCCAGACATGAATATATCTTTTGAAACTTCCCAGGTGATTACAGAGTAGCCAAAGTCTGAAAAACCACCATTCTAGGTCAGCCTCATGATACTGCTAATCTTAGTTCATTTGTCTTAAGGTAGAGATACTGGCAAGTTTCATGCTGTCCTAAAACAAAGCTAGTGCCACAGGACAAAGGCCCTGGAAGATTTCCCATCCCTCTCTCCTCTTCTTGAGGCAGTTTCAGTTTCAGGGTAACCTTAGAAGGAGAAGTATGGACTACAGTGGTTGACCTCATAGCCTTTGCAAGCCAGAGAAACTTCAAGAGGCCAGGCGTTCTTGGAGTTGGTCCAAAGATGGGAGTCTGTGAGGACGTGGGACAATAACTGAACCAGACTCTGAATTGGGAGGCAGTTGGCATTTATCAGGACATGGGCACATGACAGCTTTTATTTTGTCAATGATGCATATTCTTGTTGTCCCCTTGTCTTGTTTATTCTCTTTCTCCATGTAGAATTTGTTAGAATCAGAGTCATTTTTGGTTATGTAGTAGATTCAAGATTTAACTGCGTTCTGGGAAGGTTTCTAGGAGGAGATGGGGTTGGATGTAGACCTTGCAGGGTGGCTGGGTAGGGCACTAGTAGGGTGGAAGGCATGGAAGGGTATTAGTGGCAAAAATAACAGTATACATAGAAGCATGGACTGGGAATGAGGGTGCTTTTTAGAAGGAGGCAAAAATTGGGAGACGTGTATACTAGCGGAAAAGTACCAAATAGTAGGAAGGATTTCCTATGGCTAGTTGAAGGGTTTGGAGTTTGGAATTTATCCAGTACATAGTGGGAGACTCTTGAAGCATTTTGAGTCATGGGATGACTTGAGTTGGTCTCTTTATTTTAGGAAGATAACTGAAGTATCAGTATAGGATGGCTTAGAGCAGCGAGACTGGGTCTCAGGAAGCTCAATTAAAAGGCTTTTACCGTGTGACAGTCAAAGGGAAATGTGATGGATCATTTGGAGACTTAATAGTATCATCTTTATATAACACTTCAGTGCTTAACAGATACTTTGAAATGCATGATCCCATTTGATATTAGTGAAGTTGGTGTAGTTGCTGGGAGTTGGTGCCACTCTTGGGAGAGCGGGTCATTGGTAGTCTTCAAGGGAGTGTCTTCCCTGGAAAGGTGAGTGTGTAGCAGGGACCACTTAGGGTCAAAGAAATAATCCAGGAAGGAAAAATAGAGGCAAGAAATATGTGAAAGTCCTACAGAAGTTGATAATTGGGAGAGAAGAAAAGAGAGAAATAAAGGTGGGTAGCTTGAAGATTGCTCATTTACTGAATGGTAGAACTCCAGATTTGTTACCAGAAGATGAAGGATTTGAAGCTAAACATTTCTTCTGAACTGATTAACTCAGGGCTTTGAGAATTCATAAGAAGAAATAGTGCCACTTACAATGATCTGTTTTTATCTCTTTTAGTAGAGGTCTTAGTGATAACAACACCACCAAAAAACCCAACCTTTTTTCCCCTAAGTTTGTGAGGAATCTTGAGTATATTCATAGTGCCAGCCTAATTTTATCAAGTCTTGTCAAAATTATTTACTTCACCTCTAAAATTCTTGTATTTGTGCTCTTAAAAATGAGCAGCAGGTACCACTGAGGCATTTCAATCAGCCGCCGGCCAATAAATAGGCTTTCTTAATATCCACAATTTCAGATTGCTTGAAGGTATCATATTCCCACTGCATAAACTGGTATGTTCGTAAATTGCCTGCAACTTGTATTTTCCATAAAAGCAGTGCAATGAAAATAATCCACAGAATAGGCTTCCCAGAATTCTTAAAATTGATTTTAGCAATTTTTTTAATCTGTGAAAAATGCAGTCAGATTTTGTTATCTACTTTATGTCTCTTAACGTATATTAAGGATATGTGAAGTGATAAATTAACAAATCATTAAATTTAGAAAAGGGATAAAGTGGTAGCTGTCAAGAAATAAAAATGTTGGCATGTATTAACTTGTGTCATGAAGACACATATCTATATTATGCTATATAGAAGTTGAATGCAAGACTTTAATATATAGACCTAAATAGATTCTTAATGAGTAATATTTGCTTATGGTAGTTTCCTTTGCTGGCTTTCAGAGTGAGGAAATGACATTTGATCTGTATACACACACACACACACACACACACGTACATATATAATGCAAATATATAATATAAACAAAATATAAATATGTATTTAAGTATTTTTATATATTTACATGTATATATGCATATATTATGTATTGTATCTATATGCATATATATATATACTCACACATAAATAAGGATATATATGTATGTTTTTCTACATCTCAGTGCTTTTATGCGTTATTTTGAGCATTAAAAGATTAAATCCTTTGGGAAAATTATTACTCTTAATGGTGCAGATTGTCCTGGATGTTTTTGACCTAACTTTTTCTTGCCTCCAACATAAAGAAAGGAGAGGTGGAAGGTCTGCTTCTTCTGTGAGCTGAATCCAGTGCTGTCCTTCTTCAAAGAGGTCGAGTCTGGGTGAGATCAGTGAAACTTATTTCACCAGATGATTGAACAGCCACTGTGTGCTTAAAACTGTGCTTGGACTTCACTGGATTTTTCTCTTCGAGGAGCTAATCTGGTTACAGATATTAAATGAACACTGGTGGGAGCACACCAGGATAGAGAATAATGAAGTAAATGTTAGACTCTGTGAATCAGATTTTAAGTCTTTGGAAAGTCGTTAGGGGAGGCCAAGATGTAAATTCATCTTTAAAATGTCTCTGTGAGCATATGAGCATCACTTCCACCTTTTGAACATGGAACGTTTACTGTTTCGTTCAATGATTGAAGCCTCTTTTGTGTTCTCTCTCACACACACGCCTCCTTTTTTTTGCTCCATGCAAAAACAAGAAGATACATCTATATTACTCATTTTAGATTATTCACTCAAAGAGAAGCTTGAATCCCCAAATTGGTTGGATTTTGCAGCTCTAATCTGAAATGCTTTAAACCATTCTCCTCACTACCCTACACTACCACATTCAAAATAATACTGGAAGCAGCAAAATGTCCAAGTAAAATGTGCAAGTTAAAACACTCCTCTTGTGTGTTCAATTCAACACCTACTGCTATGAAAATGTCACATAATTTCCATAGTGGAATTCTGTCCCAAATTGAGGCTTAATTTTGGTGGTGGCAGCAGCTATTTTGTGACAAAGGTAAACTCGTGGTGCTAATATTTCAAAGAATGACTCGATATGCATATGATTCTTGGCTAAAAGTCTATCAAAATGGGACAAGAATTTTGGACAGGGATGTCAGTGCTGTCTGCAACATGGATTCCTGGAAAGAAGCACAAAGGATAAAATGAAATCACTTTTAATTAGCCAAGAATGACTAGCACATGTTGCCCTGAAATCCTTTAAGACACAGCACAATCTGGGCGCCATCCATCCCACCAGAGAGATGGCATGGTCCGTCTCATCATCATCTTCTTTCTTGCCTGTGATTCCAATTTATTTTCTTCCCAACCTTTCATTGCATTTTAGCTATTTAGTATTCTTGGCAGAAGAAATCAACAAAACACAAGATGCTTCTTTGTTCCTCAGTAATTTATTCAAATTTTTATACTAACCTCCACCCCCACCCCCGCCCCAAAATGATAAAACAGTATTCCAGTTCCCTGTCTGGCAGGAGCTTTCCAAGGCTGCAGCTTCTCTCTCTCTCCTTCCCCTCTCCCTCCCCACCCACCCTTTACATATTTTAATTAGAGTTTTACAGCATCTGTCAATTTGAAAAAATAAAACAACTTAGTTTTTACAAACATGATGAGAGATTAAGTCGTATTAGACTCAATGGCATTCAAGCAGGTGAGGATTCAAAATTCTGTAGCCTGATAATCTCTGCACTAATGATAATGGCATTTAAAAACCCTTTTCCTGTGAGACAGGTTGGGTCTTCTCTGAATGCAGGCAGAGCAAGTATACCCCTAGTCACCCAGTTTTCCTTTAAAGATACATGGGGAGTGCTGGTTAGTTTGTTGGTTTTTTGTTTTTGTTTTTGTTTTTTTTTAATGTGAGGCTTTGAGACTTTAGTACACAGTCTGCTGGAGATTTGTTTGGGTGACTGCATTACTGGAGAAAATGCACTGAAAATAGGTCATCAAGAAAAGATTGATATAGACTTTCTTGTGTGGAAGTAATTATGCTTGCTTATTGCATTCTGCTTACAATCCAGTATGCCAGACTGTGCAGTTTCAGTGAGAAAATATGTTCACATATAATCCCAGTTAGGGTTTTTAGACTGGAGTTTAAGGTCCCACTGTTTAACCCTCTCAAGATTCTACTGTGGTATTCAATAGTAAAGAACGGAGAGTTTTTGCATGTTATGTATGTTCTTGCTTAGTTACCTGTGAACCCTATACACACGAATTCGTTGGAAAGTTGCATCTTATTAAATATCATCCACACACATGTACAGAGCCAGGAAAACAGCACAGACACATCCCTGTCAACCTAGGAAATCCTTACCAGCCTGTTCTCTTGCCAAAATGTATACAATTCAGTAAACACACTATAGTCATTACGTGTTTCACATAAACTATTGCTTGCCTCAGGCCAATGTTAAAAAGGCATTTTGCCAAACTGAGGTTTGCTGGAGGTGGGGGGGAGGTACATCGGAGGGAGGGGACAACTGGTGATGGACATTGGGAAGGGCATGTGATGTAATGAGCACTGGGTATTATATAAGACTGATGAATCACAGACCTGTACCTCTGAAACCAATAACACATTATATGTTAATTAATTGAATTTAAATTTTAAAAACATTAAAAAAATAATAAATCTAAAGGGGAAAAAAAGGCTTTCGCAAACTCATAGCATTGGATATTGGAATGCTTTTAGGAACTTGCATCTTAGGAGAAGGACTTTTCCTCTTACATGGTGTATCCCTGTAATTGTCAGAAAGAAGTTCTTCTGCAAACTGACAGGTAATGAAACACAGTAGGGGAATAAGGGTCTCCATCCATGGAAACCATTAAGAAAATAATGGTTGGGATTTTGTGTTGTTTCTACTCATCATTAGGAAGGACCCATAGGTTCATGTCATCCTTGATGTCAGTTGATTTCTTTACAAGGGTATACAAGGTCCTTCAAAACCTGAACTCTGGCTTCCTGTCTCGCTTGACCTGAAAGTCCACATCCATCCTCCTTTCATTTTGGCTCAAGCCTTTCCTTTTTCTTTGGTGACTTGTGGTCCCTTGCATTCCCCCTTATCTTTCACCCCGGCTGTGAAATCTTCACTAGTGTATCTCTGTTCTTTGCCAGAAAAGGGGAAGCATCACTCACCTTATATTTCAGTTGTTTTCATAGCTCTCTTCCCTGAAGGAGTCTGTCTTCAGAAAGAAATGCACTGGGCTCTAAAGACCCCTGTCCCACATAGTAGGTGCTCAGTGAATACTTACAGCATAAATCAGTAAGTGCAGTGCCTTCCAACGCAGTCACTTTTCAAAAACAGGAAATCCGGTAGGATCTGTCCTGTCCTATGTGAAGTGTTGCCGCCACCTCAGCCCTCTTTAGCCGAAGAAACTTGGGATCGCGTTTCCAGCATTTGGAATTAGAATTCAGTTCACCCTCAAATTCACTCAATCCCTCTTATTTTAAAATGGTAAACTAAAAGTAGGTCAATCAAATTACATTCTCATTTTAACAGGTCCAAGAGTCTATATAGATTTTGAACTGAATTGGCACACGATCATGGACAACTTCCTAAGGGCTTTTCCTCTTGGCATTCAGACTTTGAAGAAAGAAAATTAAGTGATTGGAATCGAGTACAATAGTGAATACAGAAGAAGGGAAGAAAGATGACTGTGGCCAGAAACATGAGAGAAAGAGAACTATAAGTTTCTTTATCCGGAGTAGCGGTGGGAGAATCTACTGGTTGGCCTGCACAGTGGATACACCATTTCTGTGGCTAAGTTTTCCCTATGTTTCCTGTCAAGCCCGGGTTTTCATGAAACAAAAAGATACCGGATCCTTCTCGCTAACACCTCCTCATCCCTCCGACACTCCAGCCTGGGCCAGCCAAGAGCATTTCTTTCAGTTCCTTTTATCCTTCTTTTATTTATTTATTTATTTATTTATTTTTTGCCAAGAACAAGATCTGAGATAACGTGAGATCCTGTTTGATTCAAGCTGGGAGAAAGCGCTGTATGTGTATTTCACAGCAGCTGGTTACCTGTCGCTGTCAATCGCTCCATTGTCAGAATTTTTCTTGTGGATCCAATGCATCAACATTTTTGAACGGCAGCAGATCTGTAGAGTAAGGCTACTTTCCTTGGAAAAGACACCAGTATTCTTGATACCGTCAAGCTTTTAAAAAAAAAAAAATGCTAGAAAAGCAGAATTATGCTCTACCCTGTGGGGAACCAAGAGGGACATTCTAAAACTACGTCTTGTGACAAGAATCAGAGTTTGTTCTCTTTGGACCACTGGCCTCATTGGCAGCGTAGTTGGAGAGGGCACAATAAGACAGGCAAAACATGAAGAGATTATGAAGAAATAGATGGATAAAAACAAGAGTCACGATGGGGCCAAGGTTTAATGAAATGTTATAGAAGCTAGCATTCTATGCAATAAAATAATTTACTTAGGAGACTAATAGGCAGATAAAAATTATTCACACAGACTTCTTTGACTTCCCAATTCTATGGATAAGAAGGGTGAGAAACCCAATTCAGGAAAACCAGTCCTGGTTAGAATAGGACAAAAGATGCAAGGAAATACATAATCATGATACTGAACAAAAAGGTCATTATTTTAACTTAGTGCGTATTGTACTAATATTGAATCATAGATGACTTAAATTTTTTGAGGGGTGCCTGGGTGGTTCAGTGGGTTAAAGCCTCTGCCTTCAGCTCCAGTCATGATCCCAGGGTCCTGGGATCGAGCCCCACATCAGGCTCTCTGCTTAGCAGGGAGCTTGCTTCCCTTCCTCTCTCTCTCTGTCTGCCTCTCTGCCTCCTTGTGATCTCTGTCTGTCAAATAAATAAATAAAATATTTAAAAAAATAATAAATTATTTTGAAATGTTTGTTTTAACATCTCCAGGACAAAATGGAGTCATTATAATTGAAGAAATACAAAATTAAGAGAAAACATCACATCTGAGGAAAATAATGATAATATGCAGGGACGCCTGGGTGGCTCAGTTGGTTAAGCGGCTGCCTTCGGCTGATGTCATGATCCCAGCATCCTGGAATCGAGTCCCATGTCAGACTCCTTGCTCAGCAGGGAGCCTGCTTCTCCCTCTGCCTCTACCTGCCTCTCTGTCTGCCTGTGCTCACTCTCTCTGACAAATAAATAAATAAAATCTTTTAAAAAATAATGATAATATGCAGATGTTTGATTAGAAGATGCTGAAGAAAGAAGATGTTTGTTGAGCTAAATAGCGATGCTTGGTAGAATATTAACCAGGCTATTATAAGTTTTAAAAGCTAATATTTTATTGTATAATAGCTAGAGGCAGCAATGTGAGATCTGATGAAGAACTGACAAGTGGCCGTAAGCCATGATTAAGATTCTTGTGGGACTTCCTTTGGGAGAATCAGATTTTAAAATACAATTACATAGGAAATGAATTAAATTATTGAAGCACAGACAAAAAAATGGGTGGATTTAACATTAATTTTTAAGGGATATTATATTTTCATTCTGCTGTTTAAGGAGACTTTAACTATTTTCATTATTTAAAATGAGGTGAAACATTCAGTATGAGAAGCCTGGCAAAAAAAAAAAAAAAAAAAATCTGCCATTACAGTCATGGTTCTTTGGAAGTAATATTAGTCATCCAGTATGTGTAGTCTATGTTTTTGGAAAAGCATACTCTGACTCCAGAAGTTTTTGGTAAGAAATTGTGTTCTGGGGCACCTGGATGGCTCAGTTGGTTAAGCATCTTTCTTCAGCTCAGGTCGTGATCCCAGAATCCTGGGATCAAGTCCTACTCAGCGGGGAGTCTGCTTCTCCCTCTCCCTGCCACCCCTGCTCGTGCTCTCTCTCTCTCTCTCTCAAAAACAAATAAATAAAATCTTTAAAAAAAAAAAAAAAAAAAGGAGGAAGAGAAAAGAAAAGAAAAAAAAAAGAAATTGTCTTCTGGGCAAAAGCAGCATTCTGTGAGTGACTCTGGAAGGACTTCTTCCCATCGTGACGCAAGGCTCTGTGTGAATGCTTACAGCTAAAGCTCACATGTTTCCATATGAATCCAAAAGAATCCAAAAAAGAATTCTTTTTTCTTTTTTTGTATTATATCCATTCACAATTAAAGTGTTGGTTTCAAATTATTAGCTTAACATATGATAATACGCATTAATCAGTAAATGTGGTTAAAATAATGGGTGTTTGTTCACATACTATTGTTTTTACCATTTAACAAAAATTTTCTCAACTTCTGCTCCTGTTTCTCTCCTTCCACTGACAGCTGAACCTTTGAAAAGTGTTTTCTCTACTCACCATCTCTATTTGCTCTTTTCCCATTTGCCCTTGAACCTTCTCTAAACAGGATTTTGTTTCTACCATTTCAAACAACTGTTCTCATTAATCTCACCAGGCTGTCTACATTGCTACATCCAATAGTCCGTATTCATGGTGCTCATTTTATTGATCTATGAGCAACTTTTGACAACTCTCTCTTTGTCTCTGGTGACTCTCTGTCCTCTTGGCTTCCAGAAAGTCGCACTTGCCTGGTTTTCCTGGCTGTCTGACTGGCCACCTCCTTCACTTTTGCTGGTTCCTTCTCATCTTTTAACCTCTTCATGTCGGAGTCCCCGGGACTCATTCCTTGGGACACTTCTCTTTTCTGTCTACATGACTCACACTGCTATCGCTTCCCTATAGTTGGTACGTGAGTGATTCTCAAGTTTGTATGGCTAGTCCAGGACTTCTGCCGGAATCGCGGTTACATAGCCAACTGTCCCCTGCTCAAACTCAGCCTGCCCCAACTTGATCTCCCCCTCTTCCTCCACTGCAGTTCCTAACTTCCTCTGGCTTCTTTCTCTCAGCAAATGACAACTTCACATTTTAGTTGCTCAGGCCAAAATCTTGGAGTCCTTTGGATTCTTCCTCCTCTCTCACAGCCTACCTCTCGTCCATGGGCACACTTCAACGTGTCTCTTGGATTATCTTTTCTCCAGCCACCACCGCCATCTGTCCAAGCTGCCACCACCTCGTACCAGGGCTGATTCACTAGCTCTCCACTGGCCCCGCTACGTTGTCTCACAAATCAGCCAGGGTGGTTTTGTTCAAATGTAAGTCAAATTGTGTCACTCCCCAATTTCCTGCTTCATTCAGAGAAAAAGTCCTGATCTCTACAGTTTTCATGAAGCCGTGAATGACCTGGCCCCTTGTTAATTCTCTCACGGCCTCCCCTGCTCCACACCCTCGTTCTAGCTTCACTGGTCTCCTTGCTGCTCCTCTGGGCTGTGTTTTTGCCGTTCCCTCTGTTTGAAATGCCCTTCCCTAGTTCTTCACGCGCCACTTCCTTACCCTCTTTGGTTTTCATTCAGTGTCACTTTTTTATTGATCACTTTGTTGTAAGCTTGTGATCACCTCCCCCTACCAGATGCCTTCTGTCTACCTCCTTTTCATTTTCTTCCTTGTGCTTAACACTTAGGTATTTTCCTAAAGGATGTTTTTTATCCCTTCTCCTTAGTAAGCCTCAGGAGGGTCTGTGTCTTTGTTCGCTCCGGACCCAGTCGCTAGCACAGTGCCTAGCACAGAACAGGAGCTCAGTGAGTATTTGTGAAACGAATAAATAAATAACACAACCCCTATTTTGTTTTGTCTCGTTTGATTTTCCTTGAATTCTACTTTGGCTGGTGCCATCATGTCATTCTTTCATTTGCACTGTCATGTATTTTTTTTAAGATTGTATTTATTTATTTGACAGAGAGAGAGATCACAAGCAGGGAGAGAGGGGGAAGCAGGCTCCCTGCTGAGCAGAGGGCCCCATGTGGGGCTCCATCCCAGGACCCTGAGATCTGGACCTGAGCTGAAGGCAGAGGCTTAACCCACTGAGCCACTCAGGTGCCCCTGACTGCCATATTCTTAAGCTGTTCTTTTATTGTGCACATTTCATGTATCTTTCCATTAAACGACCCTTACATATCATGTAGTCAATTTTGACTTAATCTGAAATCTCAAGGTTTTTTTTTAAACATCTTTCCTTCATCTTGTATCATTCTATCATATTTATGTTCCCTCTTGGTCTACATCCTCTCTGATTTTTGTTTTATGCACTGTCTGGACTTCGCATTTATCTTTTCCTGGGTCAGATTTTAAATTCTTCTTTCATGTAACCAGCAGAATGTTTTAAAACCTTTTCTTCTCTGACTGGCCAGAGAAAAACTGTTGCTCTGAATCCTTCACCACAGCAGACATGAAATGCATTCCCCACCACCAACAGCCTGTTTCCCTCTCCCCCAGCCGGCTTCCTTCCACTTCTCTGTGACTGGTACTTGGTGTCAAAAATACAAGTAAATATATTTAAATATAGAACATTTCATTTTTTTAGGCTTTCATAATTTAGTTCAGCAAAGAGCTAAGATACATTTGGAATGAGTACTTCATATGCCTCAGAGGTTACAGTTTTGTTGTTTTATACTGATTTTATCATTCTTTGTTGGGTTCCTCCTGGATGTCATTGTTTAAAGGAGACTTGGGTGACTTGTCTTCTGTACCTAGATATATACATTAAAATCTCTTTTTTCTTCACATTTGAAAGACAACCAGGATGGGCATGAAATTACTTGATTGCAACCTTTTCTTACAAAACATGCTTTCTAATATGATAGCCCTTAGTGTTTCTGAGAAAAGAGTAAAAAGTTCCACAAAAGACCCCTCCTTTTCTAACAGAACTGCATACTTGACGGCTGGAAAAGAAGGCAGGGCTGCTGGGAGTGGAGCACCCTGGTTTCCTCAGAACCTAATGCCAGCTGTCAGAGGAGGGGACACAGACGTCTGATTGGTTGAGACTTAGATCTGCAGAATGTATCATCTCTCCATTGTCAAGATATTTAAATACATGAAAAATTATGTATTTGCAGGGCGCCTGGGTGGCTCAGTCAGTTGAGTGTCTGCCTTCAGCTCAGGACATGATCTTGAGGTCCAGGGATGGAGCCCCAAGTCAGGCTCCCCAATCATGGGGAGTCTGCTTATCCCTCTTCCTCTGCCCCCTCCATCCATTTGTGCTCTTTCTCTCTCTCTCTCTCAAATAAAATCTTTTAAAAAATCATGTATCTGTAGCACAATACTTAACATGGCTATTTCACAAGTATTAAATTTGGCTTTTCTGTGTCACCATTTGAAAGGCAAAGTCATTCTGCCTGGTAAGTCATGGAGTTCTACAAGCATTTCTCATACACACCCACACACATAAATGTGTGTATACGTGTGTGTATAAATTTCATGTAGTAACCCAAGAAAACAATCCAGCCTTTCTGATAAGGCACTTGGGATTTGCCCCAAATAAAGATAATAATCATTTTAAAACTTTTCAAAATGTGCTAACCTTTCAACAGTGTATAATATTTTCTGCATGAGAGTGAGTTTCCTTGTTCTTTGCAAATATCTATTTCGTGATTATGATATTATCATTGCAAATATTCAGAAATTGCCTAAATATATACAAACAAGGGTCCCCCATAATTCCATCATTTTAGTTTACCTCTTTCCTGACATTCTTCTATGTCCATACGTACACAGACCACACACAGAGAGGGCAAGAAGGAGGAAAGCATGTGTTTTAAACAGGTTTGCCTTAGGGGGCGCCTGGGTGGCCCAGTGGGTTAAAGCCTCTGCCTTTGGCTCAGGTCATGATCCCAGGGTCCTGGGATGGAGCCCTGCGTCAGGCTCTCTGCTCAGCGGGGAGCCTGCTTCCCTTCCTCTCTCTCTGCCTGCCTCTCAGCCTACTTGTGTCTACTACTACTGTCTGTCCAATGGATAAATAAAATCTTTAAAAAAAAAAAATGTTTGCCCTATACAAATGGCGTGTGCCTTTTGAATTTAATATATAGCGGATAATTTGCCATGTGATTTTAAATTGCTGAATTAGTCAGAATATAGTTTTATTATGCAGGAGAAACCCCAAGCGACTGTGGGACCCAAACAAGAGTCCTTATCAGTCTTGTCCTTGTCAGTGCAGACTTGACGGGGCTCTTTCACGTCCGGTCATTAGAGATGGTTGGTGCCACACAAGGTCAGAGCCCAGAGTCCTTTCATCTTGTTCCACCATCTCTGGGGGATTATCCTCTTCCCTGTGTCTCTGGTGGTTCCCAGCCACGTGGGAGTTCCAGCCGGCGGGAAAGGCAAATAGAGAAGTGGCATGGTCTGCATTTTTCCTTTAAGGATACAGTATGGAAGTTGAACATTTACTCTGCCAAATGTACCTATGTTTCCACAAGGGAGACCTGAACATTTAAGGTGTCTTTTGGATGGCTGGATGCTCAGCAAGACATTTTGCTACTGTAGGAGAGGGGGAGAATGATTGTTGGGGGGTAACTAACAATCACTGTCAAAACAGTATTTCATTCAACTGTGTTCTGACCAGTTCTTTTGCCATAATGACAATGTATTAATGAACATTCTCATAATTCCATATCCATTCCCTTCTTAATATTAACATCTTAATGATAAGCAAGATTTTCTATTTATCAGGTGCTAGATAATATGCTAATAGATTATATACGTCTTCTCAGCTGAATGTAATAATCCTATTAGGCAGCTACCCTTCTTTATCCTCATTCGGGGATAAGACTGTAAGGAAGTTGAGAAGAGTAAGCCTTGTGTAGGATTCATAGAAAGGGAAATGAGGTGTTAAATAGCTTAATCAAATTCACAGACTAATAAATGGCTGATTAAAATGCGATTCAGATCCAGGACTAGCTGACTTCTGAATCCAAGTCCTAATAGCTACTGTCTAAATACTATTTTAGGGTAAACTATTGGAAGAAAAGGTTCTACCACAAAGGTGTGCATATGTCTAAAATTGTTGATGCGGACTGTCAGACTGCCCTTGGGAAAGCAGGTGGCATTTGGTGCTCCTGTCAATAGTGGATAAGAGGGTCCCTTTGTGGTTAGATATTTAGAGGATTAAAAAAATAATAATAGGGGCTCAGTGGGTTAAAGCCTATGCCTTTGGCTCAGGTCATGATCTCAGGGTCCTGGGATCGAGTCCCGCATCGGGCTCTCTGCTCAGCAGGGAGCCTGCTTCCTCCTTTCTCTCTCTCTGCCTGCCTTTCTGCCTACTTGTGATCTCTGTCTGTCAAATAAATAAAATCTTTTTAAAAAATTAATAATAATAATAAAGGAAAGGAAAAAGAAAAGAAAGAAAAAAAGTCCTATTTTTGTTTTAGTTTACATTTATTTATTGATGAGGAAGGTTAAACACATTTGTATTTATTATTTATTTTAGTTTTCTTTTGTTGTGTTGTCTTTGTACAGATCTTCTGCTCTTTTTCCCATTAAGAGTTTGTTCTTTTGCTAACAGAGTACTAGAATTCTTTATGTTATATATATATCTGTATCAGATTTTCCCCCATATCCTTGGATCTTGATATACTCCATTGGATTTGGGGGGGAAGAGTATATTGTTTACATTCATTATTGTTGTTATTTAGCTTCTAGACTAATTTTGGGACTTATCATTCTGAAAGTGAATGGACTCTAAAAGCGAAAAATACCCTAAATGTCATTATAGCCAACTCTTCTTGCAAGTTATTTATTTATTTATTAAGCTTTTATTTATTTATATGACAGAGAGAGAGAGAGATCACAAGTAGGCAGAGAGGCAGGCATAGAGAGGGAAGCAGGCTCCCCTTCAAGCAGAGACCCCAATGTGGGGCTCGATCCCAGGACCCTGAGATCACAACCCGAGCTGAAGGCAGAGGCTTTAACCCACTGAGCCACCCAGGCACCCCTCTTGTAAGTAAATATTTTGGAAATTATTTTAAAATTTATAATAATTACCAAATTATTACCAAATAATTTTAATTTGGTAATTATTTTAAAAAATAATACCTCTCTCCTAGAATGTGGATGGAAGTGAAATATATTCTTATATGTCTTTTATTTGTATAAGTTGATTCTCTCCTTTATTTAAATATCTTTATCTGTTTTGAGATCTAAATGCTTAGAAAAGTTATGTTACTTCTCTTTGAAAACAGAGGATGCACTCTTGGCTTTAGGTCCCATAAAAAAGCCATTGGCCTAACACAAGTCTGGCTGTGACCCCTAGTGAGAAAAATAAACAAGACCTGTGTCTCCTTGCTGTACTCCTCTAGTCTGTCTTGTTATGCCCCCCACTCAGAGTCTGCGGGTGTAGGATAATCAGATGGTATTTTTTGGAGACAGGTATTAGAATTCTAGTGTAAGAAAATGAGAGACTATGGACTCTGAAAAACAATCTGAGGGTTTTGAAGGAGCGGGGGTTGGGAGGTCGGGGTACCAGGTGGTGGGTATTATAGATGGCATGGAATGCATGGAGCACTGGGTGTGGTGCAAAAATAATGAATACTGTTATGCTGAAAATAAAAAATAAAAGAAGAAAAAAAAAAGAAAATGGGGACATGTAAGAAGTTGACATGTTGGGTGGGATTGATCCATAAACTGATTAGAATTCTTTCCGACATTTACAACAAAAATAGCAGTGCTCATTTTTCTTTTTCTTTTCTTTAGGTATTTATTGAGAGATATATTAAAAAATAGTATTTTTTTTAAGATTTTATTTATTTATCAGAGAGAGAGGGGGGAGAGAGCGAACACAGGCAGACAGAATGGCAGGCAGAGGCAGAGGGAGAAGCAGGCTCCCCGCCGAGCAAGGAGCCCGATGTGGGACTCGATCCCAGGACGCTGGGATCATGACCTGAGCTGAAGGCAGCTGCTTAACCAACTGAGCCACCCAGGCGTCCCTAAAAAATAGTATTTTAAGGAAATGTGAGCTATTGGCAGAGAGGAGAGATTTTTATATATTGCATGTTGGAGTGAAGGCTTTGTGTGAGAAGTTGTTTATATTAATTGTATCATTGCTGTACTTTCATGAATGTTCTAGTGTTGCACATGATTAATCGCAGAAGTAAAGACCTCTTGGTCTTTACTTTACTTTCTCATTCAAGAGTCTTCGTGAGGACACAAACGGACTTTCTGAGGATAGGATATACAAAGAACTATCAATCTATAGTTTGCATACCAAAAAGTTTTAAGAAAATAATTTCTAAGACCAGGTCTTTCAGACACCCAGACAAATCTTTAAAAAAAAAAAAAAGAAGAAGAAGAAGAACAAGTTTAGCTTAGCATCTTTCTTCACCCTTGACTTGTTCTTCTCCCCCCCTCCCAGATATATAATGCTTCAGGCTGCGCTTGGAAGGCCAGGGTCCACTCTTGCTACACCTTCTCTGGGTCCTTCTTGCCAAGTGTTTTGGCCTTCCTAATTAGTCAGTTGTTCTTCCTCTTTTCCCTATGAAGTCTCGTATTTCTTTTCCTTGACTACTCGGTTGCATATGTCTTCACTGGTTACCTGATCAATATGCTTAATTGTAAATAACCAAAATTAATAAGGACATACATACACTTTAAGAGAGAAGCACATTAGCAATGATGATTCTGTAATTGGTGTAAGTACCAGGTAGTATGTTGGAAGGGGTTGAGGCAGTAGGCTCTTTGGGGTGGAATGTTTTCATTGCTCCATACCTATGCAGCCAGTCTTTTTTCTCTATTGTTCATTTCCCTTAATCTCCAAATTGGCAGTCGATTTATTTAGTAATCAGCATTGCCAGTGAAGGAAGACATCAGCTTAACATTTTCATTATTGATAATAACCAATTTTTGAGACATACATGGGACCAGACACTTTGTGTGTTTCTCATATAATTTATAATGCTGTGATAGACATTACTGCTGTTCTTCACCTTATTCATCTTTAGCTCCCTTAAATGCATACCTGGAAGGTGGTAGACCTAAGGTTTGAACCCAGTTCTGCTGATTCCAAAACTTCTACTTTGAACCCCTGTATCATCAGTAAACATGGCTTTACTCATAATAGTGATAGGAATTAATGTTTGAAATTTCTTAGCATACACAGTTCAAAGCACTAATTCCCTTGGAGAAAAAAATGGAATACTATTTTTTCCAAAACCAGAATCTGGAGTTTTTTACATAGATACTTTTGGTTTCAGGCTTTACTGCTGCCATGGTGCTTTTGGAAGTATGGACATTTGTCATTGTCATTCTTCTACCTCCCTTTGTGTATTCCTCTCTCCCTGGAGAGAGGGATAGCCCTGGAGCACAGCGCAGTCTGGTGTCTCTGTCACTGCCTGTCTTACACCTGTATTTCACCAGGATCCCTCCGTTTAGTTAGCTTACAAGGTCTTCCTCGCTTTCCTCACCCAGAGGGAAACCTGTCACCCTCCTCCTGCCTGTCTACAGTATTCCTTCTTCTTGAGCTGTGCACGCCGTCTTTCTCTGCCTCTTTCACAAACAACGTGCAGTGGATATTTCTGCTCACTGGATAAAAAGTGCAAGTGATCCACAAACACTAAGCAATTGTGTTGGCCAGAAATACAAAGAGGCATGATGGTAGGTTTAAGGCAAAGTTATCCATTTCCTGCATTTATTACTCATTCAGTATTCAATTAGAGTTTTTAAACAGTTGTCATTTCCCTTGGGTTTTATGGTACCATTGGTTGACTTAGATTAAGGGGAAAAAAAGAGAGAGGAGGAGAAAGAGGAGGAGGAGGAAGAGGAGGAGAAAAAGAATTTTTTTCCTCAGTAAGTGGGA
Organism: Mustela nigripes; assembly: GCF_022355385.1. Classification (NCBI taxonomy): domain Eukaryota; kingdom Metazoa; phylum Chordata; class Mammalia; order Carnivora; family Mustelidae; genus Mustela; species Mustela nigripes. Next base: position 28,574,422 of record NC_081560.1, on the reverse strand, counting down.
AAACAACATTGATTAGTGGTATATTTGAGAAAGTAATAGCAGGGGCGCCTGGGTGGCTCAGTGGGTTAAAGACTGCCTTGGGCTCATGGTCCCAGGGTAGTGGGATCGAGCCCCTCATCGGGCTCTCTGCTCAGCAGGGAGCCTGCTTCCCTTCCTCTCTCTCTGCCTGCCTCTCTGCCTACTTGTGATCTCTGTCTGTCAAATAAATAAATAAAGTATTTAAAAGAAAAAGAAAAAGAAAGTAATAGCAGAAAGTAATAGCTGAAAATGTGTAGAGTTGGTACTGAAAGAGTGAGCTACTTAAGCATTCAGGAACATCCAAGAATATGTGCAGCTCTCACAGATTTCCCCCTACCTGTTGAATTCCCTCCAGAGAAGATCTCCGTTAACCGTGAAAGTATTTGATGGATTTTCTCACGTTTTGTGTGGTGTTGTTATGAGACAAATTAAAAGAAGCAGGACATAGATGTTTCCCTCAATCCCAAAATGGTATTGTTCCCATACATTTCAGAATGTGTTGTCTCTGCAATTAAAGGAAGTTCTTGGAAGTCTTTTAATCTGCTGTTTTGAGTAATTATACTATACATGTAATAGCGATCATCTCTGGCATATTCAAATAGTAATTTCCAGAGCATGAGAAACTGCAGCTTGTTGTCAACCTCTACTGTTTTTGTTGTTTGTTTTGTTTTGTATTTTTTAAAGATAGAGACCACAAGCAGGCAGAGCAGCAGGCAGAGGGAGAGGGAGAAACAGGCTTCCCCACTGAGCAGAGAGCCCGATGTGGGGCTCGATCCCAGGACCTGGAGACCACAACCTGAGCCAAAGGCATCCGCCCAACCAACTGAGCCACCCAGGGGCCCCTGTTTTTGTTTTTTTGCATAGTGTTTTTCTTCCTTAATAGTGGCAAGTTCAATTTTATCACCATACTCCCTTTGGGTAGATGAAGGAATATTTTTTAATGTGTTTCTTTTGAGTAAATTGAGAAGTCTTTCCAAGAAGTGCCACTGATTTATTCATCAGAACAAGGTGAATGTTCCTCAAAGAATAAGCACATCTTGCTACAAAGGGAAGTATTTTGTATACTTATAATCTACCAAAGAGTGCAAAGGAGCTGTTGGCAAGTGGTTCTGGTTGGCTATGTTTAGGAGAGAACTAAGGCGGAGTCTATGTGTGAGAAGTAGAACTGAACAGCTCAGGAGAATTCAGGAGGAATTGCTAGGAGGTGACACTGCAGAAAGAATCCAGAAACCCAGTCTAATGCTTCTGTTTATTCGTTATTGTAAAGATGCAAATCATTATTGTATCTTAAATTGTCTTAGATAAAACCTGTCATCACTGCTTTCTTCTCTCTTTCTCTCTCTCTTTCAGCTTGTCTTACCTCAAGTTCCAGAGTATTAAAAATTCTTAGCCTCAAAAGCCCTTCAGTACTCTTGGCTTTCATTGGACTGAAACAGCGGGGTTGAGAACGTATCTCCATTTTTCTTCCTGTTCTCTGCAAATCCTGTTAGGCATTGCAATTCGCAGCCTGATTCAAATTGATTCCATTTATTTTCAGCCATGACTCAAAATGTGTCTAAATTCCAATGCTTAGAAATCTATTCATAAATGATTTCCAGATCTCTTAAATACGTTTTCTGCATCTGCCTTGCTTTCTTATGATTTTTTTTTTTTTTTTTTTTTTTTTTGGACAGAATTGGTATCTTTATAAGAAGAGGAAGAGATACCTTACAATTCTCTCACTCCACATATACACACACACAAGAGGAAAGGCTGTCTGAAGACACAATCAGAAGGCAATATTTTACATTAATGCTGAATATGTACATGATAAATTCTGCTATCTGTTCAAGTTCACATGATGTTAGTGAAGTTTTGTTTTATTTTCAAAGTTACTAAAAGCTCAGATTTCATTTGAATGGAATGATCATTTAGAAACTTGATCTAGTTTCTTTCAACTCTCTCCCTTCTGAGAGAGCTCAGATCCTGGAGCTCTTAGGAGTTGGAACTGAGGCTAGGAGATGGTGGCGGCTGTCGACCCGGGGCAATGGAGACCCAGGCCTTTGCCCAGGCAAGGACCAGATCTGGCTGGAAAGCCCTGAAACTCTGTACAGGCCAGGCCCAGGCTGTGGAGCAGCTTTCAATGGGAGCTTGACCGATCCCCTGAAGTAGTGTTACATGGAGCATAAGGATTGAAGGTTCCTTTCATGGTTTATTGAAGACCACACTTGGGACCTGAGACAAGAGAGAGCTTTTAAAATGCAGGCAAATTCCAGAAATATCATTTGTGACTCAGGACCTAGTTGTGTGACCACAGTGACATCTGTTTTGTTTACCCATCTCCATGGGTAAATACTGGGACCTGCACTGATCTTGGAACAGACCCAGACCCGTTTTCTGAAGAAAATTCTAGGGGCACCTGGGTGGCTCAGTGGGTTAAAGCCTCTGCCTTCAGCTCGGGTCGTGATCCCAGGGTCCTGGGATCGAGCCCCACATCGGGTTCTCTGTTCAGCAAGGAGCCTACTTCCTCCTCTCTCTCTGCCTGCCTCTCTGCCTACCTGTGATCTCTCTCTCTCTCTCTGTCAAATAAATAAATAAATAAATAATCTTTAAAAAAAAAAAAAAGAAAAATTCTAGAAAAAGCTTGGTCGATAGATACTCTCATGGCAAAGTCTGGGTAGAGATAAGACTGAGGCAGTTCCGAGTTCACTGAGGGGGTACGGGAAATAAGAACAAGCACTGAAACCTGAGAGACAAGTGTCAAGAATCCGTATTTGGTTTACAGAGTGCAGAGGTCAGGCTTAGGACCTGGAAGGAAGGAAGAAACATGACCGTGGAGAGGGTAAATAGAAGGGGTGAACTGAAACTAGATCCACACAGTCATAAATATGAACGAGGTCAAAGCCTTGGCAACTCAGAAAACCACGACAACCCAGGAGAGGCCTCTCACCCTTCATGACAGACACAAACATGGTGTATCTCTGATTCCTTTCTCAGTGTCCCAAGAGGGTCACTGCCTCTTCTGTGAAATCGTATGGTTCTGATGTACCTCCTATTGTTTGGATCCCATTATATAATAATTGTACATTTCTTTTCTTGTTCTGGGCTATGAATTTCTTGGTGCCAGAGACTAGTTCACCACATGGCATAGGAGTGATTCTGAATTGTCAAAAATACGTGGAGAGTATCTGTATCTGTTTGTAGAGAAAAACAGCCGATAGCCTGATACGTTGGTTCATTCTGGGATATAGGTAAGGTTAAGCCATTGTGCCACAAACCATTTAGATGTCTCTGCCTGCTCTCAGTCTTTGCATTGGTGGAAGGGCATGGGAATATACGAATATACCTAGCACCAGAAGGTGTGTTTATTTTTTTGAAAGGCACTATTGTCAGTGTTTGAGATACAAAATGAAGATGATGAAATCATTACCTGTAACGTCTGATAGTAAGCACGATGACCACTGTTTCTTGCACATGACCCTCGTGTTAGGCACTACTAAGTGGTTTTCATTTTTTTTTTTAATGTAATTTCACTTTAGTGACAGACCAAAAGCTCTCTTGTATCCATTTCACAAAGGAAGAGGACGTATAGAGAGGTCAAATAACTTGCCCAGTGTCATGTAGCTAGTAAGTAGGAGAGCTTGGACCAAAGTGTCTGAGCTCAAGGAGAAGGGAGGATCTCAGCATAGCCCTGTGTATGCATCCCATTCTCTGTTTCTAATATTTACCACCGTGAATGCCCTTAGATTTTGAGTAATGCGTCTTTCTTAAGAATGAAAGTAGTAACAGAGAGTGGTATTTTAAGAAGTCCCTTCCATGATTCAGGCAAAGACATGATGCATGCCAGTAATCTTATTTTCATGTTCACAACCTACTCAAAGTGAGAAAGCAAAACTAAAAATAGGGATGAGGCAATGTAATGTAAAGTTCCTGAGCAATATAATAAAAGCTAAATTTAGGTAAATATTATTGCAAAAAGAGATGTTCTTTGTTGAAGTCGTTAGTAATTGGGAAAACAGAACAATGAGCCCATAAAATCCTTTCTGTGTGTGTCTCCCAGGATATAATAGAAAACATAGATCATTTTTTAAATGATTCCGTGAATATAAAGGAATTGTAGAGTGACCAAAAAAATTGTAGAGTGACCAAAAAAATGTTTCTAAAATTTGATGAAGGAAATATTTCACAAATTAAACCAGAATTTGTTTATAATTAGGCTTTTGAAAAATTTTTTTAAAGATCTTATTTATTTATTTGACAGACAGAGATCACAAGTAGGCAGAGAGGCAGGCAGAGAGAGAGGAGGAAGCAGACTCCCCAGCGAGCAGAGAGCCCGATGAGGGGCTCAATCCCAGACCCTGGGATCATAACCTGAGTGGAAGGCAGAGGCTTTAACCCACTGAGCCACCCAGGCGCCCTGGCTTTTGAATAATTTTTATTGCAGGGGAGTGTTTTTAGAAAATACCAGTTACTTGGCCTTTGACTTCATTTACTGAAATTGTTGTAGGAATTATTCTGTAATGCACACCAGAGCCTGAAAGATTCTTTTGTCCTTGTCATCTGTCCTCCTAAATTTTCTTTCACCTTTTCTAATTCAGTGTCACGAAAAGGTGATTATTCATTTCTTTATTTTGTTCATTTATAAAGATTTATTTGTAATATCCTTCTTGCATTCCCACAGTGAAGCAAAAACCTTAGAATATCACTTTCTGTATTTCTTCTAAATTCCATAACCACATAAAAAAATCAGCAGATTTACTTATTAATGTGGGAGAAAGAAAAACTAGAGCAGCTTCTCGTAGATTCCCTGTTTTGAATGCTCTGTGCGTTCATTCCATACAGAGCACTTATTCGTGTCAGGCTCTGGGACTCAGTGCTGGGAATACCAAGGAGAACCAGACTGTCCAGTCCCTTGCCACAGCAGAACAGTACTATTGAGCATACTTTCTACTAATACAGTGCAATTATGCTAGCATCACTTAATTAAGGTTGGGCAACTGTTCTTTGTGGCTAAGTATCCTGTAATATATTGAATGGTGTTTTTAAAAATGAATGTATTAATTTGATAAGAATGCATACGTAGTTTTTTTTTTTTTTTTTTCTGGCAGGTATGACTTTGCTAGGACTTCTCTAGTTACCACTGATCAGTTACAATATTGTTTACTTACTTAAAAAGTCATTATCATGCTCATATTTTTTAACCATGAAAAAAATGGTTATGATAGACTTTTCCTGTTGTTAAAGCACAGATTTCTGTTTTGAACCGTCAAAGATCACTAGATTTTGAGACAAGTTGAAGGAGAGCGAAGGTTCTGTGGTTCATTTTGGAGTAAACTTGTAACTCTTGAGTATCAACTCAGTGGCGTACAGATAAAGGCATGTTTCTCTTTGATCATGTCATTACGTCCAAGTAGGCTAGGCTGAATTTCACTTTCCCATCATATAATGACATCTTGGGCAGGCTCCACAATTTTCTGGTCACTCTTGATTTTTAAAGGTCCAGTTCTGTTTTAAAAAATCTATTTCAAACTCAATGCCAACCCCATCTTTGACTCATTCCTTAGCTCAGACCTGCAAAATGTGAAGGATAAAGGGAGATTTAATCCACCCGTTAGCTCCTTTCCCATCCTCCCTCTTGAACACTGCTCTAATCTGAGAATCACCGAGGAGGAAAAAGAAAGGATTATTCTAGGAATCCTCTCCTTGTTAGTAGTTGCTCATTCTCCATGCCCCCATGGGTGGGGCCCAAAAGCTGAATCTCTTTTGGGGCAAGTGTACATTACTTTGCAGGCTTCTGAGGGCTTGCACAGATCCTTAATATGGGAGACCTGGGTTCAGACTGTTGTCTTCCTCCCATCTAAGCGTTGGAACAGTGATCCCACTCTTCCTTCTGGGCTGTCCTCAACAGGCAGGAAGCCACTTGAGAGGGACACCGGAAAAATGACTCACCTTCCCTTATCTCCCCAAATCCCTTTTCCCCTGCTCAGGGGGGAAGTGGAAGATCAACACACCCTTTTTCTAAACATGCCCAACAGACTGAGAAGCTTGGAGATCTATCAGTGAAGGCTTTAAGGCATACACATTTAACAGAATAATACAGAAAAAGTAATCTGTAGTCGAAGGATGGCTTTCATTTGGATTTCCATTTTTACCTTTTTTCTTCAAACTCTTAAGGTCCACACACCTACTGCTTTTGTGACTTAAAGACTGGAACACAGGTAATGTATTTCAGAATAACTTTCAGCGAAACCTTGAATTTAATTTCTTCTGCTTATTTTATTATTCATTTATTCATTTCTTCAACTGATATTTAGAGAAATCTGCTATGTATTATATCTTTGTTTTTTTTTTTTTTTTTATTTATTTAAGTAATCTCTACACCCAGCATGGGACCTGAACTCACCACCCCAGCAGCAAGAATCACAAGCTCATTGGACTGAACTACCCAAGCACACCTATATTTCTTCATGTACTGGTTTTGTGGTCTCATTATGTTCTTAGATGACCATAGGTAATATAATAATTGTTTTGAACTTTAACAATTTTTTATCCATTTTAACACAACAAATAATTTTAACTCTTTGTTCCCATGAAGTAGGAAATGTATTTTAATTCTTTACTAATAAAATTTTAATGACATAATAATAGAAGATACTCAGATAATTTTGTTCCTATAAGTTTGGAAAGAGTTTCCAAAGTTTCTAGAATTTGGAGAAATAATTTTATAATTTCTAGAATTTATGGTTTGGTGTTATAAATAATGAGAACCTGACTTCGGGAAGGAAAACTAACTTTCATGTCAAAGCTATTTTGATAAATGCAAGCACAATTTGTTCAACTACTTAGAAAAATAACTACATTATATAATCTATAATATTTCAGTTTTTAATGTACCTAAGAACTACAGGTTGGTACTTAGCTTGACTTTGATAGATTGAAAATAATTTCATTTTTTGCTGCTTATTAAAGTTATTTAGTGTATTTAAAGATTTTTGAAGTGAACTATGTTTCTGTAGATACATCTAGCTTTAAAACACTTGATCTTTTGCTGATTTGAGCTTTAGTATATACTTTCATGTTAATTTAGCCAAAGACACCATAGATCATTTAATTCTGCAATAAGATGCTGAGAAAGACATTTCCTCTTGCCAGGGAATTGCTGATATTTGTGATATTTGGGTATTGCTGATATTTGGGTAGAAACAAAGAAAAAATTGGGAATTGCTGATATTTGTCACTGGGTAGAAACAAAGCTGCTTGAGTTCCATGTTCTATAGAAAACCAACAGCTGGAGGCAGCCCCTTCCCCAGAGCATATAAAGAGAACAGAGTCTACTGAGGTCAGTTATCACCCCCCCATCCTTCACATTACTTTCTAGCCTTTGTGAGGACAGTCCTGGAGGGAGAGAGAGAAGGTGATTCCTGGTACTAGGCTTGCTGTTAAGGATGCTTCTCCTTGGGTCACCTGGGTGGCTCAGTGGGTTAAAGCCTCTGCCTTCAGCTCGGGTCATAATCTCGAGGTCCTGGGATCAAGCCCAATATCGGGCTCTCTGCTCACTGGGGAACCTGCTTCCCTTTCTCTGTATGCCTGCTTCTCTGCCTACTTGTGATCTCTCTCTCTCTCTCTCTTTCTCTCTCTCTCTGTCAAATAAGTAAATAAAATCTTTTTTAAAAAATTTTTTTAAAAAAAAGGGATACTTCTCCTTACTTCCCCACCTCAGGCTGCAACAAAACCTTATAAATATGGAACCCAATCATTCAGAACAACCTGTGATTTCTAAAAGAAACTAACAGTCACAACTTTTATCCTGTGTATTTTTTTCTTGGAAGCCATCGGAGGATGTGCTTCAGTACTCCACCAAAAACAAGGGAATGAATCAATAAGGGGGAGTCATGAAATTCAGGAGACCAGGGGTGTAACCAATGGAAGAGCGATCAGAAGGAAAACCTGAGGATGCGGAGTGGGCAGCAATCTATGGTGCCATCATTTGGAACAGAGGGATTTCAAAGGAAAAAATAGAAATACTGTATGACCTACTTCATTGACCACATCAGACAATGTTGAAATCTATAGGTGCTTTGGTGATCTGGAGAGATCTTACAGATTTGGGGAGAATTAGCAATTGGTACTGAGAAAATGAATGAAAATTTTTTGAAAAGGCATTAACTGCAGGAGAAAGAAACAGCTGATTAGAAAGTGTAATCATAGTGCACTACTTTGCTTGGCAGTCATCAGTATTTACATAGTTTTAATGCTGAATATTCTAAAAGATGATCTCCATAGCGCCAGTTTGGAGAGGATGGAGGGGAGTATTTCAATTGGAAGATAAACACATCATCAAAATTAAAAAAAAAAAAAACTTTCATCAGAATAAAAAGCCAATATATAATACTTAAAATTTATAAGATAAGAAATCACAGTTAAACTGTGACAAAATTATGAAGTTAAATTACATAAGAGATAGCTGTAATGATGAAGGTTAGTTGGAAAAAAGCCAGACAGGGACCAGGGCCACCCTCTTCCCCAGCCCTAAGAGAGAACCACCCTTAAAAGGATTTTACACCACCCTGGAAGGAGCCCAGGTTATAGGTAGATGGCAAAAACCTGATTGGATGACAGGCGCACGGAGGGTTAATCGGATTAAAACAGTCCACCAACAAGCCCCCAAAAAACCCTAGACTTAGAAACTACGGTGGCAACCCTTTCGGGCCCCCTGGGTCTTGGAGAGCTTTGTACTATCACTCAATTAACTTTGTGCTATCATTCAATAAATTTAACTTTGCTGCCCACCACTCTTGGTCTGGTCTACCTCATCATTCTTTGAAGCCTCAAGACCAAGAACTGCGGGCACTTTTAAAAAGGAAAAGAAACCTTTAATAGTAAGAGTTGAAAATTGTGGTCTCAGGGAAACGAGATGCGAGAGGTTGAGTGAGGTAAAGTAGGGCTGTTTCTCATTCTCAGAACTTGACGTTTTAAACTACATTTATGGATTACTTGATAAAATCAGGTGTTTTGTTTTTTTTTTTTTTTAAGAAAAAAAATTTAACTGTGGTAACAGCTGGAAATTTTTAGAGTAGGCGAGAATAGGCCATTTTTGTCTTTTCGTGCTCAATTCCTTTTTTTTTTTTTTTTTCAAAAGATTTATTTTCTTTTTTGAGAGAAAGAGAGAGAGAGAGAGAGAGAGAGCGTGTGTGCGGCGGGAGGGAGAAAGGCGGAGGGAGAGGGAGACTCCCAAGACTTCTGAGCTCAGTCTCACGACCCTGAGATCATGACGTGAGCTGAAACCAAGAGTTGGATCCTTAACCAACTGTGCCACCAAGGCACCCATCCTAATTTCTGACTATTCTTCTCTGCCCTTTCTCTGCCTTAGCCATTCTGGCTCCTTACTGTTCCTCAGATCCCCCTGGCAGCATCCTGTCTTAGGGGCTTTGCACCAATGCTAGGACTGCCCTCCCCTTAGGTATCTGCAGGTGCACTCACGCATCTCCTTCAAGTCTTTGAATGGCATGTTCTAGCAAGGCCTTCCTTGAGCATCCAGTGTGAAATTGTATCTGCTCAGTCATCTGCCTTATTCCGCTCTAATACTTTTCTCCAGGGCACTTACCACCTTCTTAAATACTATATGACTAACTTTCTTTATTTACTTTCTGCCTCCCCTTACTAAAATGAGAGCTCTGCAAAGACAGGATATTGATTGGTTGGTTGGTTGATTGTTTGGTTTTCCACCAAAGTATCCCGGGTATCTAGGATGTGGGGCTCAGCACGCAGCAGGCAATCAGTATATATTGGGTAAGTGAGTCCATTGACTAAATGAAGAGATTGAAGGAAGGCAGGACAGAAAGAATGGAGGGCTGGACAAAACAAACGACACTGGTAAGGAGGCAGTTACAGTAGTTCACAGGCAATGGTGGCAGTTTGAGTCTGGGTAGAGGCAAGGTAAGTGGTGAGAAGTAATTTGAAATAGGTTTTGAACATGGAATTGACAAAATTGTTGGAAAATATGTAGTATGTCTAAAACCAAATTTCAGCAAGTTTGTGAGAGAAAATACCTGAGTAAAATACCAGAATACTAATATTTGTTATTAAAAATGAACAGCATTCATAACCATGCAGAAATGAAATAAGAATAATTAAGTTATGGGGCGCCTGGGTGGCTCAGCTGGTTAGGCGTCTGCCTTCAGCTCAGGTCATGATCTCAGGGTCCTGGGATCAAGCCCCACACTGAGCGCTCTCCAGTCAGCTGGGAGTCAGTTTCTCCCTCCCACTCTCCCTCTGTGCTCTCTTTCTCTCTCTTAAATAAATAATATCTTTTTTTTTTTTTTTTTAAGATTTTTTATTTTTTATTTGACAGAGATCACAAGTAGGCAGAGAGGCAGGCAGAGAGAGAGAGGAGGAAGCAGGCTCCCTGCTGAGCAGAGAGCCCGATGCGGGACTCGATCCCAGGACCCTGAGATCATGACCTGAGCCGAAGGCAGCGGCTTAACCCACTGAGCCACCCAGGCGCCCTAAATAAATAATATCTTTTAAAAAAAGATTAATTTTTACTTAAATCCATGGAAGTTCTGAATTCGGAATGAAAGAATGGTATAATAACTTAGCTAATAACAACAAAAAACTTTTGTCAAAAGTTTTCCAATACATTTCTTAATCTATTTAGCTTGGATGTATTTTACAAAGATGATGACTTTCCTGCTTTAGGAAGTAAAAGTTCATACCTAAGGTTAATGAAAGGTTGGACTTATTATGGTCTTTTTTATTAAAAGGGTCAGTTCTTATTGATGACAATTTAGGGAAACAAATTATTACCTATAACCATCTATAACATTTGCTTAGAGAAGAAAGCCTATACATTTCTTGATAATTGTATACACAGTTATGACCTACACTGATTTATTAAACTGTGAGATAATTAGAAAAAGATCCTGTTTTCATTTTGACTATGTAAATGAAAACACTGATTATGGATTAATGTGATTACATTATAATCAGCCAGTTTAATAAAATAAACTCCTTCGTTTTGTTTTTGTTTTTGTGGGGTTTTTTGCCCCAAGGATAGTGATAACTAGTATATATACCTTATGGTTTTCTTTCATATGAAGAATAAATGCTCTAGGGCGCCTGGGTGGCTCAGTGGGTTTAAGTCTTTGCCTTCCACTCAGGTCATGATCTCAGGGTCCTGGGATCCAGTCCTGCATCGGGCTCTCTGATCAGCGGGGAGCCTCCAAACCGCCCCCACCCTGCCTGCCTCTCTGCCTACTTGTGATCTCTGCCTGTCAAATAAATAAATAAATTATTTAAAATAAAGAATAAATGATCTATATTGAAAACATACACAGTATTGCCTAAATTCTCATGCACACCCTGAGCAGATAGATATCCGCAGCAACCCTCCCACTATCTCTGGTTCTTAACTTCTTCCTTTTCTTGTCCTTTCATAGTCCCTCCCTTTTCTGGAACCTCCCTCTTCTGGAACCTGGGTAGCAGGGGCTGGTAGGAAAGTGGTAAACTTTTCAAGGCCTCTTCAAATTTTTCAAGCCCCTGCCAAGGGCTTCTAAGAAGTTTCAAAGTGAAAAGAAAAAGTTACAGGGGAAGTAATCCCATTCTCAAGTGTTTTGCAATATAAACACAGTTGTTTTCACAACCAACTGATTGTAGCTTTTCTTCATGACTGTCCCTTTCAGGACCTAAGATCTGTCATCTCATGTGTCATACATCCTATAAGAAAAAGCATCTTCCCCCGTGTGTGTGTGTGTGTGTGTGTGTGTGTGTGTGTGTATAAACTCTTATATACACACATACATAAATACTTTTCATTTTAAGGAGCTATTCAATATTTCGATAAGCTATTCAATATTTTAGGCACCTCAACCACTGGAAAGCAGTCACTATCATTATCTCAGTGACAAATCCACACAGAAAGAATTTAATGGTAAAATTCATTAAAGCACTATTAAAGACTTGGTAATAAAAAATAGAGCTATTTTGGAAAGGGAAATGTCTGTTTCCATGTTATATTTGAAATAGAAAACTATAATGAAACATTTTTCAGTAGTATGAACACAAAGATTCTTTTATCCATAAAGGACTAGTTTATAATGAAGGATTTCAATAATTGAATAGAAATATTAGATAAATTTAAAAAACTTGCCAACTCTGGAGCGAGTATGAAGGAAATTTTATATGTATTTTTAAATTTTATATATTTACTTTAAATAGCAGCCATTTTCCATGAAAATAATGACAAGGCAAAGTTTGCATATTGTTATCATTGTTGTATCCACTGTTCTTCGAGAGTAGTCAAGTACGGGAAACAGAAAATAAGGGATATTTATAACGTTGATAATGTGTTTAGCACTGCTTTGCTCAATTCTCTATGCAGGGATTTAAAAAAAAAATAATTTGTGTTAAATATGTATTGAGCACTTATTCTGTGCCCGGTACAGAGAGGATCTAAGGATTCACTGATTTCTGCTCTTCAAGTAATCACCAGACAGAAGAAATAGAGCCAAGTATACATTCATTGAAGGAGGGTGACAGCTGCCATTACAAAAGTATATGCAAGAGCAGATGCTTAGTACGTTTGGTCAAGAGGAGCCAAGGGAAGGGAAATTTTTAGGGTACCAGATTTGAGTGTGTTTTAAGAGCCCAAGGAAACAATCCAGTAAAGAGGGAGAAAAGTTCAAGAAATTTTGTAGGAGGCAGTAGGATGGGAAGGTGTGGGGACACCTTCTTCTGGGGGAAAGACGTCTAGGAGTGAAGCTAAAAACTAGTTACCAAGTGGAGAGAAGGGAACTTGCAAAAATTCCTATGCAATGGCTTCTGTTTTCTCGGTGCTAACAGGATGCTGGGTCAGCACCAAATAGCAAAGGGAGAGACTCAGCACAGTCCCTGGAAAATATTGATGACTAGAGAGAGGTAATAATTACAAATAGCAGGGAATAATCCTCTGTGATTGTAAATCTTAAATTTTTGTAGTTTATTTACCCAGTGAATATTTCTTGAATACTACTGTGTGCTTAGTTTGGGTACTGATCATACACCAGAACAAGCTAGGCGCATTTCAAATTCTCGAGGAGTTCACAGCCTGGCACAGTAAACAAATATCAAAAAAGTTATTACACAAATTATTGTTCAGTAATAATTGTGAGAAAGACTGTGTAGGACTCCTAGAAGAACTTCTCCGCAGAAGTGATATTAAGATGCTCCATGAAGGATGAGGAGGATTGGGTGTGGGAAAGGAGACAGAGAAGGGAGACAGTAGAGATATGCAGGCAGAGAAGTGGCTGAGCAAAGGCCCTGAGGTAAGTTGTTTGAAGGTATTAGTGCCGTGCTTCCCACCTGTGATGCCGCCATACCTGTAGCAGGTGATGAGTGTGCTTGATATTCATCTGTTCAGTTCTAATGTGCTACTTCTGCACACTGCAAAATTATCGTTCTCTGAGTCATGGCATGAAAAAGTTTGATAAGCTCTGCCTTGACCCTGAAGCGTGTTCATCTGTATCACCAGCAAGATGCCTGGAATAAATGAGGTATCTGACACTTAATTTGACACTTTTCATGTTTACAATCATTTAATTCATTTATTTGGCAAATATAAATTTGATAAAGTGATGCTAAATTTACCCTGTGCTAATCTGATAAATGTCTCCACCCAGATGGCATGTAAAATGAAAGTTTATTTTGGGATTACTTACAAAGAGAATAAGAATTCTTCTACCTTACACAATAGGTACGGGGAAACTTTTTCTCTCATTTCCTTTTCATTGAATACTGTCAGTACAATAGGATAAGACTGAGCGGAATTTCAAATTATTAATATTTAACCAAAAGAATCCTGAATTTATTTACACAGACTCAATACATTCAGGAAATTATTCATAAAGTTTGGACGAAAGTAATCCACCTCCATTGCTTGAAAACATTGGCACTGTTGCCGGAATTATCCAGCTAAATAGACTCTATTTATTTTTAAAATTGTGTATTTATCTTCTTTACCTCTCTCTACAGTGCCTATTATTAAAAAGTAAAAACCTGGCATTGCTTTTCTTAGCTGCAGGTTGTTATACCCCTGTGAAATCATTTATGTTTACCACTGTCTTAAATCATTGGTTGGCGGTTGGTTGATATTATCTGAATCTTTAAAGCATCACTTTTTTTTTTAATTTGCATAGAAAAAATTTTGAGTGTACGTTAGAGCTCTGGGAGTGATTTTGCATTGTCCCTTACAAAGGTGCAAATCGTTTAAGGTCCTAAGTAAGTAAGCTCCATGCATAGAAAAGATCCACTGCTTTTTCTTCTTGTACCCAAATGTAAACTTCTGGAGACCCACCGAGTGTGAAAGGCATGGGAGTGTGTGTCCATGGCAATTTGTTAGCTGTGTGCAGGAAGTTACAGAGGCATTAAGCCATGAAAAGGATCAATTGTTTTTGTGAAAAATCCTCAAGACATGCCTTGAATTCAAAGAATCAAGTTCATTAAAATCATAAATCGTCTACTAATCTTTCTTTTTTTTTCCTTTTTGCTGAAACATCCTTGCTGGTCAGTGACGTTTTAGAGACCCAAAGAAACAATAATGATTGAAATCAGAACATAATAGGATTGTTGAAATCCATGGAATAAAATCTTCAGTTCCTTTTCTTCTTGAAGAGTTGTTACAGGATCCTTGCTCTCCGTCTCCAAACTGTAGAACTGACCCCTGTGTGTGAGGTTTATAACTTTCATTCGTTTATTTACTCATATGCCAGGCACCGTTCTGGTTTGACACATTAAAAAAAACCCTGAGGTTTTCTTGTTGTATCTTAAAGCACTGCTGCTAGGTCTTCCATAAATAATTCAGTGGATTGGGCATTCAGAGCAACATTATAGGGGCGCCTGGGTGGCTCAGTCGGTTAAGCATCTGCCTTTGGCTCAGGTCATGATCCTGGGGTCCTGGGATCGAGCCCCACATTGGGCTTCCTGCTTTTCCACTTTCCACTGCTTTCCCACTTTTCCTCAGTAAGGAGCCTGCTTCTCCCTCTTTCTCTGCCCCTCCAAGCCACTTGTACTCTCTCTCTCACTCTCTCTCAAATAAATAAATAAAATCTTAAAGGGGGGGAAAAAAAAGAGCAACATTATACAAGGGACTAATAAGATAATGTTGGTTCCTATTTGATGTTGTTCCTCCCCAGGGAACTGGGGGTCGTCTCTCACTCTTTGAGGAGAGATGCATAAGCAAGGCCTACCAGGGCATCACAATACACTGCCCACAGTCTCCTGCTGACGGATGGGGCTGTGTGGGGGATAGGAAAACTGTGTCAGGGTGATGGTATTCCCAACAGTTTTCCTCTGTGGACCATCGCCACAAGTCACCAGACACTCCTTGATCAGGAGGGAACCGTTCATTCACTGTGATAACTAGGGGGTTTCAGTGGAAAGCGAGGGCACCGTCTCAAGGAGTGTGGCTGGGATGTCCTTGGAAAATGCCAGACTTCTTGGCCTGCTAATGCGTCTTGCTCTGATACCAGAGAGGCTTTGGGACATTCCATCCTCACAGGAAATATTCCTTCCATTTAAATGTTATGTGAAGCAAACATTTTAGTTAGGTGGAGGTACATAGATACTACTTAAAACTGAAGGAGCTGACTGTGTGAGCTGGTTGTTTTTTTGAGGTTAAAAAAAGTAGTTTAAAGGAGTTCTTATTTCAGGGGCGCCTGGGTGGCTCAGTGGGTTAAGCCTCTGCCTTTGGCTCAGGTCATGGCCTCAGGGGCTTGGGATTGAGCCCCGCATCGGGCTCTCTGTTCAGCGGGGAGCCTGCTTCCCCCTCTCTCTGCCTGCCTCTCTGCCTACTCATGGTCTCTCTCTCTCTCTCTCTGTCAAATGAATAAATAAAATCTTTTAAAAAAATAAATAAAAAATAAAATAATTATTATTTCAATAATTTCGATTTTCTTGTCCATGAGTTTGAATGATGTGTTAAAGAACTTTAGACATTATGTTGCTAATTTGTGGCCTCCCTTGAAGAGGCCCTGTTTTGTTTTTTTGTTTTTTTTTATAAACATATAATATATTTATAACCCCCAGGGTACAGGTATGTGAATCACCAGGTTTACACACTTCACAGCACTTACCATAGCACATACCCTCCCCAATGTCCATAACCCCACCCCCTTCTCCCAACCCCCCTCCCCCAAGCAACCCTCAGTTTGTTTTGTGAGATTAAGAGTCACTTATGGTTTGTCAGGAGGCCCTGTTTTATTTAATCTGTGCAACCCTAGTGCATGGAGTTTAATAAAAGTCACTAACTGCTAATTATACATGACATTCCATTTGGCATCATTCTGGTGGAATGGGGCATTCTCCAGAACTGAATTTTTTTTTTTTTTTTTTAAAGATTTTATTTATTTATTTTACAGAGAGAGATCACAAGTAGGCAGAGAGGCAGGCAGAGAGAGAGAGAGGAGGAAGCAGGCTCCTGCTGAGCAGAGAGCCCGATGCGGGACTCGATCCCAGGACCCTGAGATCATGACCTGAGCCGAAGGCAGCGGCTTAACCCACTGAGCCACCCAGGCGCCCCAGAACTGAATTTTTTAAATAACTAATGTGTATCCTCTAAAACACAAAATATTTGTTTAGAAATCTCCCCAGTTTATGATTAAAAAGTCTTTCTAAGATAAAAATGGATTTTCCCACTTTGCTAAAAATATCTTTAATGTGATGTAACTTTTTAAATGACATCTATAAGGGTATTCTCAGCTGTAATAATTCCTTAAGACACCATTGAAGAATGAATGTCATTTTTCATGTCATGGAAGAGTCCATTACTATTCTTCAGGTTCTCTTTTTGATTTGTGATGGTTGTTGGGTCAACTTCATCAGCCATCTGCTGTCACTTTTTGATGCTGTTTGAATTTCTTGCCTTCACATTAGTTTCCTATATTAGATCTTTTTCTGTGGGATAGTCTTTGTGACTCTTACTTTCTTCTGGATTCATTATACACACACACACACACACACACACACACACACCCATAGAGAGAGAGAGAGAGAATGTCAAAATCTAAACCCCAGGTATTGCAAATGTGATATAAGGGGGAATCAATGTACTCATTTGCTCCGATGCTATTTCTATAACTATTCATCTTTTGAAATGAATTGATTTCAGTTTACTTAAATGAAAATTGTATATTATTGATTGTTTCTCCTTTGGATCTTTTCAACTAGATTGAGTATGTTACAGAGGAAAACTGACTATATTAACATAGCGGAAAAAAAAATGTGTTCTTCTACTTGTATTGAAATTCAGTGAACATACTCCTGAAAGTGTCTTCATGTAAAATGACTCGCCACTCCCTATTTGTTGGCAAATTAAGCTTGTTGTTTTGCACAGAGAAGAATGAATCAGTGAAATTGCTGAAACTGGGGGGAGAAAAGCAATAGCAGAATGAACTCTAAGTGAAATGCAAATATATAATAAATATATATATATATAATTACTTACTTATATGTATAATTACATATCTAACATATATTAATTAATTATAAATTAATATAATATATTAACATAATGTATATGGACTAATGGCTATATGTGCTTTATTCCAAGCATATGTTAATATAATTATTATGCCTATTCTGTAGGTGTAGGAATTGAGACTTAGAAACTTTGGCTTGCCCACAGAGACGGTAAGCAATACAAGAGCCATTTTAAACAATGTAATCAGGTACTAGCTCACATGGGACATAAAAGAAAAGATAGAGAACACTCCAGTCTTAGCAATACATTAAATAACCATTGTTCATTTTAGAAAATTATTTGTAAATAATTTCAGCTTGCTTCCCAGATGAAAGCATTTTTGTTTATGTCCGTATACAGTCTTATCCTTTATAAACACATTCAAATTAATTAATTTGAATTAATTCATTTAATTCATTCATTCATTAATCAATTAATTCATTTGATTCTAAACTCACCGATAGAGGAGGACCTTATATTTCAAATAGAGGAACTGAGATGGCAAATGACTCTTCTGAAGGTCCACAGCTGGGAATTTTTAAAGCCAGGGTTTATATTCCGAGTTCTTCTGGCCCCGTCTCCCATACCTATCTCTTTTCCCTACGATACACAGCCCTTAAGAGTATCACAAAGGAAAACCAGCTTTGGTTTTCCAAAGCTGGTTTTGGGAGAGCCACCCTTGACTGGAGACATTGAGGCATTACAGGAGGCAAGTGGCTATCAACTAGATAATGTGAATGTAAAATCTTTAATGAAATGTTAGAACCACATGTTAAAGACACAAGGTCACTGATTATTCTGCTCTTGACTTTTCTTTCTATAATCCATATTCAGTCAGTATGACCATTTAAATAATAAATATGGGAGAAGAGAAAAGTATTGTTTTTAGACAAAAGTTTACCATGGTTATACTTTATCTTTTTGAGGGGGGAGGGGCAGAGGGAGAGGAAGAGAGACTCTCAGGCAAACTCCAGGCTGGGTGTGGAGCCAGACATGGGACTCTGTCTCACAACCCTGAGATCATGACCTGAGCTGAAATCCAGAATTGGATGCTTAACTGACTGAGCCACCCGAGTATCCCCCATGTTTATGCTTTACACTTGGAGTAGCATGTGGAGCATTTCTTTATAATCAGAGATCTGTTCAGTCACTCCATTGTTTTCTATTGCAAAAATTAAGACATCAGTAAAATATCATTCCCTTGAAAACAAAATGGGTATCATGAGATTTTATTTTCAAGGTTAAATCAGGATGTTTTTGGCTAGACAAATGAGAGGTGACCAATTAAACGTTTTCCACCAAAAAATATTTGTCGTTAGTGAAATTAATGGCAAAAGTTATAAAAGTCACAAAGGTATAAAGTCACTTAGGTGTTTAAATGTATATTAAAGAAAACACAAGTTTTATTTCAATATCTCAAGCCTTCATGATACATCATATGTAAATCCAAGGCTAAATCTCTTCAATAAGAAAAACACCTTTTCTTTTCCCTTCAGGTACAGAGGTCCTACCCTTGATCTATTGTAGGATGTTCTTTTTTCATTTAACCAGCACGGTGAGCACATCAGACACTGCAGGAGTATGTTAATTATCTTGAGGTGTCCCAGTGGCCCAGTAACTTGAGGGCGAAATGCCAGCAGAGGCCTGGTTGCTGTCCAGGTTGAAAACACCGCATTAACTTGTTCAGTCTCTTGACATCTTCACAAACAGAAAGGTAAACCTGGAGAGAAAACATATTCATTCCAACTGAGTTAACTGTTCCAAAATAAATAACTTCCAACCTCTGGCCAGCCATTTGTGATTGTGTATAAAAAGTAATTAATGAGATGCATTCTCCAAGGCTATTAATTATGTACTAACAGGAATGCTTTTTAAATACTGTTCCTCTGAGTGCAATGAACCTGGGCCATCTAGGCAACCTAATGAGCATCTTTGAGCATCTGCCGCTGCAGAGAACTTTCAGGCAAAAGTTGGGAAAAGCTTTTGCAACAGTGGTGGAGTAAGACCCAGTAGTGTCATTGGTGAGGATAGGTCACCAGGGCAAGACTTGAAGATGAGTGTGTTGTGATTGATGGTTGAACTGACTCCTCTTTTTTAGACTTTGGTGGTTCCCAGAATGAGCATCGTGGAGACACCAGTTTCCAAGGAGAATGCACATATCTACACGAGAAAGATAAGAGAACACGTAGGGGATGCTTTACAAAGAGTAGAGGCATGGTGGTGGTGGTGGGAGTGGGAGGAGCAGGGTGAGGGGCATAAAAGTATCAAGCAGAAGAAGGTAAAGCCAAAAAACTGATCCTGCTAGCCAGGATGAACACCCCTACATTATGCCAGTCAGTTCAGCCACTAGGATTTCCACAGTTTCCACTCACTTCAAATAACTTTTACAACACAACAAATAAGAAGATGCGTGATATGAAACAAGATGGGATCCGGAGGGAGATGAATGATAAGAGACTCTAATCTCACAAAAACAAACAAACAAACAAACAAAAAAACCTGAGGGGTGGGGTGGGGCAGTGAGAGGGGGGTGGGGTTATGGACATTGGGAAGGGTATGTGCTACAGTGAGTGCTGTTAAGTGTGTAAACCTGATGATTCACAGCCCTGTACCCCTGAGGTTAATAATACATTATATGTTTGTAAAAAATAAAAAAATTTAATGAATAAAAAAAGAAGATGCATAACAATTATCACCCAATAGTCTAGTGATAATGAAACATCTATACCAAAAAAGCAACCATGTAATCATCTTCATACAGTTATGAACAAAATCAGTGACTAATATAGGTGACTGCTTATCAATTAAAAGTCAGTAAATTAAGGATGTCATCAAAGCATTTAATTCCTTAAAATTGGTATTGGGGATGGTGGTTCTAAAATGAAGAACTTGAAGGCCTGGGTGGCTCAGTCGGTTAAGCGTGTGCTTTTGCCTCTGTACATGATCCAAGAGTCCAGGGATCTAGTCCTGCATCACGCCCCCTGCTCTACGGGGAGTCTGGCACTCTTTCTGCCCCTCCTGCTCATGCATGCTCACTCTCTTTCTTGCAAAAAAAATTTTTTTTTAATCTTAAAAAAAAGTCCTTTTAAAAAATAAAATAAAATGAACTTCTTTAAAATGTAAACAATATGAACTTCTAAATAAAAAATGATCTTAAACTGCCTTAAGTCTTATGAAACAAGGAAAATATAAATATTCTGAAAACTTTGCTTTTAAAAGTGTATTCATTTTGGAATATAGCTAGGAAATTAGATGATGGTAGTCTCTTTATGTTTAATTAAAATTAAATATTATGGGGCGCTTAGGTGGCTCAGTCATTAAGCGTCTGCCTTCAGCTCAGGTCGCAATCCTGGGGTTCTGGGATCAAGCCCCACATAGGGCTCCTGCTCAGCAGGAAGCCTGCTTCTCCTTCTCCCACTCCCCCTGCTTGTGTTCCCTCTCTCTCTCTCTCTCTCTCTCTCTCTCTCGCTGTCTCTCTCTCTGTCAAATAAATAAAATATTTTTTAAAAATTAAATTAAATATTATGTTTTTCACCATTCACATTGTTCTTGGAGGACTCAGTTCAACATTTGAATATAGGGAATTGTATTTTCCATCTGCACTGAGGATCCTTACCTATCTTTAAGACTAGTATCTTTAAGAATAGTATCATCTAAGAACCAGACAACAACAGTAAACAAATAAATAACTTGGTAACTGAACAAGCATATGCTGTCCATATGACATGAACATCACATTGTTTTTGTTTTTTTTTTTTTTTTGAATTTTGCTTCACTCTTGAAAGAAAAAGGAAATACTTGAAAAATAAATTCAGGAAGTGATATGAGAGAATATAAGCACGTATTTTACGAAGAGTGCAAGTGGTTTAACATATGCCCTATCTTTTGTTACAGTATCCTTGTTAGCAAACAGGAGAAAGCTGTTATCATTTTATAGTTGTAGATAGACAGTTGTTTGTCCTAGGTCTGGACTCAAAGGGAGAGTCTAGATTTCTGACCGTAAGAATTAGTGAAAAGAGGCACCAAATACTGATACTTGTTTATAGTTTAAATTAGATCTACCATGCTTACCCTGATTTATCTTTGAAAGCCTGAGTAGTCTTAATGAGCAATGGCATGTGGCTTAGTTCGCTTATAAAATATATTGGCAAATTGAAAATATTTTAAATCATGAAAAATCCATTTAAAAACATCAGTCTGCTTATTCAAAGAAATGTTTCTTGTAAATAAAAGTTTTCTTTTCCTAGAGCATTAAAAGAAAGTCTTAAAAAATTAAAAGACAAAAATGAATTTTCAGTCAATACCCTGCAAAGTAGTCAAGAACATTTTTTGACCTTGCCGGGACATAGCTACGTAGAAATCAATTATAACATAGGATCCACACCTATTTCAGAATAGGTTGCCAACCCATAAAGTTACCAGATTTGCCTGCTTAATGGATAGATACTTATATGGGCTTAATTTTAGCTTAGCAAAAGAACATTGTTTTAGAAATAAGGCACAAATAAAAATGTCTCTTTATTTTTTTTTTTTAAAGATTTATTTATTTGCTTATTTGACAGACAGAGATCATAAGTAGGCAGAGAGGCAGGCAGAGAGAGAGGAGAAGCAGGCTCCCCACTGAGAAGAGAGCCCGATGTGGGGCTCTAGCCCAGGACCCTGGGATCATGACCTGAGCTGAAGGCAGAGGCTTAACACACTGAGCCACACAGGCGCCCCATAAAAATAAGGCTTTTTCAAGGTTTACCCCAAAATAGATGATTCATTCACTCTGATCTCATCACGGCCTATAGGATGATCTGTGAGTTTGCTGCATTAGACAATGTACGGCTCTTGTGTTTCATTTTCTTAGGAGCCAAAATGCTCAGCCATATGTAGACTTGGCTATGATTTCCTAAACTTAAGTTAAAATGTTGTTAATACTAACTACTGCATGCAGTCTCTTGTGAATAGGAGAAGCTTTTACTGCAAAATCCAAAATAAGAAATGGAGCCACCTGGGTGGCTTAGTGGATTCAACATCTCCCTTTTAATTTTGACTCAGGTCATGGTCTCAGGTTCTGAGCTCGAGCCCTACCCTGGGCTGTGGGTTGGGTGTGAAGTCGGCTTGGTATTCTCTCTTTCTCTCTCTCTCCCACTCTCTCTGCCTCACCCACATGCACATTTACTCTAAATAAATAAATTAAGAAATAAGAAATGGAAAATGGATTTTTAAGTTTTTCTTTACCCCATCTTCAAATGTTTATATATTTGTCTCTAATCTATTTGACTGTGGAATCAGATATTCCTTTAGAAGTGCATATACACTTTAAAATTTTTTTTAATTTTTAACTAACATGAATTGGTAAGATACATTGAAAGCATAAGAACTTATGAAAAAAGTAAAAACCACTCCCAATGGCACTACACATAGAAATTTGCATTTCTGAACAAACAATAGATTTAAAATTGTATCATAACTGTTGGTAATGTTTTATATCGTGTGACTTTCTCCACATCTATAGTATTTTGAGACATAATTTTAATGAACTTATGTTATTTCATATTGTGAACAGTATGTAATTTATTTAACTTCCCCCACTTTTTGTGCACGAACATATTTTCCAATTACTGACTTTTACTTAAACTATTGTAAACATCTTGGTTTATGACACTTTGTTCTCATCTCTTAATATTTGACAGCATATTCCTGGAAATGAAATTACTGTTTCAAAGATGAAGCACTTCAAGCCTCTTGATAATTCTTGCTACAGCTTACTTTTCAGAAACTCCATACTAGTTCCTACTTTCACCTTTCGATAAAGGAATGTCTCAAGATATTTTGGTCATTATTGAAAATTAAAAAAAAACAAATAACGCTAATAAAACTTGGCCAGTTTCATAGCTGGAAAAGATACTATCTGAGTACCATTTTAATCTGTTTCTTTGATATCCACTAAAGTCTAACAGTTCTTTATAAGTTTATTAATTAATATGTCTGCATTTTTAAAGCTTATCTGCTTGCATATTTTCCTTTATTGATTTGTAAAAATTCTATACGTTTGTACTATGTCGTATTTATTTGATGCATTTTAGCAGTTACCAATAGCTTAACATTTGTAATTTGCAGTTCATTAAGATTTTTTCTGTACAAGTTTTGAGTGTTGGTTAATCAAAGCTATAAATATTTCCTTATGATTTGTTTGTGTGAAGAAAGGTCTTCCCCATTTAACAATAAATTAAGCATTCACTTATATTTTTTCCAGTAGTTTTGTGTGTCCTTTTTTATCAGTCATTTTAATCTGCTTGGACTTAATGTTGATGTATGTATGAAGTGTGATTTTTTCCCCAAATAACCAGTGTCCCCAATGTTGGTTGACCTTTATACTTTCCTTATCTGACCATGGTATTTCCCTTATCTTGGATTAAACTGATATCTATCGTAGGTCCGATTTTAGTGCTCTATGCTTTGTTCCATTGATCTGCCTGTCAGATTGTCTTTTCTAACTGGTTAACCAAGCCCCATTCTTTCACTCTTTTTCTAAACTTTCTTATTGTGTATTGTTTTACATTTAGATTTGTATATAAGCTTTAGAATAATTTTGCCAATTAAAAATACCTCATTGAGATCTGACCGATATATTCATTCTATGGAAAGAACTGATATTTTCCCCGTATTTTAGTGTTCCCATCTAAGGATAGGGATGGGTCTCTTTATTTATTCACATTTTCTTGTATATTAATAATAGTTTATATTTTTGCTTATTTACGCATTTTATTGGTGTTTTATGCTTTTCAGAGTAATGTTAATGGAATCCCATCATGTTCTCTAATTAGTTATTTTAGCATGCCAGTTGTCCAGAACTTTCCAAGTGATCCTAACCATAGAGCTATGGAACAGACATCCTTGTCGTGCTCCTGATTTCAGGGAAAGTGCAAGGACATAAGACTTTACAACAGAAACATTAGTTATATTGGCAAATAAGAGCACACTATTATTGTATGGGTAATAATATAACAGTATAATAATACAATAATACATAACAAATATAATGGCACATTATTTTTGTAATTTGATAAATTCCATGTTTTCTATCCACTTTTATCCGCTTTTTCCTATACAGATTTGGCTGTCTGCTAGCTCAGTATTTTTAGCTCTTTTTCTAATAGTTGTTTTTAAGCACGTTGTTATTTCTGTCTCTGCGGCCATCATCACTATTTTATCAACAACTGGGTTTTCTCTTATGGTGGAGTAAATTTACTGCCATGCTATAGCAATGAGTTCGTGCCATTTTAGTGTTTTCTTGGTGTTGTGGAGAAGATGGATAGGGGGAGAAGAAGGTGGTCCTTAATCTCCTACAGACTTTATTGTCTACATAAAGCTCATACTAGCTTAATGGGAACTTTCATTCCTCATATCATTTAAGGCTAAGGAATAAATTTTCTAAGATTAAATCAACTTTTTATTTTAATATCCCAAAGCAGAGAATTATTTAAATGAAACTCTTATGATGCTGGGAAACCATATTTATTAACTTGAGAAGATATCAGTGATTTATCATTAGATAGAAAATGTGGGTCAGCAAATAATTAAATGATAAAATACAATTTTTGTAAAGTGTAAATTTTCTATAGTGCATACTTGAACATCCAGAAAAACATACATATGTAAAAAATGGTAAAGAATGGTTACCTTTAGGAGACCGGATTATATATGATTTTCAAAATTATTTTTGCTTATCTTTGTTTTTCTAATTTGTCTGAAAGAGGCATGTATTATTGCTCATGTGATCAAGATCCAAATTATTAAAATGTTTGTAACAGAAAATACCTCAATTTAGGAATATAGACAAATCATATCAGGTCAACACATATATCTAAGTATTAGAGAAAAAACACTGGCTGCTTTTCCAAGACAAGCCTGTGAAAAATTTTGAGCTTCATTGAAGTTTTGAATAGGTTTTGGTAGACATCCTGTCAACTTACAAATCCTCTCTGTGAAAGCATACACCTCTTCAGTGTTAAAGGACAATAAAAATCTAATTGCTTGCCTCTAAGCTCTTCCTCAGTCCTATGAGAAATATGTATTTAATTGGATGTCTGACTATTAAAACAAGCATATGGAAGAAATGGCTTTTGCTTTCTTACATCGTCCATATGCTCAGTGTTTCCATCTGCTTTGATAATTTTCCATTCGACTTTTTGTTCATATAGTGCCTCAAACACCTACTTTTTTCATCTCTTTAACCTTATCCTTGAATAAATCACTTGGACTCTAGAAACTCGTCTCTTCCCAGAATTCCCTGTCCTTAACAATGATTTCACGTGCTGTTGTCTTTGGCAGTAAGTTACAATTTAAGTTTCGAGACTGTAAAAAGTACTTTTATTTTTAATCCTTGGTGGAGGGGAGAAAACCAATAAAACTCTTCTTCGAACACTAGAAATCAAAGGGCATTAGAAAACAACTTGGGGGAAATTAAATGCATCTGTTTTAAAAGCAGTATGTTTTTAGGACATTCGGTTGTATCTGAAGTGACTAACAGTAAATATGCTTGAGCTGTAACTGTGTCCTAAACAAGCCTGTCCTTTGAATTACCATAATCAGCTAAATTATGTTTTGCAAATGTCTTTGCATAGATACCAGAGAAAAGTGTGTATTCCAGATAGGTAAAGACAGGATCTATTAAGACACAGTTTGACAGCAAGCTAATGCTTAACATTTGATGACAGGGAAATCCATAGAGGACAAATCTGCCCGGTGTGATAGTATAGACTCTATCCTATATGCATGGACAGATATAATTTTACTTGGAAAGTTTGCCTCCATTCACCAGACAAGGTTTTGGGTGAGATCACTTGGATCCTAAACTCAGCTCTCCTATCAAACCCAAGGAAACATTTGCAACAGAATATCTGCAGAAGTAAAGAAGCTTCCATAGCCAGGTTCTGTGTCCACATGGGTTCTTCAATCAAAAGCTGATTCTCTTTGTAAAGGAACGCCTATTTTTGGTTTTATCTTTTGTTCTCTGAGAGAGGTCTCTTACGGCTTTTTTTCAGTAAGAGACGGTTGTGACTGCCATGCTGTCAGCCTCTTTCATCACAGCCACCTCAGTCTTGGGCATGTCTGTACCAAATGATTTAGTGGATGATAACTGCTCTGATGCCACTATAAACAGTCTCCAAGGCTTTCCAAGCCCTTCTCCCAAGTGGTCAGCAACTGCTTACCTTTCTTCACCCACCCATCCCCAGCTCTCTCCCTTCAATTTCATTCATTCATTCATTCATTCATTCATTCATTCATTCATTCAATAGTCTTCCTTAAAATTTTGAAAATATACTTAAATATGAATAGACACACTACTTTTTTTTTTTATCAATTCAGCAGACTATCTCCTTTACTTTTTCAAAAGAAATCTAGGTTAAGAGGCAACAGGAGGATGAAGGCAGAAAGTGTGAAAATTGATGTCACCCTTGTATCTTGGTGAGCTGTCACCAAGAAGTCCCTGATGACCTATATACAGACTGCACAGGAGAGCCCAACTGGCACCTCAAACTTTCGGTTCCACACTTTGCCACTTGTTAGTGCACATGCTTTTCCTCCACCTGGAATGTTTCTGTCCTTCTCCGCAAGTCTGTCAAAGTGTTATTCAAGGACTTTAAAAATTCATCTCTAATTCTGCCCCTTCTCCTCTGCCTTGCCAGAGTTCTATCATCAACTAACATCCTTTTCTCGTTCTCGGTAGTTCTTTAGTGAAATATGCAAGTATCATTTATGACAGGAAAGTCCATTTTGAGAAATCTAGTTTTAAATCCTCATCTTCAAATGTTATCTGTGATTAATTTCTACCTGAAGTTTCTTTTTCAGAGGACCAGTCTATTTCTTCTCACTGTCATGTTTGGCCACATTATAGCATTAAAATGTGTGTGTGTGTGTGTGTGTGTGTGTGTGTGTGTGTGTGTGTTGTCAAAGTACTGTACTCAGAGTACTCTAGATTATAGAGTAGGATGCCTGTGAAATTATTAATCAACATGAAGCAGAGACTTTCTTTAGGGCAAATTCAGAGGCATTTTTATAATTCAAAATTTTTTAATTTTTTTTTGTTTTTTAATTTTTGTTGAATTTTAGGGAGTCTCAAGGTCCAACAAGGGGCTTGAACACACAACCCTGAGATTGAGAGTCACATGCTCCACCAGCTGAGCCAGCTAGCAGCCCCTATAATTCAAAATATTTATAATGATATTTTTAGTAGGAAGTAAGCATCCAGATTTTTTTTGCTGTTGTTTTAAAGAGAACTTGAGCAAAAAAAAAAAAAAAAAAAACGAAAGGAAAAAGTAGGTTAATCTATATCTTCTATGTGGTAGACTTTGAATTCCATTATCTGAATGTAAGGAAAAATAAAGGACACACACACACACACACACACACACGCATATTTGCATATCTGTAGGTGCTTAAGGTAGGAATAAGATGGAATATGTTCAAACAGGAACACTTAAGGGTGCCTGAGATTTCTTCTAATTTTGGTAGCAGATCAAAAGGCCACTTCATGAAGAATATTTTTTCAGAACAAATTTTAGGGTAGCCTTAAGAAATTTAATAATGTATATTTGCTTGTACATTGCACGTACAATTCATTCCTGAAATTTCTTTTTGAGTTTTATCACTACAAAACACTCACGCCAGAACAGACCTGGCAAATACTTTTAAATTGAAAGAAACAAAACATGAAAGTGAAAGAAACTAAAATTCACAGAAACCACAAAAAACATTCTATATTTCATCATTTTAATTGATTTAAAAACATGTAAGCACTTTGATAGTTTTATTTTATATAGGATTTACTGGTTTTCAAAGTATATAATACAACAACAACAAAGTGAAGCTAGCTTCTTTTTTCTTGTTCATTGAAGCTATCACATCTCATCTATCAGACCTCTAAGTAGAATTTTAAAAGTGGGGTACTCTCTCACGCCCAAGGACTATGTAATTAGCATATGAATGTGCAACGGATTGTTTGAAGTAACAATTAAAGGAACAATACATAAAGGAATTGAAGAGAGCTACCAACACCTGGGAATCCTGTATTGAATAAAGCTTTCTTAATGTAAGTAATTAAAAACCAAGGACAAATGCTCATTGTGTAGCCATAAAGCCCTACAAGGAAAGCTAAAATCTCCTGATATTTTGCTGTCATCATTTAGACCAAATCATTAAAACAAGAGCTTACAGTTTTATTTATTTCAATGGATTAGCTGTTAAATGTAGGTTTTGATCTTCAAAATGCACTTGTTTGACAAAAATGTCTCGCTTTTAAGAAATATTTATATTTAAAATATATAATAAATGACAATACATGTTTTCCTTCTGGCCAGTGCAAAATTTCAGAGGAAAATTTCAACTCACAGCCAGGTCAAAAAACATATAATCAATTCTCTATAATTTATTTGTTCAGTTAATTTCTTCTGGTTAAAATCCACGCCACTGTATTGTTTTGTTTTACTTTGTTTCTCTTGAAAGCATACATATTATAAGGGTTTCTCTTCAGGCAAAGCACCTTAAAAGAGTAACCAATCGGTCAAGATTGTCAGGGATCCTTAATATTGGGGAAGGCTCCCTGAAGTAGGAGCCAGAGTCATCCCTTATTGCTTCCACTTTTCACTTACTAGCTGTACAAACCATTTACATTTTGGCTGCATGAATTACCTTATCTCTAGGAATTATTTTTTTGTAGACTGGTAAAGTCTCAGTCAAATGACCTTTGAGCCCTCTCTAACATCTAATTGTGTATATTTCTTGATCATAAAGAAACACTTGCTCCCAGAATTTAACCTTAAATGATTATCATTTTATGTGACAACTGTATTTGAAAAATAAATTATGAACCTAATATTACTTTTTAAGCAGAAAAACAAACATAGGCTTGAATATTAATAGTGATATTCATAGCGGCGCCTGGGTGGCTCAGTGGGTTAAAGCCTCTGGTTTTGGCTCAGGTCATGATCCTAGGGTCCTGAGATGGAGCCCTGTATCCCGCTCTCTGCTCCGCGGGGAACCTGCTTCCCTTTTTCTCTCTTTGCCTGCCTCTCTGCCTACTTGTGATCTCTGTCTGTCAAATAAATAAATAAAATCTTTTAAAAAAAAATAGTATTATTCATAACAGCCAAATAGAAGAAAAAAACCCGCGTACCCATCAGTTGATGAATGGCCAAATAAAATGTGGTATATCCATTGTCGAAACAAAAATTTCACTGGAGAAAATTAAACAAGAGGGTTGCTTTATTCAGGGTTGTTGCAATGAGGAGAGAAGAGAGAACCGAGTCAGAACTCAACTTTGATGAAGTAGAAGGGTAAATTTTTTTTTTTTAAGATTTTATTTATTTATTTGATAGAGAGAGATCACAGGTAGGCAGAGAGGCAGGCAGAGAGAGAGGAGGAAGCAGGCTCCCTGCTGAGCAGAGAGCCCGATGCAGGCCTCGATCCCAGGACCCTGAGATCATGACCTGAGCCGAAGGCAGAGGCTTTAACCCACTGAGCCACCCAGGTGCCCAGAAGGGTAAATTTTTTGAGGGCTGATGTTGAGCCTCCATGAAACAGTAAGGCATGATATTAGAAGGTGGTCATAGGCCATTTGTTTGCTAATTGGCTTTAACCAAAGGAAATATAAATTCATATTTTCATTACAGGAGATAGTTTTTGCACCTTGGAGTAAGGTACCCTACCAGAATAAAGCTCCTCCCCTTACACAGAAACTGGGACATAAGGGTCCTATTTCCTGTCAAAGAGATAGTTCCCATGTCCTTGAGTAATACATTTCTGGTTGTAAAACTGGCACGTGGCTATTTAAAAAAAAATTTACATCTCAAAGAGGCAGAGAAGGTAATGTACAGTTATAAGTTTTCTAAACTAAATGCTCTGAGGTAAGGGGGACCAGCGGCCTAGAGTCCGGAAGAAGCCTGCCCAAAGTTTAATCAAGCTGAAGAAAACGTTAAGAGCATCTTGGTTACCATACAATGGAGTACTATTAGGCAATCAGAAAGGATGAATTACTTGTATATGCTACAGCATGGATGAACTTTGAAAACATTAATTGTGCTAAATTTAAGAAGCCAGTCACAAAAGGCTGTATTGTGTGATCCTGTTTGTATGAAATGTCTAGAATATCCAATCTGTAGAAACAAAGTAGATAGTGGTTGTCTAGACTCGTAGGACATGGGGGTGGTACTGGGGGTGGCTTGGGGCAGCTAAAGGTTATGGAGTTTCTCATGGGGGTGATGAAGATGTCCTAAAATTGTGGTGATGATTGCATAAGTCTGTGAACATACCGAAAAACATTAAATTGCATACTTTAATGGGAGAGTTGTAAGATGTGTAAATTATATTTCAATAAAGATGTTATAAAAATAAATATATGCTATAATGTGCTATACAGGCAATAGAATATTTACCTATATTTATGAACAAAGTTTTACAACAAAAAGAAAATCCTTATTACTTAAAAGTAAGTTTTGGTTTTGAATGATCTGTAGATTCAGAAGATGTATTTCTGATAGCATATCTGCTTTCTAGCTTTTATGAAATAGTTTAGCAGTTATTTATTATCATGCTGTACTAATCAGAGAGTGTATAACATGGGTGAATGGAAAATAATTTCTGCAGTGTCCTTGGATATTTGCATTCCTGAAATTGAGAATTATCAGTACAGAGGAAAGCAACTGTGTAGCAAGAATAAGAAGAAATAGAGAGTTTCTTTTCCCAAATGATGAGGGAGATCATACCTATATTTAAATATAGGGATAGCATGATCTGGTTTAAAATTCTTGTATTCAAATGAAAGCTATATTGATAGAAACTCCATTTATGAATAATGTTCCACACCTTTATTTGTAAACTAGCTAGTTATTCTGCAGCCTTTTCTACAGAATGTTTTGTCAACAGTGATCAGGTTTTAAATCTAGCTCACAGAGATTTATTTTGCCACAGTCTAGCTGAACCGGAGTGGTAGTTTTAGTACAGCCTGGGCTTAACAGGCAACGGCACAAGAAGGAGGACAAGTTACCACATCCCAATTTCTTGAGTGTGGGTGTGGCTCCTGGCAAAATTTTGAATCATGCAGAGTAAAACTTTGGCTTCCATCCATTTTCCTTTCTGTCTCACTTGCCCTATGTTCTGATCTAGAATCACTCTCTTGGGGTCCTGAGGCATCCACTTTTATGATGCCTGCACTCCCCACTGTATTACCTCACTTGGGCATCTGGGTTTCTCTAGAAGACAAAGTCACCGACGCGGTTTAACACAGCCTTTCTCCCAACCAGCATTTACACATTTAAATTCTCATTTTCTCAAAGTGGCTAACTTCACTTTTTGGCAAAAGGAAACAAATTTTGAAAAAACATCTGGGTATCCTAGATGCACTGATGGCTCAAACTTGGTTTGTAAACCTTAAAGTATCTCTAATCAACAGGATCTCAGATATTTGACTTAGGGAATGCTGTAAGAAAAATTTAGAGATAGGACAGATGGTTCTTTCTCACCCATCTTTCTTTGGGATTAACCCCCTCTAGTCTGCTCCTGCTTTCCTCAGAATATTTGCTTTGTCCCCAACTCAGCTTCAGGATTTTTTAAATGTGTCCCCTAAAATTTATACTACTAACTATGAGAACAGGAACAACAGAGACTATAGTGATGGTGGTTGGCATTGAGAGGAGTCATTGGGAAGGTGACATGGGAGATAGTAATTCCGGAGCATCTGTGGTATGAATGATTTGGACATCTGATGTATTTTTAATTTGGACACCTATATTTTTCTACCCATTGATCAATTGATTTTTCTTGGTTGTAGATTGGGCTTATGGATACTACAGACAACAAAGAAAACTTGTTGAAGAGATTGGCTGGTCCTATACAGGTAAACATATATTGAGATTCGATAGAAATTTTTATTGTTTTGGTATCTTTTTATGTGTAAAAGAGAACTTTGTAATTCAACACATCGTTTTTGCTTAGCTTCATGGATATTCAGTTAGATTAATTAATAAAAATATATTACAGACAAAATGATTTCTAGTAGACCATCCATTATTAGCAAATTTGGTAGTGTAGAGCATACTGGGATCAGACACCTCTGGATTTGAATCCCAAGTCAACATTGGCCTAACCGCCTTGAGAAATATACATAACCTACCTGAGGCTCAGTGTTTTCATCTGTGAAATGGAGGATTGTTCAGAGCATTAAATGAGATCAATGGAGTTGACATAGTGCCTTCTTATCAATACAAAGCTCTAAATCAATGTTACTTGCCATTGCTGTTATGATCACAGTAGTGGTTGTGTTCATTCATTTAACAAATACTGATGAGATTCTTGTTCTCCACAGGGCTTCCTTCTAAGTTATTTCTGCTGAATTAATTGGAAATCAGGGTCCAAAATGATTTTTGTATGATTGCCAAACTTGGTTAAGAGCATCATGAATCTCTGAAGTTGGCCTAAAATGGCTACAGTCAAGAATTAGGATAGCAGAGGAGAAGCTCTAGGCCTGATAAGAAGAGCCCGAGGCAAATCTAGATGGCCTGTGACAAGCCTGGTGACTTTATGAAACAGAGTTGGGTATTCATTAGAAATACGATTGGGCTGATGTGACGGGATTACAGGGGCTTTAACTTGAGCCTAGCCAACTTGGACTTTATTTTACAAATGAAGGGCAGCTGCACAATGGAGTTAGTAGATAAGCATGCATTTCTTTTCTCTCTCTTTTAATTCTTGCTTTAAAAGTAGTGAATGTTGGGGCACCTGGGTGGCTCAGTTGGTTCGATGTCCAATTCTTGATTTCTGCTCAGGTCTTGATCTCAGGATTGTGAGTTCAAGCCCTATGCTGCACAGAATGCTTACTTTAAAAAAAAAAAAAAAGAAGAAGAAGAAGAAGTAGTAAATATTCACTGTGGAAAATTTAGAAAATACAAGCACCAAAATAAATAAACAAACAAACAAATAAATAAATAAATAAAAATCACTATTCATTTCATGGCTCTTCACTTAAAGAAAAAAGGAATATTCCTTTCAGGCCAGTTTTTATTGTATTATATTTGTATATCTTATATGTAGAATTATGTATCCACTCTACTCTAGAAATTATTTTGAACATTTCCTCATTTCAATGATGATTCCTAATGGTCATAATCCTTAAGGTATGCCTAATATTCCATTGAATAAATGTTTTCTTTTTGAGCATCTATATTTTTAGATATTTAAGCTACGATAAACAATGACAAATGGATGAATAGTTAGATGTGTGTTATTTGCATGTTTCATACATATTATTTTAATTTTTATTGTTTATTAGAGAATCTTTGGTAGGCACTTACTAAGCAGAAAAAAAAATAAATGCTTTCAACATTCTTGATACTATGGTTTAATTGCATTTTAGAGAGATTATACTAAGTCAGTGGCTGCCCCACTGAATACTAACCAGGATTTAATGATTTTCATTTTGAAAATCTTCACTAATTTGATAGGTTAAAAAAATGACACTTTGTTTTAATTTGTTCTGTTTGATTATCATTGAAATGGCAAATTTTATGTACTTTCATATATAATATAAATAATATTTATAATAAAAGATAAGTATTATATATATATATCATATATACTTTGTAATTTTCTATCTGACAACTATAACCTGTTTTGTATTTCTTTTTATCCAAAATAGAAATTCTAGTATTTTCTTGGAGTTACAGCTAATTTTTGACCCCCCATAACTACAAGAATCGTATTAGTTAAGATTCTGAAGGCTTGGAGTTCATGCCTAACCATGGAAGATGGTATCACAATGGCCAGCACCGTGGTTCTCCTGGAAATTACTTGCTATTGTCACGATCTGGGCATTATTTATGCATCTTCCATTCTCCCCAAACCTAAAACTAGAAAGTGGACCTAGAAAGAGGGAGGGTTAGAGTTCTCACCACCCCAAGCAAGGGCCTACATGTGGAGTGGTAGAGGCACGGGTTTTTTGGCAGCCCTGTCTCCTTGAGCCGCTGGATGTGCCCCATCAGGTCAGGAGAAGACAGCAGTCTTCCCAGGGGGGTTAGGCACATGCTGTTGAGTGTATCTTAGGAGGAGGCCACAGGGCTCTTCCTTTTAATGGACTAGCTGTGTTTGGACATGATGCTTCTGGAGCAAACAGGATTTCGTAGATGGGTCTGTGCATAAACAAGTCACAATTCTTTGCTTCATCATCAGGTTCATCCTCCTACTTATAACTTGGGGCCTCCTGGCTTTAGCTCCTTTAGAGGACAGTCTAGTGATCAAAGGGATGGACTCATTAAGAAGTGCCATTTGGTGGCGGGGGAGGGGGTAGAGATTGTAGGTCTCAAGAGGGGATATTCCAGAACGGAGGTGAGGGTGAAAGCTTGTCAGAATTTTAAAGAATGGATTGCTCTTCTTACGCTGGTGCTTCTTGCTGGGTTGGAAGATTATTCGTTCCTAGAATATTTGAGGATCCTAGGAAGAGACTAGAAAGAGTTTCAGGGGAGGACATTTTACAATTGCTTAGCCCAAAGTGAGCATGGTTGAATTATTTTGTCTGAATTCTTAGAGTGTCAGAAAGAAAACAAATGAAAGCCATTATCCAAATGAACACATCTCTTCTAAGCAGATCACAAGAAAGCCAGGCATTGAAAATGTGGATGCTTTGCCATAAATTTAATATCTCTTTTTATTTTTTAATACAAGTCATCAAAGCTTGATAGTATTGTTTTTCTTTCTATACTTATTATTCCACCTAGAAAATGAAAAACCATATTAACTGTATACAATTTCAGGATAAATTAGTTTTAAGATTCTTTTTAAATTTTATTTAATTAATTAATTTATTTTTAAAGATTTTATTTATTTCTTTGAGAGAGAGTGAGAGAGAGAGCATGAGCAGGGGGGTAGGGGCAGAGGGAGAGGGAGAAGCAGACTCCCTGTTGAATGGGGAACCCAATTGGAGGGCTCGATCCTAGGACCCCAGGGTCATGACCTAAGCTGAAGGCAGACACTTAACCGACTAGTTTTAGGATTCTTAAATTTAAGTAATTTTATGAATGACCCAAGTAAGTTTGTTTTGACCAATTTCGTCCAAGATCTGTTCGTAACAGCTTACGTTTTGGGCTCTGTGTTTCTGTTCTTGCAGTATTGTTATCCCTTAAATTTGTCAGATTAGCTGCAGTCTCAGAAGGAAGGACTTACCCTTGAATATTTGTACATGTATTATTCGATTAATAATAATTACTAAGAAAATCATAACATCTGTCTGTAAGAGAGCTCATGGCTTTACCCTAAGCCATTTAAAAATACACGGCAAATAGCCAACATTATTGAAATGGAATCATTACGGCTAAGGTTGTTTGTGTAGGATTTTGCAATTATGTGAAGAAACAATGCAGATCCTCTCTGGCTATTGAAGGGGCGGAGAAACAGTGGCTGGAAGGGGAGGAGAAGGTATTTACTCATTCAGTTGTGTTTTTTAACATAGGTTAAAAACAACTTTTCTATTTGGGACGTATGCTGTAATTATGCTGGGAAATGACAGGGTTGGTAAATACAGCTGACTATCCCATTTTTAAAGTTATTACAGGAAGGTGAGCAAGGTTTGTTTGTCACGCTGCTATAAGAGAGTGAATTATAAATCTGGGAATGTCAGCACTAAAATCTAGTTCTTTCCATAGTAACTGCATTTAATTTAAGGATTTCAGAAAATGAATTTCCTTCCTATTAACCTTAAATTTTCTGTGACAATGCTTAAAAAAAGACAGTTCAGTGAAAAAAAATGAGTCATTTGGTTTTTCTTTTTCTTGTTTCTTTTTTGAAATCATGAACACATAGCCCGCAATTACATGAGATGCTAAAATTTGCCGGAGAATGGGCAAAATGGGGGAAGGGGTGTGGGAGATACAGGCCTCCTGGTAAGGAGGAATAAGTCACAGGGATGAAAGGTACAGCCCAGGGGAGATAGTCAATGGTTTGTAATAGCATTATATGGTGAGGGATGGTAGCTACATTTGTGGTGAGCTTAGTGTAATGTACACAGTTGTCGAATCACTGTGTTGTACATCTAAAACTAAAGGGATCTTTTCTGTCAGTCATACTCAAAGGCAATGCATTTGCCTTCTGTTTGTGTTGTTAGACCTTTCTAACTTCAAG
Source organism: Mustela nigripes (assembly GCF_022355385.1). NCBI lineage: Eukaryota > Metazoa > Chordata > Mammalia > Carnivora > Mustelidae > Mustela > Mustela nigripes. The sequence goes on along the minus strand of NC_081560.1, from coordinate 28,537,779 downwards.
CAGTAAGATCATCTCAAATGGAGGGACTTCTACCACTTCGTCCTAGAAGTAGTCTCTATTGAAATATAGTCTTTAGTTCCTGGACCTTAAAAAATATTCTGTTGTTTCCTCTCCAACATACATTAAAGCAGCTTGAAATTGAAAATTTTCTATTGATGTATCTCAACTGTTCTTAAGCCTAGACACCTTTTAAAGGTTAGCTGAAGAGTCGCATGGGATGAAAGCAGGAAGTCACTATTAGACGGGAGTCACTATTAGACGCTGGGCTGAATATACCAAAGTGCAAGAGGCTTTAAATACTGAATTTATTCTGTTTCCTTAAATAGACTATTCTGTCTAAATAGTATTTCCATTCCAAGAAGTATATAGACTAGAAGATACTACTTACGGAAAACAAAAGAGCCGTAATATAAGGTGGTGTATAATGTGATTAGATGTTTGGCATTTATTTTTGGATATAGTTAGGCTTAGTGTTTTACTTCTCTCTCTCTTTTTAAAAAAATTTTATTTATTTATTTGACAGACAGAGATCACAAGTGGGCAGAGAGGCAGGCAGAGAGAGGGGGGGAGAAGCAGGCTCCCTGCTGAGCAGAGAGCCCGATGTGGGGCTCGATCCCAGGACCCTGAGACCATGACCTGAGCCGAAGGCAGAGGCTTAACCCACCGGACCACTCAAGCACCCCTCAGCACTCATTATATTAAACAGACTGTTCATGTCTCATTTCCAACTTAGGAGTGAAAAAGCAAGTTCCAGAACTCTACACATAGCATTATGTCAGTTCTGTAAAAAACCATGTATTTATACAAACACAGAAGAAAGGACTGGAAGGAGACACACCAACCTGTTGACATGGGTGACCCCTGAAGAACGGGACTATGGAAGGCCATTGGAGCCGGGAGATTTTCACATCTTACTCTATGCTGTTTGGATGGTATTAATTTTTTTATAAGTTGGTCAAAACCAATGTTCTCAATGTACGTAGATTAGTTTTCTGAGAAGGGCAAGCTAGCTTAACAAGAACCACAGTACTGTGTTGTCAGTAGTCAGAATGTAGGGCTGCTTAGCTGCGTGGAGGTAAGGGGGTGTCACAGACCTCAAACCAGAGCACAGAATGCACTTTGCAGCTGACTTCCTGGACATCACTAACATCCCAACAGATCTGGCTACACCACTGCTGTGTAGTTCAGTTTTCTTACCAGTTAAAAGCCTAGGAAAGCCTAGGACATTAGGACTACATGTAGGGCTTAATGTCCTTGTACATAAATCAGATACCTGTTTCACATTGTCAGAGGAGATCTCCTTGAGCACGTTTACTACAAATTCAAGTGATAATGATTTGACAGGGTCTTAATTTGAGCCTAAACAGATTAAACAAGTCTAGGTGTATCTGATAATCTCATGAGAGGATTTAGGAGTTGACTGGCTTGAATGCGTATATTAGAGACAGGTATTTCCTATCATCTGTATATTTTTAAAAGTTTAACAAAGATTTTATATTCTGGGCAAACTTTCACTAGGCTAAATGTGGTAAGTAGAGCGTGCCTCACTGCAAAAATTGAATAGAGTTCAGTTAAATGATGTAAAATTCAGAATTTATTTCTATGCAACTCTCACTTAGTATAGAATGGAAAAAAAATACACAAGGCTGCAGAATAGCATCACAATTAAATAATCATTGCTAAATTTATCTAATAGTAAAACTGTATACTCATGAGTATTTCCCAGTGAGTAAAGCTGGAATTGCCTAGATTCTCTGGTGCAGACTCTTAGCCGCACCTGCCGACAGTGTCTAGTAGAGTTGGATGCATTGGACGTCATCTAGCAGCTCAGAATGAGAAAATCTGTTTCTCCTTCTCTCTGTGTGCAGACTTCTGAGTGTGTGCCTGGATGTTCACCTTCTCTTTTCTGGACTTCTTTTGCCTCACTCTGTGTTCTCTACTCTGGCGTGCTCTAGTCCATCAAACACATCTTTCAGCAAAGGAAAAGGAAAAGAGAGGACTACATGGTTCAAAAAAAAAAAAGCCCAAGATTAGGCTACAGTTTGTGCTGTCACACAAAGTTCATTTAAATGTTTTCAACTTTTAGGCAAAATACCATTACAAATATTTTAAGGTGGCCTTTGTCACCCTTCTATTCTATGACTCAATAAAGGCAAAGTGCAAGGCTTACTTAAGGTTTCTTATTTTTTTCTGTATGGTAATTCTGACTCTTCAAACCAAGGATTTTTAAAGATGAAAAATATGTGACTCATTTCTTAAATGCAGAAGGATTTTTTTTATAAAGTGAACTATATTTTTATGACTGAAGCACAGAATTACAATAATGACCTTGAAATATATTCAGATCTGTTTAAGATTCATTGACTTTATTTCCTTTTTCCTTTGAATATATCTATATGGTTGTTTCTCTACCCTGCTACCTATGAATCCTAAGTTTCTGTTTTCACCATGAAGTGTGTTTTGTTTGGGTAAGGCACCCCTGGACTGCAGGACTGGCATGTTTCCTGGCTGGAATGCACAGAATCCTACAAGTCCTCCATGGCTTCTGCCATGCCAGCCTGTGAACTGTTGTAGACTGCAAGGAGTTTCTTAACTATCATAGCATATTCTGGGACGCTTTTTAAAAAATATATTTTATTTATTTGACAGAAACACAGCAAGAGAGGGAACACAAGCAGAGGGAATGGGAGAAGGAAAAAGCAGGCTTCCCGCCGAGCAGGGAGCCCGATGCTGGGCTCAAACCCAGGACCCTGGGATCATGATCTGAGCCGAAGGCAGCCGCCTAACGACCGAGCCACCCAGGCAACCCTGGGACACTTTTGACAACTGCTCAGGGTCATTGCTCAAACTATATAAGCCTCAGATTCAGGGGAAAGGGAAGGGAACTCGAAGCCTATTTAAAGTTAGGGTTCAAAGAAGTGTCTGATAACCTAGGGAAGGTGTGCCAGATGGATGCCAGAACCTAAAGAGAGGCCATAGGGAGCCCCTGAGAGGCAGTTATCATGACTGGGGAGGAAACCTGGCAGCAGATGCTGAGAGCAGAGCCATGTCCGGGAGAGCGGGTTCCAGGTTCCCTGTGATGCTCCTGGTTGCTTTGCTGGGCCACTCTCCACCCAGAGCCTCCCTTGCTCTTAAATGTCTGTAGTCACTGGGCTGGGAACAGAGGCCTAGCAACTCCATTGCGGGCTCCTTCTCAAAGAGCTTGAAATGAGAAAAGGAGAACCCTGGGGATTCCCAGGCCGACACAGGGGGCTGATCAGCGGGGTGCAGGCATCCAGTCCAGTCAAGTGGCTGCCATGGCCAGGATGGCAACCGATGGTCTAGAGCCAGGAGCAGCAACCTTGGACTTAAAAATCAGATTCTGATCTACATGGGCTAAACTTTATTCCCTTAGCGAATGCTATTCCGGTCTCTAATTTAACAGAATAACTTGTGATGACAAATGGAGAAAGAGGAGACTGTACCCCTGCTGAGGACACCAAGCATGACTGGACTCTCTAGATGACTTTCTGATGAGTTTCCCCCAGCGATGAGCTCTATGAAGTCTTGAGTTCTGGGCCATTATCTTAATGAATACCTAAAGTGCCAATTTGCTATATGTTCTTTCCCCAGGTGAAAACCACTGCATTTATTTCTGATTATAAGAATAATACAAGATCTGGGGCCCCTGGGTGGCTAAGTGGGTCCTGGAATCGAGCCCTGCATCTGGCTTTCTGCTCAGCAGGGAGCCTGCTTCTCTCCCCCTCTCTCTGCCTGCCTCTCTGCCTACTTGTGATCTCTGTCTGTCAAATAAATAAATAAAATCTTTTAAAAAAAAGAATAATACATGGTCATTTAAGAAAATATCATATCTATGTAATTTATATAAAAATACACATTGACTTGCACATAAATATTTAAAATACATGAATATGTATACATATATATTCACAAACATAAATATGATGTCAATATAACAAATATATATATGAATATTTTAAAATGTATTTGTGTGAATATATTAAACATACAAAAATTTTAATTTAGGTAAATATAGATTTTAGATAGGTAGTTAGAATTTCATCCTTCAGAGATAACTGCTATTAATGTCTTCTGTTGGGGAAATACAATTAAAAACATAATCCCCCAACCCATAAATGTTCTTTTTGGAGATAGTAGAGAAAGAAAACAGTTTTATTATTGAATAAGCATTAAACCAGAATGTGATACGCGTTAAGACAGTCCACTAAGAGATTGCAGAAACAAAAGGCGTCTCACCCCCTTATATAGCCAACCAGATACAACCCATTATATACATGTTTTCCAGATAAACAATGACTGTTCTTCAAGAAGAGACTTGACAGCAAATTTGGTCACACATAGTTCATCCTAACCTAATTTTAACCTGGTAATTGGAATGGCTACATGGGTTAGTTTACTGGCTTTCTCCGGAAGAAAAGCAAACCTCACATTTTTATGATAGCAGGTAGCTTTGCAACTTGGAACAAGGCGCCTGCCAAAATTAGACTCCTACCTTTCCAAAGAAACTAGGAGATTGGGTGTTATCATCCTCCACGTTTACACTTCATCCAGGATGGCTCCCCGGTCCTTGAGAAAGATATTCCTGGATCATAAAGCTGACAAAAGACATACCAAGTTCTCAGAAGGATTTCTATATATTTTAAGGAGAGGCTAAAGTACTTCGGACAGTGATAATTTTCTAAAGTCAATGCTCTACGAAAAGGAAGGGGAGAAATCTCTTCCTGATATTCAACAAGGAGAATTATCTCTAATTTTTAGAATCTATTTGTCCTTCCTAATTTTATCCTTTCTGACATTATATGGCTTCTTACTACATGTACTGCTCCGAGACCTGCTTTTATCTTAATAATAGTTTGTGATTATCTTTCTGGTATTGTAACCAAGTCTAAGTAACTAAGTGTAGAGGAAACAGAGAACGAGGCTCCTTTTAGAGCATAGTTTTATTTTCTTCAGTGTATCTCTATTCCTAAAGCAGACCTCGTATGTAAGTGCCCAGTAAAAGTTAGTTTTTATCCAGATTTGTTCAGTCTCACTAGGACACAGAATTAATTTTACCTGGGAGGAACTGTGATTAGTAATAACACAATTTTAGAGAACCCAAATCTTTCTTGCAATAGATAGGGAAACACAAAAAATCAATACCATGGTGTGAGGTCAGAGAAAGTTCTAGTATATGAGAAATAGCTACTGGAAAACAGGAAAGGCTGTACTATAAAGCCCTCTGCTACCTGGAAATAGAAGCAATAAGCAGAGCCACCCAGAATCGGCATCAGAGCAAATTCAAAAAGTTGGCATATGCCCAACTAGATATTCTCTAAACTGGGAATGACTAATCTAGCTTTTTCATAAGTGTGTTTCCTGACCTCTCATATTTCATAAGCATCCCTAGGAAGAAAGAGCCGCTTGCAGCAATTTTTTATAGGTAACATGTAGTTTTTCATTTTCAAAACCCCAGAAGTTTGTTCTAGAAGATCAGTTACATTTATGGATATAGTGCACTCCCATATCCTTGAGAAGATTTTTAGGTTTAGTTAAACTGTGTTAGAATGTGAAGGAGTCAGTTTCTTATCACTTCCCTGACTTGCCCCCTACCTGAAATAGACTCTATATTCTTCAGTAAAGGAAAATTTAAAGTTTTGAGGTCATTTCTTTTAATTATCTACTACTGAGATTATAACATGAGCCAAACACTGTGCCAGTCTCTGGGGATGCCGTGAAGAATGAACAGTCACAAGCATGCCCAACGACAATGATTACAAAGGATGATAAATGCCTAGTGGTAGATGGTGGTGACACAAGGTCTAGGAACGCCTACATAGCTTAAGAGGTTCAGGGATGGGGCTCCTGGGTGGCTCCGTGGGTTAAAGCCTCTTCCTTTGGTTCAGGTCATGATCTCAGGGTCCTGGGATGGAGCCCCGCATGGGCTCTCTGCTCAGCAGGGAGCCTGCTTCCCTCACCCCCTCTCTCTGCCTGCCTCTGCCTGTTTGTGATCTCTGTCTGTCAAATAAATAAATAAAATCTTTAAAAAAAAAAAAAAAAAGAATTTCAGGGACAACTTCCCAAAGAAAAGTATTCGAAATTGAGATAAAGTGTGAGGGGGTTCTAACCCAACAGGGGTGAAAGATTATTCCAGGTAAAGGGGCAGCTTTGCTAACCTGTGAGGTAAGGGGAAAATATGTAAACTTCTTCCTGCCTTTAGACAGAAAACTAAGGGTGTGATAAGACAAAATTCTTAGAACTAATTCTGACTTAGCTCAGGTATCCTTGAGCTAAGGATATCCTAAGGATAAGCTAAGGTATCCTTATCCTATCCAAAATTCTGGGTAATAAAATGTACACTGTATTTTGAATGAGGATACTTAAATTTTTAGTTACTGACTTATTTGCGTTAAGGGATATTAGACAGGATTTTACAACAACATTTTAGTTAATAAACCAAAGAAGAGGAACTAGTGAGAGAGACCAAAAGAGGTGGGTATGAGGAAGGGGAGACTTTTCAGAATCCAAGTGGGAGTTTCCAGCAGACAAGACTAATCAGCATTATCACATGACTCCACAGGGAGTTCTCAGTGAAATAAAGGTTGTAGGACTGACCACATTGTAAGGAAGCAGGTTTCACTGGGGATTCTTTTGCTAGTGTGTCTGATGAAGGACACACTCTAGGGCTGGACTGTCTGAATGCTTGGCTTCAAATCTGGACTCCATAGATTTTCCCTCCTGTCAGTTTCCCCATCTGTAAAAAGAAATAATAATAGTACCCACCTCAAAACGCGCAGCGATGATGAAATGAGGTAGTATATACAAAACACTTAAAACAGTGCCTGGCACATATGAAGGGATCAATAAAGGTTCGAAAGTCAGACGAATCTTCTATAGTATCAGAAACTTATTTGCTATCAGGTTTATATCCATCACACTATTACCTTTCTGAGGTCAGTTGTGGTGATATTACTCTCCTTTTAAAATTCCTTCCATTGACTCCCCGTCATTCATACAGAATGAAAAATGGACTCTTTAGTCTAGCTTATAGTGGCTCTTATGATCTGGTTCCAGCCCACACATCCATCCCCCATAATCTCCTTACCCTTTGCCTGTTGCTATACCAGGCTTTTCTTTACTTTTATTTTTTTTTTAATTTGATTTTTTTTCATTGATCCAAGATTCATTGTTTTATGCACCACACTCAACGCTCCATTCAATACTTGCCCTCCTTAATACCCACCACCAGGCTCACCCAACCCCCCACCACCCTCCCCTCCAAAACCCTTAGTTTGTATCTCAGAGTCCACAATCTCTCATGGTTCGTCTCCCCCTCCGATTTCCCCCAACTCACTTCTCCTCTCCATCTACCAATATCCTCCATGTTATTCCTGATGCTCCACAAGTAAGTGAAACCATATGATAATTGACTCTCTCTGCTTGACTTATTTCACTCAGCACAATCTCTTCCAGTTCAGTCCATGTTGATACAGAAGTTGGGTATTCATCCTTTCTGATGGAGGCATAATACTCCATAGTATATATGGACCATATCTTCTTTATCCAAAAGCAGGTCTTTCTAATTGTTCTTCCCTGTTTTGCCTGAGTAACAAACCTCCGTAACCTCCTTCAGGATGTCAAGCCTTCCTGATTACTCTGCCCCTCAGGGCTGGTGGGTATCCATCACTTTTGTGAACTATCCCTGTGCCCTCCTCTTGAGTACCTAACACAGGAACATGGGCAGTCAGTGTTTATGGCATGAATGAACAAAGCTGAGAAGACAGAGTTTACATTTTGCAAGTGTAGAAACAGAGAAATGAAGTCTCTTGCCCAGAAGCACCAAGTGAGCAGAAGACTTACTTGAACCTGGGTCTTGGTTCCCAGCGCTCTTTCCTGAGAAGCCCGTGGGCGCATCTCATTCCTTTGTTTCAGGGATATGGCTGATAACATAAGCACGACGCTGTTAGATTTTTGAACTTTTGCGTAGATATTAAAAAATGTTGACCCCAGAGCCATTGTGTTTGATATGGTCTTTTTTGTTGTTGTTTTTCTTGTGTGTGTGTGTGTGTGTGTGTGTGTGTCTTTTCAAGGAATTGTGTCACTCTTCAAGGAATGTTTGAAGAGCAGCCACTCCTGAAAAGTGGGAGCCTGTTATTTCATCTCTTTGCTCGTCCATATCTTCTAGCCTGTCTACACCAAACGTGTGCTCGTTTTATAATCTAGCTGAAGAAAAGAGAGCTTAAATGTCTAGTTAATATAACATAAATCTATTTGAATTAATTTTTATTCCACGGGGGTTAACAAGCGGGTTTGCCCTGCAGGAAGTCTTCTCATCCTCACTCTGTAAAGGTCTTATGGTTTATGTATCCAAGGGGCCTATATATCTATGTGACCATAGTAGGTGAACTTCTTTCCTTTCTCTTCTTTACATTATCAGTAATAGCAGAAATACGGTGTTAGTCATCTGTACCCTGAAAGGGGAGATAAATTATAAGAGATGATATTGCCTTAGAAAAATGGTCATACGATTGTACATTTGCATTTCCCCTGGACTTCACCTCGCCAGGGTTCCACAGAGGGCGCTTCAAGGATCACACGACTTGAGTTTCTTCTCTGTTATGGCACATAATTTTCATTTCACAATCTGGAATCATTATTCCCGTTCAGTGAGAATCGATTTCTCATAGTTGACTGTCTGAATCCCTGCCAGCTCGGTCCCATTTTCTACATCATTTTCCAGAAAGTATAGTTTTTTTGTTTTGCTTTTTAAGTCAGAACAATTATGCAGGTAACCTGTAGCCTTGATATGCCCTCCAAATTCTCTTCAGAGCGGTCGCCCACCCCTAGAGCTCAAATTCTTCTCCCAATTGATCTGCGATGTTGCTGACCTGTAGATCAAAGTAGTCCCCACCCCAGTGCACCATTTTCTAAGTGCGTCTCAATGGACATGAAAGAGCTCATTCTCTTTTGAAAGGAGAACAGTTCAGTTCGTCTTTAGAGAACAGCCTCCATTGTTTCCTTTTAGCAGAATAATTACATCTCTAATTTCTGTGGAGATAATGAAGAAAGAACACATCCCATTTTGGGATGTGTTTATGTGGCTTCAGAGTAGATGAGAAGAGAAGGTTCTATGACTTTTAAGTATGATCTTTTACCCCCCAAAATGTGCATGTTTCAGGAAATTACAATAAGTCTCCTACTTCTTCCATTTATGGTGATTGCTTCTTCATGTTTAAGCATGAGAAAGAAAGCTGGATTTAAAATAAAATCTAAGCTCTACTGATGTGTTTTTATGCCATCAACATTTTTAAAAGTAAATTGAGTAGAAAATTAAGTTCTGGCATATTGTGCAAATTCCTCTAATGTATCTGGCCTTTGTTTAATCATTTATGAGTTATCACTGCAAGAGAGTTATATAGATTAGATACCACAGAGATCTAAGGAACTATATTTATTTGATCCTAATTAATATTTGGCCTTAAGTAGACAATCATACCACTTTCCAATTTCCTAATGTTAAGCAATTAAACAGCAAGCAGCTGTTGGCCAGATAAATGTTAAACTTTGCCAGATATATGCAAGTTTTTCACCACATCTGGACTATAGTAGGATTAATTAGAAGACATGTTGAAAATTCACGTACCTTAGATTGTATGTTCTAAATAATCATTGAAAAATTATGTTTCCCGGTGTTAAGATTCGTGCTAAGTTATCACAGATAGTTCTTTTTTTTTTTTTTTTTAAAGATTTATTTATTTATTTATTTGACAGAGAGAAATCACAAGTAGACAGAGAGGCAGCCAGGGAGAGGGGGGGGGGGGGGGGAGAAGCAGGCTCCCTGCTGAGCAGAGAGCCTGATGCGGGACTCGATCCCAGGACCCTGAGATCATGACCTGAGCCGAAGGCAGCGGCTTAATCCACTGAGCCACCCAGGCGCCCCTCACAGATAGTTCTTTAGTGCATGTTTGCTCACAGTATATGAACATACGTCAAGTAAAAATAACTTTTGTAACAATAAAGTGCTGGATTAGTAAGGAATTCTATTTTCTCCATTGGAGTGCTTCTAAGCCTTTACATTTTGCTCCTTTGAAAATGAAATCACCAAAGCAGCAATTGCAACAGTGAGGAGTAAAGGGAGCAGTAAGTGTTGATGGTCTGTAATCTAGAACAGTGGTTTCTAAACTTTGGTGTGCATCAGAATTACCCAGAGAGTTTACCAAAATAAGATTGCTGGGTGTGACTTACAGGATTTCTGATTCAGTAACTCCGAGGCGGAGGCTACAGATTGAACATCTAGCAACTTCCCAGGTGATCCTGGTGCTGCTGGTTTGGGAACTCTTCCTTTGGGGGTGTCCAGAATCTACCCCAGTCTCTCCTTCCAGTGCTTTAATTGGTGGAGTGAATGGAGGAATGGTAAGAGTCATATACTTAAACAAATTAATATTTGTGAAAGCGCTTTAGTTCTCCAGCTGTGATGCGCTGATGCGAAATGTGATGGCTTCCATTCAGTGTATAGTCATATTACATAATAGTGCTAGTTTCAAAACCCGCTATCTGTATCAGCAAAGATGTGAGGTCATTGAATAACGGCGAATACAGCTTCCATTACTTTGCTTATCTAGACAGGGGCCGCTTTCCCTGCATAGGGAAGTTCCTGGCCTACGTGGGTCCACAGGGAATCCCCTCACCAGTGAGTCTGGCTGCAAGATCTCTTCACCTTGAATTATTCTAGACACATTCATCTCAAGCAATTTGCAAGGAACATTCTTTCTCATAACCTTTTTAAAATCACTTTTTAGGGGCGCCTGGGTGGCTCAGTGGGTTAAGCTTCTACCTTCGGCTCAGGTCATGATCCCAGGGGCCTGGGATAGAGTCCCGAATAGGGCTCTCTGCTCAGCAGGGAGCCTGCTTCTCCTCATCTCTCTCTCTGTCTGTCTCTCTGCCTATTTGTGATCTCTCTCTCTGTCAAATAAGTAAATAAAATCTTCTAAATAAATAAATAAATAAATAAATAAAATCACTTTTTATTACCTGGCTCCCAAAGGTCCTGGGTCCTGGTGATAACAAGATTATCAGTTCTTCCGTCTTTCCTTCTTTCTTGTTTTCTTTCTTTTTTCTTGTTTTCAAATTCAAATTTCAAATTATAAAGTGTTCTAGCCCTCCTAAACTCTCTTGTTAATAATGACTTTCTCCACGTTTTTTTGGCTGTTGGTAATATACATTAGTCCTACCTTCAAAACTGTTAAATTGGATAGAAATATTTCTGGACTTCTTTTTAGTAACGGTTGTTATCCATTCATTTTTCTTTTTTCTTTTCTTTCTTTCTCTCTCTCAAATATAAATCTTTAAAAAAAAAAGGTCTTATGTTTGGCTCACCCTGCCTGTGACAATTCCATCTCCCAGTACTTGTTCTCAGATCCTGTTTTTCTGGCTGATGAACTTCACTCTGGTATGTTACTAAGAACTCATGCGTTCATGGAAGCCCTTTCAGGGAAGATGTTTACCCTTCAGATTACCTTTATAGGTAGAATCCTTAGAAGAATAATTTCATGAGAATTTCAGGCAATGTGTCAGTTTGTGAAGGGGATAATTTTGATCAGCAAGCCTTTTTGTGCCAGTCAAATCATACCAGATAAAAGAATAGTTTCATTTTTTTTTCCGACAAGATTGGACATTTTGCTTGTTATTTCATGCTTAAGTGGCTTTCTAGAAGCCATAAATCAAAGAAGTTATTACTACTGCCTTATAGTTTCTCTAACATTCGTCACTCTTTTAATGTGATGAGATTTCTATAGTGAGATTAAAAATATAGGTGTGGAAAAGATGTTAATTGAAGTTTGGGTTTCGATGAGGAAAATTGGAATCAGTCAAAATGTCGAAGACTAGAAGAGGGGGTGACCATACTGTGTGCGTGTGTGTGTTTGTAAGATAAATTACAGCAGATTCTTCCTGTGGAAACCATGCAGCCACTTTAAAAAAAATGTGGCAGTGATCTCAGAGACATTAGTACTGAGAGACAACAAGTACATCATATTGACATACTTAACATGATCTCATTTATCTAGAAAAATAAGAAAAATGATTATAGGTATATACACACCTATCGCAATATAAGTGCATGGGCAAAGATCTGGAGCTCCTCCTCTCTTCTTTCCTTCATTTCCCTTCCATGTGACTACTTCTGTCTTAAAGCCGTCAGGAGAAGCCAGGCAAAACAAATGCCCAGAGCCAGGTGCCAGACTCCAGGCATGATGAAGAAGGCTCCCACGAAGGAGGACTGGCCAGGGCGGAGTGTAATATAGGAGGGCTACTTGGGGTGGGGTGTGGGAACCCACATAGGGTGAGGAAGGTGTCATCTGGAGTGGTGGCTTGGCATTAATGGGATATTCCATGACACGGAGGGAGGCAGATGTGCACACTAAGGGTGGCTTGTGGTGGAATGTCAGAGCAAGGTCACGTTTAGAAGGGCGTGAGGGCGAGGGGAGCCCTGCGTGGGTGTCAGAACCTGACAATGGAGGCAAAGGCATCTCCACAGAGGCACCATCCTTGCAGATGGTTCAAGAAAAAGAAAATGCTTTCTGTACTTGAACCTTTTCTGTTAAGTTTAAAATTATTTCCAAAAAAAAGAAAGAAAAAGAAAAAAAAAGGTTATACAACAACCAGTTAATAGGACTTAACTTTTAAAATAGGTGGAGGTGCTAGAAGTTCATGTGTGTTGTCTACCTTGGATTCAGCTGCCTTTGCTTTGGTGACTCCAAATATATATATATTATATATATATATATATATATTATATATATATATATATATATATAATATATATATATTTCTGAGCTGAACAACATTGACCCATAGATAGAGACATCTCTGTACCCCTATTCAGCAGGAAGAGATATAGAAGTTAAGACTCTCCAGTCTCCAGGACCTTAAAGATGTACAGGTCAGAATTGTTCAGGGGAGAATGATGAGAAGAACAGACAAAAGGAAAAGTAGCTAAAATTAAACTCCCTTACCATGTGCAGCCCATTCACAAATACTTAAAACAGGCAGAGTACGACCTTCCTCCCCAAATTCCCAACTGTCTAAATGTTAATGTTTTGCTGGAAGCAAAAAGCAGTCTTCCCTTAACAATAGCCAGGCCCCTAGGATCCTGCGAGTCTCCTTTAACATACAAAAATCCTTTTGGAAACTTCCTTTGTCTTTGCCCCTCCCAACTTAAAAGTTCCTTTCTGCCCCCCTGGCCCTGTCCCTCCTTGCTTTAAGAAGACCACGTTTTTTGTACCAGGAAGAAAATAAATTATAAAAAATAAAAGAGGAGTAGCTGGTGAGGAAGATTAAAATGGAGGCTTTTGCTGTTTTACTCGTGTTGCTCTTTTCACTTGAAATACATGCAACTTTTAATTGTTTAATTAAAAAAGAGAAAAATAATATCATAGAGCCTGCAAATGTGTGCCTACCAAAGCAGAAATTCAATTAGTTTCAACTATTGAATTGCCGTCTAGTTTTAATTGAAAAACAAAGATAATTGAATTGGTAATTCTACATTGAATTTAATGATTTTTCTATAGAAATAGTTTGGATTAGGAAATAATACTGGAGCCTCAAAAATATGTCATTTAATGTGAGCGGCCCTTTATTCAAATCTGCCAAGGATTCTAACCGAAATAAATGAAAACAGGATGTTGCAGTGAGAACTTGTTTTGTAACTCTTTAAGACTTTGTTATTTAGCCTCTGTTCGAAGAATTTTGTTTGTCAGGCGAAATCCAGACTAAATTAAAATGATCTGCCACAGTTACATTATCATTCTGGGTTCCAAATAAGTGTTTTCTTTTCATCTGCATACGGAAACTTCCTAATACGACTGACTGGGGCACATGAAATGGAGTTTTATGCTCCATTGATCTGGATTCTCTGTAGCTGCTTAGAAATATTTGGAGCGTTTTAGTGGATTTATTCATTGTAGTGACCACATTTCCCCTTACCTTTGTGAAATGCATTTTGCTGCACCTTTTAGTTATTCTAAAATAAGAATTCGTTAATCTGCCTGCTGCAGAGAGCACTCTTGAGAACTAAGAGAAATGATAAATGCTCACAAATACCAAAAAAAGTACTAATTGTAGGTGATACTCATCAGTGCGTTCAGTCGGTAGTAGTCTCTGTAAATAGAACTATTGACAGAGCACATAAGGTACCTGCTCTGATTAAGCTTGCATTCTATTAGGGAAAGAAAAACAACTAAGTAAGCAAGGTAATTGCAGAGTATGAGAAGTATGATGAAAAGAATAAACACAGCAAAGTAAGTAGGTAAGAGCTTAGCCGAAGTGGGAGGGCCTTTCCAAGAGGGGGATATTTCAGCTTTAGATTTGAAGAAAGGAGGAGCCAGCCGGCGACGCACAGGGGAATGCGTGTTTCAGGCAAGGGCATGGCAAGTGCAAAGGCACTGGGACAAAAACAGAGTGTATGGTTGAGGAAGATTGGAGTGTGGTAAAATGGAGAAAGTACATAACCCCTTATTTTTTGTCAAGCATTGTGCTAATGGTTTCCTCTGTCTGAGCTCATTTAAGCCTCATAGTAATCCTATGAGCCTCATCCTATTATGGTCCATATTTTTAAGTGGGTGATACTGATGAACAGAATGGTAGAGAAACCTGCCTGGGATTCGTCAGCTGGTGAGTGCTGGGGACTGGATTTTCACCCAGAAAGTCTGACTTCAGACCCCATGCTTTCAGCCTTAAACTATGCTATTTCCCAAAGAAAGCATCATACAAAAGTAAATCATTATTGGTATTACTATGATAAAATCCAGTTACCTTTTATAGCTTAAAAAAAAACCCATCTATATTTCCACCTTTCATTCCCTAAAGAATGTTGTGTCCTGCTCCATTTGCGAAGCTTTACAAAGAAATGTAGACAAATTGGAGAGTATTTGGAAGAGTTAGTGAAGAGTCTTGACCCATGTGAAGCAGTGTGACTCTCATGAAAAAGATGAAGCTCCCGAGACTATTTGTCTCTTTGTCACTATTCATATATTTTCAAGGCCATTGGGTGGAAAAATAACTAAACATTTTGTTGGCTCCCCCAGTAGATACAATTTGGGGAGAAATTACTTTTGGAGAGGAACTTACTTTCATAGAAGAAATGACTTCTCGCATCAAAAAAACATCTAAAACTGGAATAAGCTATGCTGGGCGAGATCAAGAAAGTCCAACATCAGAGGCATTTAAGCTGAGGCCAAAAACAACAACAACAACAACAACAACAACCTGTTAAGAGTGTTGTATAGAGGATTCAGGCAATCATCGGATAATTGAACTTAGGTGGTTTTTCCCAATCCTGAGATTCTGTGATGGATTGATCAGAAACCATGAGAGTCAGATGTGGCAGAGCAGGGCATGGATGACCTCCAGTGCCAGATGCAGCTGAAGAAACAAAGTAAGATCCCAAACAGGAGGGCTCCACTTAGATATGGAAACCCCATTGTCTTCTCTGGTTATCAAGGGGATTGGTGATCTGGGGGGACTGAAAAGCTGGAGTAATCCTGTTTTAGTGAATAGACACTCAGCTTTCTACTCTCAATATCCTAAACCAATCCTGACACTCCAGGGAACAGATGCTATTTAATGTCTTTCTTAGATTCACCTGTAATTCTCAATGCATTGATTTATCTATATGTCTTCTAGACCTTAGGTTCAGTGAAGGAAAATTCGTATTTTTGTTTTCAGATCTAGAGTATTAAGAAAAAGTAACAGACAGTAAGTAGCAAGCCCTTACAGGTCCAGAGCATTGGATCAGAAAGTCAACTTGGAGTTAGAAATGTATTTGTGGCCAGCGTTCACTTTCCAATTACCCACCAAGGTCCTAGATGGTGCTCCTTGAAGAGAAGACTAAATCACAAAGTACATTTTTCATTTAGAAGATTATAAAATCCAAGTGTTTCAGTAAAAGACATGATGAGTTGTGATAGAATTAGGTCTTAGATCTGGAAGACTTTCTTCATTTGGTGTTCTAGAGTTCTACCAAATGAAATTACAGTGAACTGGTTGAAAATAAATGTGTATGCTAAGGCTGTTTGTCAATTTTTATAGAGATATGGCTTAATGTCAACTTCTTTGAAATTCCCAGTTAGATTTCATAAACACGGAATAGCAGTGGCTTCTTAGAGTTGGGATGATTATAACCTCTTTGCTACCTACCCCTGAAGAAAAACAATGCTTTGTATGCAGTACTTTTGGTATTACTAAACTTCTTCAAGTTTGGTGTTTGAGCAGTGGGAAAGAGTGACTTATTTGAAGAACTTCTTAAATGTGACTGTCTTGAATACTTTCTAGAAGTGGTGTTTATTATTTGGTAGCAGCATTTGTGAAGATGTGGTATTGCATGAACTAAACCAGAGCAAACAGGAATTGGCTCCTCTGAGAGTGCATTGTTGACTTGCACCTTGCTCTTAAGTTGGGCCGTCTTTCATTATCAGATAGTTAAAAATGTCTAAAACAGATGTCAGCCAGCCTTCCAGCCTTTCAAAGATGTCGGTAATGCTGACTCAAAAGCCATTCTGCCTCTTCATTCCCTCATCTTCCACTGCCTTTGTAAATCTTAAACTCTCTATAGGCCTTCTATACCTTCTCAAGGGGTTTCCCGTCTCTGTGCCTGATTCCCTTCCTTTGGCCCAGCACTATGCAATCAACCAAGGGCAAGGAACCTGCTCATCCAAGAAGAAAATCTACTGGAATCTGTCATTACTGGAAAGGTTGTTAAGGAATCTTCCACTGGCTGGGCCCAATTTAAGATACATTTGAATCCATGCAGTTTTACCTTTATTTTGCATAAGAGATAAAACCTTAAATAATCAATTTATTAAAAATCAAATATACTTGTCTTGCATGACAATTTTATCTTTATTTGGGATTGATAGTCCCTTGGCAGGGACTCATACCTTCTAGGTCAAAACCCTTTCTCTTCTTTAGCCTTTTTACGTATACAGGGACGCTTGCTAATTTAATGGACTATTGCAGTAAATCTCTTTGCAATGTAAATTGGTTGCCAGCTTGTTTTATCAGATTTACAAATTGCCATGGACTGGAATTACTTATATTCAAAAATTTTTTTATTTAAACATCATCGGTAAGAAATACATTAAAAAAAAAAAAAAATGAAAGAGCCGGTGTTTGGACTTTTGTTCTTTTGCAGGAGTTTCCTGACTGAGACTAATCAAAAAATAAGTGGAGATTTGAGAAAACAGAAAGGCTGGAAACATAGCAATAGTCTCTGTCAGTCTCACAAGCTGCTTGATGCCATGTTTTTTAAAAACCACTATAAATTATGATTCAACTTTAAGATTTTAAGAACCAAGCAATAAATTTGCTCTTAAAAGAGAAGTTTGGTTTCATTGTCACTTACACACTTTTGTTTTCTTGTTTCAGGCTTTTAATTTAGGTGATATTTTTCATTATCTATTTCTTTTATATTTCAGAGGTTCTGTTTGCTCTCCCTTTGGACTGTTTATTACAAATTGCTTGTGAAGAAATACATTTGAGTTGTCATTTCCCTTAAATAATATCCTTAAGAGTGTCTGTCTGTAGAGTCCTTTCCCTTGCTGTGGAAGGACCATGATACAATATAGCAAGACTGAGGAAAGGGAATTTTTGCCAAAAGCAAATAGACTCTTAAGATGACTTGAATAAGACCATGCCACCTGCAACTTAAATCCCTTCCAAAGCCCAGCAGAAAAAGTTCAACCTCCTTGTCCTGGCATTCAAAGCCTTTACATGTACTTGACCTTAACCTCTTTCCTTTCCCTAACTTGTGCCTTATATGTCAGCACGTAGAACCCCCTACTGCTCTTCTGAAATAGCCGTTCGTTCTTTTTCCTGTGCTCATGCTGCTCCCTCTTCTCAACTTTCTTCCCACCTTTAATTTGATAATACTAGCCCATGGTTAAGACTTATCTCAGGCATCTTGTCATTCAGGATGCCTTCTTTGTCTTTGGTCCTGTCTCATTCAGAACAACTCTTTTGGGTCCCTGGAATATTCTGTGCATATCTCTGCTCTTGTACTTACTAGATTATATTCTAATTCATACTTGAAATGCCTTGGGTCCTAACTAGGACTTGGAGTTCTTTTTTTTTTTTTTTTTAGATTTTATTTATTTGTTTGTTTGTTTATTATTTATTTATTTGAGAAAGAGAAAGAGCACGTGCATGTGAGTAGGGGAAGGAGGTAGAGAGAGAAGCAGAGAATCTCAAGCCAACTCTGGACTGAGTGCAGAGCCCGACACGGGGCTCCATCTCATGACTCTGAAATCATGACCTGAGACAAAACCAAGTGTGGGATGCTTCACCGACTGAGCCACACAGGCTCTCCTGGAACATGAGTTCTTGATGATGGTATTCTTTTTGAGTTATTTTTTTTACCAGACTTATTTTCTATCTAACATCAAACAGTCCATAAATATTCGATGAATGAGTGAACAAATGAACAAATAAGAGCTGTATTTAATGGAATGAAGTTTTGACGGGAGATAATTCCTGGTGGGAACAATGGATTTATGATATTTACCCACAGGTTCTTTCTTAGTCCTTGCTTGTGATGGTGCATCTGGGAGATTCGACTTCTGAGAGTATCTTGTGATAGATAGCATACAGAGAGGAGGAGCTGATGGTTTTGTACAGGAAGTAAAGCGGCTTCTTTGGTCTTACAGACAGTATGCTCTTTAACCAAAAGAGTGAAACAACACTATAGGAAAATTGGTTTGGAGCTCTATCACAAATAGATGGATATCAGGTTATAGCCATGCCTCAGACTTCAACTCTGAACCCCCGGTCCTCACAGCAAAAGTAGGAAAAAGACAAAGAGTTGTGGTTTTTGTTGTTGTTGTTGTTTTTTATCTTCTATTGCAAACCAAGGAGTAATTTCTGGGGCTCTTTTTTTTTTTTTTTTTTTTTTTTGATTCTGCATTTGTGATGTCATCAGTAGTAGCCAGACTATCGCAACAAAGAAATCTCTCTCTGTGAGTTTCTCCTCAATCAACATTGAGGTCAGTTCGTTAACAACAAATGCTACACAGAAATCGTGCAATTAATCAGCCTACATTGCGTTCAGTCTCAATCCTGAATATTAAACGGGGGACTGGTTTGGAGAGGATCAGGCAAATATAAAGGTCATAGCATTAATCACAGAGTTACCTAAACCCTCAGACTTTTCTTTCTTTGAGAAGTGGTGGCTTGTGAAGCGATGAAGGAGCAACAAGAAGTTCCCACAGTTTTTGGTCAGTGTTACATTTCAACAAGGATTTTTCTGATTTTAATTAGTTAAATATTCCATACCAGCCTCTCACAGTAGAAACACTGTAGCATGGGACTTCTTGTCACTCTTATCATTTTCTAACTTAAAATGTAAGATGGCAGAAGATGCTGTGATTGTAACTGTCAAGTAGCTTTTTTTTTTTTAAAAATGACCTTTCCTGGGGTGCCTGGGTGGCTCAGTGGGTTAAAGCCTCTGCCTTCCGCTCAGGTCATGATCCCAGGTCCTGGAATCGATCCCCACATCGGGATCTCCGCTCCGCAGACAGCCTGCTTCCTTCTCTCTGCCTGCCTCCCTGCCTACTTGTGATCTCTCTCTCTGTCAAATAGATAAATAAAATCTTTTTTTTTTTTTTTATAGATGGCATCTATTTATGTTACATAGATAGATCACAAGTAGGCAGAGAGGCAGGCAGAGAGAGAGGAGGAAGCAGGCACCCTGCTGAGCAGAGAGCCCAATGTGGGACTCGATCCCAGGACTCTGAGATCATGACCTGAGCCGAAGGCAGCGGCTTAACCCACTGAGCCACCCAGGCGCCCCAATAAAATCTTTTAAAAAATGACCTTTCCCCATATCAGATTTGAGATGGGGGGGCGGAGCTTCGGGTTCTCTGACCTTGAGGATTCCTTCTCACCCACGCTCCTGTTGGCTACTACAGGACTGCAGCTCCCTAGTCTCTGTGCTTGCCCATCAGGACTACTGAACTGGGGAAAACAAAACACACAGGGACACACTTTCGAGAGGTGCCACTGCAAGTTCATGGCCTCCCCCATCAGCAGAGCCAGTGGGTGCCTTCTATCAGTCTTATCTGCCCATTATTGCATTCTCCACGATTTTCCTCAAGCCCAGTCCCCTCCCTGGCTCTCCCCGCACAGCGGATGATCCTATCTCCCTAACAGTTTTCTTGAGAAAATAGGGAAAGGGGGTAAGGAGATTCATATATCCTCCAGTCCATGCACATATAGTATCTCATTCAGTTTGCACAGCCTGAGAGTGAGAGATTATGATCCCTGTTACAGGTAAGGTCACAGGTGTGTGGTGCCTCTAAAAAGCGGGCTCCACTCCCACGCTTCTTTTCCTTGCATGTGATGTGATCATGCTTTACAGCGGAAGCTCTGTGCTATGAACTCTTTTTCGTATTTCTAAACTCTTAGATACAAATCCGTATTTCTTTGGTAATTGTTTTCTGTTTCTTTGCCTCTCCTCCATCTTCTCCCCTTGCGTGGACCTTGATCACGGACCTCCCTTAACTTCAAACTCTTTCTTGTAATCATTGTATCCCCTTCACGCATCTGCATGCTTGAATCTCTTTCTGCGTTAAAATCCATTCCACACACCCCTGCATCTCTGGATGCACCCCGATGATTGTTCTTTCCTCCACAGGAAGCTTTTAGAAAGCATTTTCTTAACTCTGCTTTGTCACCTCCAGTTCACTCTTGTACACACTGCAGTCTGAATTCCAGGCCCATCATTTCACTGAAGTTGTTTTGTTCCAGGAATATGAGATTTGCAGTTTAAACAAAATCACCAAATCCAGTAGTTACTCTTCAATCATGATCCTTCGGGCTCTCAGGTGCTATGATCTCTACTTCGGGATAATCTCTCATTGTTGAAAGGATCCTTTGTGACATTCCCAACGTCCTTTTCTCCTAAATTCGCAATTCTTTTCCGGGCCATTCATCCTCAATATCTTTTGCTGCTGTCCCCTCCCCTTCTGCTCCTTCAGTGTTAGCGCTCTCCAGGGTCTTATCGTTGATCCTTTTCTTCACCTGTCAGCTCAAAATGAAATATATCCACATCCATTAAATTACCACCATAGAGAGAGACAGATCAGAAACTTACTTCAAAGTTCCTGTTTAAAATTTTAGGACTTTTTCAAGTTAGAAAAATTCAAAATGATGCTGTTCCTCAACCTCTACCTCTAGTCCTCTTAATGGCTCCCAGACCCATATTTTTTATTGCCTCATGAACATCCGTGGGCATCGCAAAGTCTGTAGGCCCAAAACCAGATGCAAAGTCTTTCTTTCCATCCGTTCTCACAACCAACATTGACTGATGCTGATGAGGGAGCAGGAGGCTGGCTGAGGACAAAGCAAAAGCTGGCACCTTGCACCCCCTCTCCACCCGTTCCCCTCGGTAATATGTGTCACATTCCTCAGGGCCCCCTGACCGCCATATAGTTACCTTGCAGAGATCACAATCCTGTAAGACAGCAGTCTCCCAACTATCTTGATGTGAATGGCTTGCCAAAAGACAACATTGACCAAGCCTCCAGACCTCTGATAAGGACACCTAGTAGGCCCTCTTTAGCATACAAAAGCTCCGTTGAAACCTCCCTTTCCCTCACCTTCCCCCAACCGCAGGGTACGTAACCTGCCGTCCCTCACAACCCAGGGCAGCAGCTCTTCCTGCCCACGGGTCCTGTCCCCGTGCTTTAATAAAGCACCATTTTGCACCAAAGATGTCTCAAGAATTCTTTCTTGGTCTTCGGTTCCAGACCTCAGCCCACCAAACCTCACCTAGGTTCTAGAACTTCATCGGTACCGTTGTCCACCCAAGTGTGCTCTGGTCAGAATTTTGGAAGTTGTAACCTCTCCCCCCCCATACAAATTTCTTGCCTTAAATAAATTCTTCTTTACTTCTTTATAGGATTTATTTCATTTTCGGATTAAAGCAGTGGTTAATTGTGACCTTTTGTGAGCAGCATCCTCTTGTTCTACTTATCGATTTCATTTCCACCCACCACAGATTAAGAGTAATAGTATTTACTCTTCTTCCACCCACCACAGATTAAGAGTAATAGTATTTACTCTTCTATATTAAGAGTAATAGTATTTTGCTGTGTCAGTGTCCTTAGATCTTTCCAGTTTCTATTTTTATCTTTTCCCTGTGGTCTACAAAAACCCAAGTTTATTGTTCATTGCATTATAGAGCAGTCGTTTTTACTGTGAATTGTTTTTTAGGGTTTTTTGTTTGTGAATTTTGGATTTTTCTAACTTGAAGAAGTCCTA
This sequence comes from Mustela nigripes, assembly GCF_022355385.1. NCBI lineage: Eukaryota > Metazoa > Chordata > Mammalia > Carnivora > Mustelidae > Mustela > Mustela nigripes. Next base: position 28,515,468 of record NC_081560.1, on the reverse strand, counting down.
AAATTTTAAACAAGAACTCTGAAGGAAGTCTCTGATCTTTCTGTCTCTATTTATACTGAACGTCAGTTAATAATTTCTTTTTTTTTTTTCCAAGAAAAAGTTATGCTATGCTCAAGCTACCATCTGTCACCATACAGTACTATTATAATACCACTGACTATATTCCCTGTGCTGTATGTTTCACCCGTGACTTCTTCCTCCATTACTAGAAGGCTGAACCTCCCACTGCCTTTCCCTCCTTTGTGTCCATCTCCCCCCCTCCCTTCCCTTCTGGCAACCACCAGCTTGTTCTCTGTATTCATGGATCTATTTTCTTAAATATTTTAATGCTTAAGGAACATTTGTGCTAGCATTTTTCTAGATCAATTGGTATCTACCTTCCCTGACATGTCTCAACTGGATATATGGACCAGGCTTGCCAAGATTTTCTGCTATCCTGATGTGAGGGTCCCATCAAGACAGAAGAGAAAGGAAAATGAGGTCTTGACTAAACAGCTTCTCATTCTGAAGTTGTTTGCATTTGATCTGCTTTCAGTCCAGTTCTAATAACAACCATTATCTATATTCGCCAACTGCTTTGCTCTTGGGAGCCCCAGAAAACCTCTGTTTGGCCAGGAACAGAAACAGCCGTGCTAATGTGTGCATGTAAATGCATCCTCATTCTTGCTTCCACCATGGGAAGTTAGCTCAGACATCCTTCTTTGCTTTTAGTTTATGTGATGACATTTACTGGTATGTTCTTGTTTCTTATCTTTGAGGAAGCCCCCTTTCTCAAGCAGATGACTGCAGCATCTGAAAAGTGTCTCCTTAAATAAATCATCTTTCCTTTGTGCTGGAGTTCTAAGTTCTGTACTGAATTTTCATTGATAATAACACTGATTTGTTTCATTTTTATATTGGATTTAACTGATATTTGACCCAAGTCATTCACTACCAATAGCTTTATACTATTTCAGTGACTTATATTTTGGTTTTTATTAGATTCTTTAGCATATAGGAAGGAAGCCCCTAGTAATTTATAAAGCTGCAACTTACAGTGTGTGGAATTTCGAGTGGAGTTAATTCAAGGCAATTAATAATAGATGCTACAGTCCTAACCACACTCCACACTTCAATATTACATTTCTATCGGCTCATTAATATTTTTATATGTAAATATGAAGACAGGCAAACATTTTCTTACATCAAAACTGGGCTAGAAAAGTAATTCATTAAGATTAAAAGAAGTATATATTTTTATTAACAATTTTAAAGAATCAGTTCTAAGTGTCCTATTGTTCAAATCTTGGTAAACATCAGCAGTTTACGGTAACCTTAAAAAAAAGTAAATGTTGGGGGGCACCTGGGTTAAAGTGTCCCATTAAAGTGTCCAACTCTTGGTTTCAACTCAGATCTGATCTCAGGGTCTTGAGGTCAAGCCCCAGCTCGGGCTTTGTGCTTAGCACAGTCTTTTAAGATTCTCTCTTTCCCCTCTCTCCCTCACCCTCTGCCCTCAACCCCCCTGCTCGCTTACTCTCTCTCTCTCAAATAAATAAATCTTTAAAGAATAACAAGTAAACGTTGGGATTTTTATCATTTCTAGGAATTTTCAGTGGCTCTCTGCTCAATACTTTACCCAATACTATAATTATTATAAATATATGTATTAAAATTATTTTATCCATTTTTCTGATACTGGAAGGTAGGATTCAACAGGAATAATGCACAAAGAAAGCAAAATGGTTTTTTCTTTGAATTTCCTTTCATTTTCATCCCTTTCTCACTTTCTTCTCCAAATATTAAAAACCTGCATTGGCTTTTTGTTGTTGTTTGTTGTTGTTGTTGTTTTTAACTCATTCCTCTTTATTTTAAACTTTGGTTTTCTTCGGTTGATATTTTTATACCAGGTACTGGTGGACTAATATTTTTCTACACAGAATGTATTTAAAACTGTGTTTCAAGTTAGAGAGCTCATTGGTCAAGATGTGTAGTACAAGAACACCGAAGGGTAGGTAACTGCAGAGATCTTATCTGAAGTACGGATTCATTCGAGAAACAATTATTTAATCCCTAAGTGCCAGATTCTAAGAAAGGTACTGAAATTACAGTGTGATTAAGAGACAGACAAATAAGTATAACAAGGTGTTTTAGCTGCTCAGGCAGTTATCACAAATACCAGGGACTAGTAACTTGTAAACAACGTAAGTTTACTTTTTATGGTTTTGGAGGTTGGAGGTTCAAGATGAAGGCGCTAGTGAGGGCTGCTTCCTTAGATCACTGTCTTTCCACAGTAACCTCACAGGGTGGGGGGAGGGGATGAGCGATCTCTCTGGGATCTCTTTCATAAGGGCACTAACCCCATTCAGAAGGGCTCTGCCCTTGTGATCTGATCGGCTTCTAAAGGCCCCATCTCTGAGCACCATCACACTGGGGATCATGTTATAATTTTTAACATGAAATTTGGGGCATTCAGTCCATTGCCCAGGGATTCTGTAAGAATGAAGACAATAGAAGATGCGTTTGAAATTGCCCCAGATTAAGAAGTGTCTCTGTTTCTTCCTTTCCCGCCTTCCTGCTGACTTAATCTAATCTCTCTGATAAGGCAGCTGTGAGCTCCTGACTCTTCCTGAGTCTCTGTGCTTCCCATTGGCCTATCTGGGGACAATTGATCAATCTGCCTTTCCTCTCCTTCTAGAATTGCTTGATGTCCACGCTTGCTCATTGGACCAAGCTAGATGGCTCACTTCTTTCTGCGCACTGCCCAAACTTTTCTACCACCCTGGTTTGATCTTGGTTCCTTCTGCCTGTCAATATTCTATGTTTCCCTCAACGCCTCCATTATGTGCTTTTGATCTCACATTTATTTCCATCCTGTCTACTCCTTTAGGCATTTGTCTACTTCAGACTTCACAGGCCTCCCCCCGCCCCCACCTTCTGGAATGCAAGAATAAACAGACCATCAAACAAACGTGAACTCCTGCAGATCTCCCACAGAGTCTAGAATTACTTTCCATTCTGTTTGGAATAGAGAAGGCACAGAATGTAAATATTGAATATATTCATTTGGTGCACAAGGACTATATCACAAGCATTTTATTTATTTCTGCTATGTGCCAGACTCAAAGTTTGGCAATACCATATAGATGAGTTAGATAAATTAACAAACAAAATACAGTCTGTGAAGTGCTCCCATAGAGGAAAGCAACAGGAAATTTATAGGAATGATACTAATTCAGATGAGGCAATATGTGGATGAAAGAATGTATGGGTATGTGAATGAGTAATTTATTTTAATTGTCTAGAGCTGACATTTAATACTCTGCAGTCTTCTATGGGTAATCACCCTGATAATCTTCTGTTGCAACCACAGTGAGTCCTAATTTCTCCCTTCACAATAGTTGCTAATAACACTCAGGTGGATACAATCTAGTTCTAATGAATTCTGTCTGTACACCTGCTTCCTCAGGTACATCAACCTGCCTTTAACCGCTGACGTTTCCAGTTGTGACATTAAACCTATTAATTTGGAAATTTAAAAAATAATGTTTAAGCATAAGATTAATCTAATATTTCATTATTAAAGATAGGTAAAATCTACTTAGTGTTTCTTTGATCTATGCTTCATTCTTGTGCACAATTTTAACACTTCATTAGTTTACCTCGTTTAGCTTTCTACTTATAACGATTTGAAACAACCTTGTTTCTAGAGTCCTTTGCAAGAAGAACCTCAAGTTATTATTTTTATGAACTTTTTCTGTGTTACAGACTTTTGCCGAAAAAACTCTGGATTTTTTTTTTTTCATTTTGGTCTTTTAATCACAAAAATTCAAAGGTCTTTGTTTTTTTCTTCTTCTTTTTAGTTTGTTTGGGGGTTTTTTTGTTTTGTTTTGTTTTGTTTTGTTTTTGAGTGGGTGGAGGAAGGGGAAGTGCTGGAGAAGGAAAAGGTCGGAGGAAAGCCAGGTGGGAGGGGTGATGACTCAGTCAGGACCCAGTGCCATGAGGCGGGTGACCCTGTTCTTAAAGGCAGCCCTAAGAATGGAAAGGTAAGGGGTTCAGAAGGAGGCAGGCCGCCTGTGGGGGGAGATGGCAGCAGAGCGCGGAAAGGGCTGGCAGGACAGAGGGCTGATTGGGGAGAGGGGCTGGGAGGTGGGCGTGCGCGGAGGTTGGGGGCGACCCAGAGGTGAACGTGGGTCCCGGAGCCTCGTCCCAGCCTGCAGGATTCCTGGCCCGAACCTGCCCTCGCCTGCCCTTCCACTTCCCCACTGCCCTTCAGGAGTCTTCTTGAATGTGTACTGTCCTTGGCACCATGATCTAGTTGGTGTGTTAAACTGGGTCCACACTCAGTGTAATCATTTGATACACTTCAAACATAATCCAGTCACTTAGCATTATTGGGATATAAAATGTCTAAATTTACAGACCTTGAAGTTTATTAGGACTAGCCCACAAAGTTGTCATGTCATGAATGGTCAAATATGACTTACCGCTGATTTTAGAAATGTTTCTTTAATTGTTTATTTATTTCTGTTGACATTTCATGTTAGATCTCTTTGAGGTTTTACACTTAGGAAACAAAAGCAATGATCATTTTTTATTTGTCTGATTTTAGGCATTGAGCCAGTATTTATGGAACATGTACTATGTCCCAGGCTTTTTTTTATTTCTAGCTTCTGGGGTGTGGAAACAAATAAATAAACATAATATTTTAAGAGAACAAAAATAAAGTAAAGAGAGAGGATTGAGAATCACCAAGGGAGGGAAGTGTTTTTTTATGCAGGACGTTCAGACAGAGTCTCCCTGAAGAGATGCATTTGAGCAAAGACCTGATAGAAGTGGGAGAGTGAGTGAGTGGGCCTTGTGGGGAGGGTGGGGGGGTATTGGGGGGTTGGGCAAAGCAGTCCAGGAAGTGTTCCTGGAAGAAGTGACAGCAAGTGCCAAGAACCATGGCTTCCCACGCTCCAGGGAAAGAAAAGAAGCCTGTGTGACGGAACAGAGTGATTAATGCTGGGGGCTAGGAAATGAGATGGGAGAGAATAGGAATGATGGTATCTTAGAGAACCTCTTGGTCCTGGTAAAGAGCTTATATTTTCTTTTGAGTGGAATGAAAGGTATTAGAGGGACCCAGATCAGGAAGTGACACATGATCTGATATATATATTAAAAGTTTACTGTAGATACTAATTGTACTAGTTTTCTGCATAACAAATTCCTACAAATTCAGTGGCTTTTATTTTATTGTTTTAAAAGATTTTATTTATTTATTCATTTATTTATTTAGAGAGTGCAAGCAGGGGGAGGGGCAGAGAGAGAGAGCGAGAGAGAAACTTAAGCAGACTCTCCATTGAGTACGGAGCCTGACACAGGGCTCCACTCGGGGTTCAATCTCACGACCCTGAGATCATGACCTGAAAGGAAATCCAGAGTCAGACGCTTAACCGACCAAACCACCCAGGCACCCCAAATTGTGTGGCTTTTGAACACATTTATTATCTGCTAGTGTCCATGGGTCAGGAGTCAGAGAGAAGGGACTACTTAACTGGGTCTCTGCTCAGGGTCTGCTAAGTCTACAGCCATGATGCTAGCAGGGCCATGTGCTCCTGCACGGCCTAGGGCTTATACAGCTTGTCAACAGGAGTCACTTCTTTTTTTGCAGGATTGAGATCCAGGTCCCCGTCTTTTGTTTGTTTGTTTTTGCCATCTTTACCATTTTTTCCACTGTGGTAAAGAACATAAAATTGTCTATCTTAGCCGTTTTTTAAGTATACAGTTCAGTAGTGTTAAATGCACTCACACTTGTGAAACACATCCCCAGAACCTTTTCATCTTGCAAATCTGAAATTCTGTACCCATTCAACAGCTTCCCCTCCCTGTCTCCTGGTAACTATTCTGCTTTCTCTCTCTATGAATTTGGTGACTTTAGCTACTCCTATAAACGGACTCAAACAGCATTTGTCTTTCTGTAACTAACATATTATATGTTTGTTTTTCTGGGCTGTCAGCCTGGGGGTGCTCTCAGATCCTAGCTGTATGTACCCCTCTTCCAGCCTCGTGGCCTACTGCTTCAGAGCCAGCAGGAGAATCTCTCACACTTTGAATCTTTCTCTCCTGTCTCCAATTTGCTGTGACTGAGCCTTCTGTAACAGAACATTATCCGCAGCAGGGACTCCCATCACCTTTGTCATATAACGTAACCCAATTAAGGGAATGACTATCCCATTATATTCACAGCCTGCCCATCTTTGAGTAGAAGAGATTAGACAGGACCTGTACAACCGAGTGTGGGAGTTGGCCAGGGGCATCTCAGAATTTTGCCTACCATGTAGGTGGAGAACGGATTTGGAGATGGGGGACCAGAGAAGAAGCTGGAGACCTATTAGAAGGCACTGGAGATGTCTAAGCCATTGCTTCTCAAAATTTAATGTGTATATGAATCTTCTGGGGATCCGGTTAAAATTAGATTCTGACTTAGCAACGTTAGGATGGAGGCCTGACGCTCCCTAACAATCTCCTAGGTGATGATGATTCTGCTTGTGAGATAGCAAGACAGAGACAGGCTCACGGGGACTGTGGCTTGGACGAGGCTGGAGACAGTCGGGATGAGAAGCTGGCTGATAAGGATATAATTTGAGAGTCGACCCAAAAGGGCTTGGTGGGAAGGAACCAGAGGCACGGGGATGACTTTCATGTTCAGAGGATGACCGAGATCGTAGGAGGAGTTTACTTCAGGGCAGAAATCCAGGTGTTTAGTGGGGGATATGCCAGATTCGAACACACACAGAGATGAACACTAAATGATGTGGGAAATAGCAGGCTTATTAATCATATGCAGTGTTACTAGACACTTTACAGTGTTTGTGGCACCACAACCATGAGACTCTTCCTAAGGGTCCTTGAAAATTTCTTGCAGCGCATTAAAAAATGTAAGCAATACAAAGGGTCTTGTTGGTGCATGTGTGGTTTCTCCGCTTCTCTTGCACTGACATTAGTGAAGCAAACAGTGTTTTCTTTCCCGCGTGCCAGAGTTCTTTACAGTGAAATTAACATATCATTACTCAAATCATTAAAGCTGTTCCTGGAAGCCAAAATATGCACCCCTGGGCAAATTTAAAGCATACCACATTCCAGCTCTCTCTAGGAATAGAGCTAGATTTTAAAATAAAATGAGTTTTCAGCACCTATTGATTTTTGTAGATGCTCACAAGGAGATGAATTACCTCATTTTTCCTGGCTATCTAGGCCATTTCATGGCATGACTAATTAACATTTCTTTCCTGGGCCTAAATTATGCAAAGTTCACTTTGTCACTTTGCATGGAAGTGAAAATCTTCTCTGAAGCCTTTATCAAAAAAACAAGATGGCAGAGTCTAGGGCTTTGTGGAGGATAGGCTTACTTCTAATTTCTCTAAACATTAACCATGTAAAATCGTGGCTTTACCCACACTCATTTTCTGGTTTTTGTTTATTGTTTTTTAAGATTTTATTTATTAGAGAGAGAGAGTGAAAGAGACCCTATGAGTGGTGGGGAGGGGCAGAGGAAGAAGGAGAAGCAGACTTCCTGCTGAGCAGTGTGCCCGGAGGAAGAGCTTGATCCCAGGACCCTGAGATCACAGCCAGATCAGAAGGTGGAAGCTTAACTGACTGAACCACCCAGGCGCCCCACCCAGACCCATTTTCTAAAAGAGAAGCCTTTGAAAGGGAGATAAGCCCAAAACTGCTACCACCCTGTTCTTGGGTGGGATCGCGGGAGACAGGTAGAAAGAGAAAAGTTTAAGACTTTTAAATAAAACATACCTGTTCTTTGTGTTGCTTGGGCTCTAGCTAAGGTCATATCCAATGACAAGGTTACAAGAGATAACCTTCATTTCATAACCTTTATTTCAGGTAGCATGAAATAAAGGCAGCATAGGCAAAATCTTTATAGAAACCTTGTTTTCTGTTTCATAAAACCTGGTAGACTTCATGACCAAAAAAAAAAAAAAAAAAGAGTGAGAGAGAGGAGGAGATATTTCAAGGAGAGCATGGTGATTATGTTTTTATAAATCAGACCCTGAGCAGATGACAGTTAAACCAGATCATTGAAAGGCAGGGGTGACAGAAGGTCTGAAGGAAACGACTCCCATTGAGAGTGCTAAGGAAGTCAGAATTTAACACCTGCCATCTGGACACATTTCAGTCTGGAACCTGGGCTCATCCAAACTACCTGATACAGCCGTTAGGCTTTCTGTTGATTTGGAAGAGTCTGATGGCTAAGCAAAGCCATTGTTGAACCCTGAACTTGACATAGCTTCTCTTTTAGTCCTCTTTTTATAGTGTATCCCAGTAGAGCCCAGAACCCATACCCATGCACATTTGTTTAATGAACTGATTCAAAGAGATTCCATTTTTTTCTACTATTGTATCTATTTTTATGGAACATATGAGCAACTCTATAATATAAAATGTAGCTTTTGCATATTAATTTAAGAAACTAACTTCTTACTCTTTCCTTTCCTTAGGAGCACTGAATCAAAAAAACTGGGGAAAGAAATACCCAACATGTAGTAGCCCCAAACAGTCTCCTATCAATATCGATGAAGATCTTACCCAAGTCAATGTGAATCTAAAGAAACTTAAATTTCAGGGTTGGGATAAAACGTCTTTGGAAAACACATTCATTCATAACACTGGGAAAACAGGTAAACTGTTTGCATTTTGTTTGTGACTTTAATATGTTCATTGGGCTTACAGTATGTTTATATCAGTTTCATTTCATTTTCATGTCCTTCATTTTATTTCATTTCATTTTCTTTGTGTGATATTCTATGAACTGCATAGAAGCTAAAGGTAGAAGAAACCAAATAAAACACAGTAAATGGGAAGTTTCGATAACATTTTGAAAATGTGTATAAGAATAAAATGACCACAGTCATCACATCGTATTCTTCAATAATAAAACAATAATGATGCCTCCACCAGAGGGTGTGGTAAAGATAATGCAGTATACAGCTTATATCTTCCATCTCTGGTTAAATCACTTAGTTAATCAGAATTTCCTTTTCTTGGACAACGTATTGGCTCTGGTTGCTCAGCAGTCATGCTACATTCAATACTAGGGTACAAAAAAAGGCAATCATCTATAATTAAATATTAACAAAGAAATCAGTAGCATTTCTATATAGAAAGTTTAAAATTATATACTGTCCTTAGGAAGCACTCTGTAACTGCTTTTTTTAAAAAGACTGTCTTTTTTTTTCTAAACATGCAAATTATAATACCATAAAAAATTCCAGTGAACAGTAGAGGGACAAAATAGTCTTGAAAAGTAAAGAGCATTCCTTCTCTGATACCATATTTTAAATAAAATTGTATGTATATCAGGAAGTTATAGAATAAAAACAAACTCATAGGAAAAATATTCTAAGTTATAATAGGAGTTATGTTGAGTGGTTTTATCATTAGTGAATTCTTTCTCTGTTACTGATATTTTGGTAATGCAATTATTTGAATGTAGTAATTTCATTTTAGGTCCCATAAGGCTAAGAATTTTTCTATATCAGTTCCTGATACATAATAAACATTCATTGTTTCTCAATGAATAATTAATAAAATTATTATATATTGTAAGATGTTAATTAAATTCATAAAAGCATGTTGTCCCAAATCTTGACATTTTCATTACCAGTTTCGAAGGATGTTACAGAGATGTAAAGCGTGTAACCTCTGCTTTATTTTTCTTAGTGGAGTGTGGTCAAGGTCAATTTATCCTTAGAACATGCTTTTTAGGTTCACTACTGGCACTTTAAAGTGGAACTATGAATTGTGGAAACTTTAGCAAATTATTTAAGCTCTCTCTGATTCAGTTTCCTTATCATTAACATAGACTATAATGGTATCTCTTTCTTCATTGTGTGAAGTTCTATAAAAATCAAATGTTTAACACATGTAAAGTACTCTGTGAAGTATAGCACATTGGAAGTGACCCATGAATGTTGCTGTTGTGCTTGTTGTTGTTATTATTACTGAGGGAAGTTTAGACCTTTAGCTAGCTAGCTGCAGTGTTGGATTCAGTCCCTAATGAAACAAGTGGTTCCTGCCTGATAGAACAAAGACTATTTAAATCTGATGGAGAGACATTAAAATCTAGCATAAGGCTCTCAAAAGAAACATTAATCTTTAGATCATTTGTAAAATAAAGTCAAAATATCTGCTGTGGAACTCAAATAGGAGAGTTTAAGATTCTGAGTTGCCAAACATCACATGGCCAAGACCCATCAGTGGGAATGGATTTCCCACCTGCTTTGCCACGGTGTGGGACAGAAGTTCCAGAGCCTGATGAAGCCTGGGATGATGCTTGCTTGTAGGGATCAGGACATGGGACGAAAACACCTGCCTGATAAGGAGTAGGAAGGGTTGAAAGTGAGAAGTGAGGGGCACTCCCAAGAGATGATTTCTCCTCCACTATTCTGTTCCTTCTCTCTTTGCTGTGTCCCCTCACTACCATCAAATGCCTTAGGAAAGCAGAGCTCTGGGGTAATGGCAGTCTTAGCACACCAAATGGAAGAGGGCAGGTGGACTGGCGTCTTCTGCTGTTAGAGTCAAATCGAAGTTTGTTTTAGTTTATATTTGGGGCAATAAGATACACAGAATGTATTTTGCAGAGTTACAAGTTCAGCTTCCAAATGGTGACTTCTTTTGTATTTATTTTATTATTATGATTACTTATTATTACTATGTTATTTATTTATCAAATAAATGACTTTCTTAGTGTATCTTTGATAGGAGAAAATTTAGTTGAAATTTATAATTTTGATTTTCTGAAGCATAGATACAACTTTGTGTTTTTTCTTTTAAGTGGAAATTAATCTCACTAATGACTACCGTCTCAGTGGAGGAGTTTCAGAAGTGGTGTTCAAAGCAAGCAAGATCACTTTCCACTGGGGAAAATGCAACATGTCTTCTGAAGGATCGGAACATAGTTTAGAAGGACAGAAGTTTCCACTTGAGGTAAGTCCCTGGTTCCACTGGCCACTGTTTCATTTTCTAAATCATTGAGATTTTATGTAGCATATAATTTGATTAACTTCTAATCCAATTTTATAATTTATAGTTATATTTTGTTTCTTGTTTAGCATCTTCCTTTTTCATTAGACTAAACTCAATAACGATCATACTTGATTTTCCACTTCCTGGCAACTCAGAGGGCCACCCTGTAGACATCTGACCAGCAAATGCTGATGAGTGAAGAAATAAATGAAATTCCTTCCACAGCTCAGGAGGGGAAAAAAGGGGAAATTTTATCAATTTACTGGAGAATCAAAGAAATGCTAAATAAATGAGAACATTTTTCAACTTTAAAATTGGTTATATACATGTATATAATTCTAATAAATAATGAGTATGCAGTAAAACAAACACTTTCATACATGTGTGGAAAGAGTATTAAATTGGTAGTTTGCTTGTTTTTATCCAGAACTTTAAATGTTTCATTCCCAATGCCCACCATTTCCACTTTTAACAATTTAGTCTAAAAAATAAGACATGCTCAAAAATGTATGTGCCAAGATTTATTTACAAAAATAACAAAAAGTTGAAAGAAAAGGAAATGATTATAAATACATTATGATGGAAAGGCTCCTGGCTGGCTCAGTTAGTAGACCCTACTATTCTTGATCTCGGGGTTGGGAGATTACTGAAAAATAAAAATATATTTTAAATTCCATTGTGATGGAATATTACAGGTCTTATAAAAACCGTATGTTTGAATAATTTATTTACACAAAAATTCATCAAAATATATTAATGGGTTTTTCTTTTTTAAGATATTACTGCTTTTTAAAAGCAGGATGTAAAATAGTATGCACAGTATTTAATACTCTGATTTTGTGAAATGTGAAAACTAATTAAATAGTGACTGAGGGTCCAGAGTCTAAGTTGAATGGACTAGGTTTGAATACTGACTTCACCATTTAGGTGTTATAGACGTAACGTTATACAAATATTTAATTGACCTAAGCTTCCGTGTCTCGCTTGTGAAATTGACATAAGAGTAGCACCTGCCTTATGAAGTTATTATGAGGATTAAATGAGAGAGGGAATTATTACTGTTGTAAAAATAATTGAGGGAAACCGAGAAGACATGAGTAGTGATTTTTCCCTGGGTGATGGCATTTTAGGTACCTTTTCTCCTATCCTTTAAAATTCCCATGTTTTTGAAATTATTTATAATAAAACTGTATTACTTTTATAGTCAAAATAGTTACTGATAATAAAAATAAGACAAGTGAATTATCTGTTAAAGGACTAAAAATTTTTGATGTGGATAAGCACATTCAAATTTATAGTTTATAAATTTATGTTTTTCAATATATTAAATATCCTTAAGGAGAAGCACATTTATCAAATTTGGTTTGTCAAAGAAATAGAAGTCAATCCATTAAACATATAACATTGTCACTTCAGGGAGTTTGCTATGTCACAATACTACTTATTGAGAGCAAAGAGGAAAAATCAAGAAAAACCCTAACAACAAGAAAAGCCCTAAACCAGCCAAATAAATGGTACAGAATCTGTGCATTAAACCTCAGATATTTTTCTTATTTAAAAAGCCTCTCAAGTTCTCAAGAACTTGAATCTTAAGAGGGATTGTTTGTTGCTTCTCCTTTTTTAAACTCTCTCCATGTAATTGTGCAAGCAGCAGAACTCGGGGATATCCTTGACTTGGTCTTTTTTTTTTTTTCCTGGTCTCCTGCATCCTACAAGGAGGTCTTCTCAGTTCTGCTCCTAAATGATGTGGGAGGGCAGAAGAAAGTTCAAATTACCTTCGTCGCTAACTTAGATTGTTAAATGTCCCCCAGCTGGTCTCCCTCTCTCTCTAGTCGTCTTCTCCTCCATTCTGAGCCCCCTTCCCCGAAAGGCCTGCCACCTCCCACTCCTGTTAAGCGAAGTGCATCCAGTGTTCTCTGACGCTCTCAGGAGCAAAGGGTTGGGACTATCTCATGGGCTTCCTGGCGGGGCCCCTGCAGCCCCGTCTCCTCTTCTGTCTCACGTGCTCAGCCGCAATCACAACCAATTACTTCCCGCTTCCCACAGTTCTTCTTTCTGGCCTACTGGCCCCACTGACTTGAACATACATTCACCTCTTCTGCTTTTTCATCGTTCAGTTTTTATGCTGCTTATCCTTTAGGGGTTAGTTGAGCAGTCCTTTCTCTGAAAAGGCTTTGCGATCACCCAAGGCAGGAGCCACTGCCATTCTCACAGCAGCCCAACACCTGCTGTTTCTGCAGTCATAGCCCCCCAGCCACGCATTGGTCTTCACAGAGGCTTTCTGCTCTCCCCTTAATTATTCTCCTAACTAGCTACATTACCTGATTTCCAAGCTCATGACATGGGGAGCACCGAATTATAAGCGAGAGTAGGAGCCATTGTCAACAGACACATGGGCTGAAGTAGAAATTAACAAGGAATATAGTCCGGCAGGAGAAGAGGACACTTAAAATAAGGAACTTAAAATTCTTCTTGGTATCTTTTTAAAAAGACACCAAGTGAAACTCCTTTCGAGTTTTACTATTAATAGCATGTACCTGGGGGGTGCATCCGCTCTCACTTCCTCTCCCTCTGCCCTGCCTCGTGCTCTCTCAAATATATAAATAAATCAATCTTTAAAAAAAAAAAAAGAATGCAGTATGATAATGTCCAAAAAAGGTAACTCAGACCCTCAAGAGAGGTGTGTCCCATCAAAGAATGAAACCATATTTGAAAGAATTCCAGCAAAATGGTTAAAATAACATTTGAGAATTTATAACATTAGATAATTGTTCTAGTGTATTACTACCCCAGTATGCCCTGGTAATGTCAAAGTGGCCATTTCTCTCCCAGATGTGTCTAACTTTGCATTTCCCTCCTCACTGAGGATGATAAGTGATAGTAAGTACAGTTGTACATACATGGAATTCATAAAATATTTTGAAACTCTACAGAATATAGGATTATACAGTTTACAGAATTTTTCAAATAGTATTTACTGAATTGATAAATTATTTTATTGTCTCTTTGGTGACTTTTGTGATGTCTTTGTGTATGATAAAGCTATCATTGTTATATTTCATAGATGCAGATCTACTGCTTTGATGCGGACCGATTTTCAAGTTTTGAGGAAGCAGTAAAAGGAAAAGGGAAGTTAAGAGCTTTATCCGTTTTATTCGAGGTAATCATTATATAGATTTAATGCTAACTTAATTTCTTCTTTAATCACACGATGTGACATAACAAGGCATATTTTTTAACAAATACAAGTGCTCGCAGGTGGAATAAGTTGTGATCATTTTCAAACAGAACCACTCCTTGGCTGGTGTGTTTTTAAAAGGGGACCCTTGCATTCATTAATTGGGTACGTCACTTCCAGCTGGAGCAAATGGTTCCGGGAGTGCGCAGATTTGCTTATGTGTACATGCAAAACATCATAATGATATAGAACAGAGACTGGGAATCAGCATTTTTAAAGTGTATTTTTCGCAGTGGAAAACTTCAAAGGTAGCTGTTTTTGCTTTATTTGTTTTTATCTTGCTGTGGGGGGGGGGGGGAAGTATGCCTTGGGAGGATTTTACTTTTGGAGACTTAAAATGGAATTCACTAATCTTTTCATTTTATTGAAGAGTTAATCAAATATTTTATTCCATTCTTAGAGTGTCTCTTTTCTTTAATAGGTTGGATTAGAAGAAAATTTGGATTACAAAGCAATTATTGATGGAGTCGAGAGGGTTAGTCGTTTTGGTAAGCTGTTTGGAGAAATCTTTTTCTTCCAGATTTCTGTTTCAGATGCATATGAATTTTTATTATATTACAAAAATCAGTAATTCCAAAAGGAGGAAGGAAGGACCTTTTCAAAGAGGACCCATCTTTTTATACAATTTATACATGTCTCACTAAAGAACATTTTATCCGAAATTTTTGTCATGTAAAAATCATAAAATGTCAGGGCGCCTGGGTGGCTCAGTGGGTTGAGCCTCTGCCTTCGGCTCAGGTCATGCTCTCAGGGTCCTGGGATTGAGCCCCACATCGGGCTCTCTGCTGAGCAGGGAGCCTGCTTCCTCCTCTCTCTCTGCCTGCCTCTCTGCCTGCCTCTCTGCCTGCTTGTCATCTCTCTCTGTCAATCTTTAAAAAAAAAAAAAAAAATCATAAAATGTTAACGTAAGTAGGAAGTCGAAGTTTTCTAGTTTCATTCTTGAAAATAATCTAATTACATCGTGCATTTAAAATATGTTTCTCTATGTCAGGTGCCTGGGTGGCTCAGTTGGTTAAGCGTCCACTCTTGATTTTGGCTCAGGTTATGAGTTCAGGTGTTGGGATAGAGCCCCAGTTAGGCACCATGCTCAGTGAGGAATCTCCTTAGGATTCTCTCTCTCCCTCTCCCTCTGTGCCTCCCTTGCACTTGCCTACATGCACATGTGCACACGCTCTCTCTCAAATAAGTAGATCTTTAACAAAATAAAAAGTTAAATGTGTTTATCTCTTCTGCCTGCACTATCCATTTGTTAAAGACTCTAATTTATAATCTGAAACCAGTTAATTTTATAAAAATCATGTCTTAAAGTGAAAGGAGAATTGATACTCGAGTGAAAACTTATTTCCTGGTGGTTTCCTCCATAGTCCCTTCGCTTTACCATTATGACAGGGGTTTTTTGAAGAAGGCGAACACTTACACAGAAAAAAGATGCCATGTGCTCTGATACTGTTCTGCCTACTATGTCATGGATCTTGTCATTTGCCACAGCGAATGCTTGTAACAACATTGGCAAGAGACAGCAAACCTGTTATTATTGTTATTTTATCTTTCATAAGCATCCACATACGCAGTATTAATGTGGCCCTGAGTTATTAACAAAATAAGGATTATTCATCTCCAGGAAGCTGCAAACTCCTAAAATTGAGAACCAAATTCATATAGATCCTTTTGGAAAGCTAAAGCCGGGTCTAGGATTGATTCATCTTTGTCGATCACATGTAAGGACCTTAACTGACAGAGCTTTTCAGAAGTCAGGAATTTCTGAGCTCACGCAGCGCTGCTCTCATCGGGTTTTTATGAAAGGTACAATCGACGCAAGATGGAAGCTGTTCTCTCCCTCCGTCCATGAGATTGTAAGGCTCAGCACTGAATGCCGAAACCACTTAATCTTTCCCTCGTTTAGTCAGGTGGATTCTGTCAAGACTGAAAAGAGGCAGCTGGCTTGCATTCCTACACTGAAACTGGGGTAAAATATGAAGCCTGAATGTCCCCGGGCCTCGCATCAGCCTGTGGGCCCAACGAGAGGGGTGTTAACACTGGTTCGTTAGTCCCGACTTGGGGCCCTGAGGCATCGTGGCCTTTTCTTCTCGAGGCTTCTTCCCGTGATTCCTGGGGCTCTCTAAAAGGGTCCTCTGAGGATCGTGTGAGCTGAAGAACCACTTTGCTCATGTTCTTCGGCTAAAGTTTACTTGTTAATATTGACTCTCTGCCAACCATTGAGAGAGACCCTTCATCAGAGCCCCTGCTGCCACTGAACAGCCTCGCTGAGAATCTGGATGGCCGGCAGCGCGCCTCTGCCTCCAGCCTGGCTCTGCACGTGGAAGCAGAACGTACAGTCTCGCCGCCTGCCTGGGAACACACCCTCACTGGCCTGCCTTCATTCTGTGTTCTGTCTCCCCACCCTGCTACTTGTGCACCAACTTCTTCCTCCTCTTTCACCAGAAGATAGAATAACCCTCCCGGTGTGTCACCTCACCCACTAAATACTTACTATTGCGACATATTTGGCGAGGACACCTAAGCGTCTACCACTGGTCAGTGGGAGTGGAGCCGGGATCGAGCTCCTGGTCTGCCCACAGAGTTGTTCCACCACATTGTGGAGATGTGTATTAGTGTCAGTTTGATTTGAGTGGTTGTTAGATACAATCTGGACAAACTAAATAAGTCCTCCTCAAGGTAAATGTTTCTATTTTGACAGCTCTTAGACTAAATCTATTTCAGAGTCTAGAAAATCCGCTCATGCCCAATAAACGGAAGGCTTCCCAGTATCAGCCCTCAGCCATTGCTGCTGGGAGCCAAGGGGACTGAAGGCAGAGCTTCTCTGTAGGCAGGGACAGCGGAACTGTAGCAAAACTCCCAAACCCTGCTTCATATTCTCCATATAACGTGAGTTGTTCAGCAAACCACACTTTCAGCCATCATCAGGGTTACAAAATCTGTCTCGTTCCAGTGTGGGCTGATTACTCATTTCCTATATTCCTCTCCAAGAGACAAACCCATTTCCTGTTGCTTCCCTCCCTCCAACCTTTCATTCCCTTCCTTCCACCGCACCTGCTCTATGTTAGGCATTGTCCTACCCTTGGAGCGGAGAGAGAGAGAGGGTGAGGTTGTATCAATACAAAGAGAGCATATTAATGTCCCATAAGCAGAGTCCAGAGAGAAAGAGAACTGTTGGTTAAATTCTTTCCAGTCACAAAGGAAGAAACACACCCCAGGTAACATCGTCGGTGATTCTCAAATGGGAGTTGTCCTTAGAATGGTTTCTGGTTGTTTCTTTTCTTTTTTCTTTTCTTTTCTTTTTTTTTTTTTAATATTTTAATTATTTGACAGAGAGAAATCACAACTAGGCAGAGAGGCAGGAGGAAGCAGGCATCCTGTGGAGCAAGAGCCCAATGTGGGGCTCGATCCCAGGATCCTGAGATCATGACCTGAGCCGAAGGCAGAGGCTTTAACCCACTGAGCCACCCAGGCGCCCCACTGGTTGTTTCTTAATTACAAATTCAACCCAGGAATTTGTATACCGAAAAGCCCTCTCAGACGGCGTTGACATGGCACCATCTTAAATCTTATTGTCCTAAGTAGGAAGAGTTGTCTTTTTTTAAAAAAACCTTTTTAAAATTTAAATTCAATTAATTAACCTATATTATTGGTTTCTGAGGTCTGTGATTCATCAGTTTTATATAACACCCAGTGCTCAATACATCACATGTCCTCCTTTAAAGGTTTTTTTTTTTTTTTTTTTTAATTTACTTGACAGAGATCACAAGTAGGCAGAGAGGCAGGCAGAGAGAGAGGAGGAAGCAGGCTCCCTGCCGAGCAGAGAGCCTGATTCGGGGCTTGATCCCAGGACCCTGGGATCATGACCCGAGCGAAGGCAGAGGCTTTAACCCACTGAGCCACCCAGCCACCCCTTCCCTCCTCCCCTCCTCCCCTCCAGCAACCCTCAGTTTGTTTCCTCTGATTAAGTCTCTTACGGTTTGTCTCCCTCTATGGTTTCTTCTTGTTTTATTTTTCCTCTCTTCCCCTAAGATGCTCTGTTTTGTTTCTTAAAATTCCACAGTAAACGTTGGTTTTAACTATTTAGTGGCTCATGCCAGGTGCTTGACCCTGTTGTGGTCTTCGTCTTCATCTCCTTGACTCTCTCCCCACTCATCTTCCCCCTCCTGCTCTCAGCAAGCTATAAAAGCGGAGCGCTGACTGACTGGTTAGTCACCAGCGTACGTTCAAATGAACAGTGACTGAATGATCACAATTCAGCAGCATCGAGTCAGGTGTGATTCTAGCCCGTGTTCGCTCACAGTACTGAGGTGATTCAGATGAAGCAAACGTTTTTGCTAGACACAGATTCAAAAAATCATCTTATTCCAATTTTCACGGAAGACAGGAGTCTAATCAAAAAGCTCTACTGTAACTGAAAAGTCCTGTGTTATTCAAGTCAGAAGACAGACATTTAGGACATGTATGTAAATGACATATTATTTTATTTTCATTTTTTTAAAAAAAGATTTTATTTATTTATTTGACAGAGAGATCACAAGTAGGCAGAGAGGCAGGCAGAGAGAGGGGGGAGGCAGGCTCCCCACTGAGTAGAGAGCCCGATGCGGGGCCCTATCCCAGGACTCTGAGATCATGACCTGAGCTGAAGGCAGAGGCTTTAACCCACTGAGCCACCCAGGTGCCCCTGTAAATGACATTTTAAAAATAAGATACAAAACAGTTAGCATTTCAAGAAAATTCTCTATTTCACCATCCCTATTCAGGTCTCACCTCTCCCTTTTCTGGCCTCTAGCTTTCCTGGTGTCATTTCATTTCCCGCCTAATTTAGCAGTGAGTCAATGTTTGGGTCCTTACTTAATTAGTATTCTCCACATCCACATTTCCACAGAACATTTGTAGGATAAATTTTGTCTTCAGCAGAAAAAAGAAACAATTGTAGCACACTGATGATTAAAGAGGTTATTTAATCACAACATTTTTCACATATTAAAAGCATAAATCTGAAAATGGGAAACATTCACGTATTAAAAATATTTTTCTCAGTTTCAGGGAACTTGAATCCAAGTCTGAATTCTGATCATCTCAGGATGATTAAAAAGAGAGGGGGACATACTTTTGGAAGTTACTAATTAATCCATGAAATGGAGCATAATCTGAATTTTCTAATGGATTAAAATTAGATTTAGGTTGTATATACATGACATTATCAATTCGGCCAAGCAGATTTTTAAATTCAGACTGAAAGCAGTTATCTATAATTTTAATTATTACCAGCATCCCTCCTTCCTTCAAGAGTTTCTGGATTGTAGAAAAATGGAATTTTTCTTTTCTTTGAGGCTTTCTGGATATGTCCAATCTTCATGGAGTTTAGAGCTGAAATTAAAATAATATAATATGGAAAGTGGATTAAAAAAGACTAACATATCCCAAAGGCTTCCCTCTACTTTGGGGTTACAACGCTGGCTGCAAAGTTAAATCAACAGAGGATGCTTTCTTGAAAATGTAAATGCCCAGGCCCTACTGCAGGAGATTTAAATTAATATGGTCTGGGGTGGGGTCTGGAACACTGATTTGTTGTTCTGTTTTGTTTTGTTTTTTAAATCTCCCCAGATTATTCGAATAGGGATGCAAGTGTTAACCTGCAGGGGGTTCTGGAATTTCGCAGTTCTTGTCTTCTTGAGGGAAAGAATTCAGTCAAGAGACCCAAGAGAGTTTTGAAGTAGCAAAGTTTTGTTTTTCACTTCGCAAAAATCGACAGTACACCCCTGAGGCAGAGGAGCGGGCTGACCCGAGGATGGGTGGAAACAGGCTGAGTTTCTCACTGT
The DNA here is from genome assembly GCF_022355385.1 of Mustela nigripes. Lineage (NCBI taxonomy): Eukaryota > Metazoa > Chordata > Mammalia > Carnivora > Mustelidae > Mustela > Mustela nigripes. Next base: position 28,495,407 of record NC_081560.1, on the reverse strand, counting down.
GCCCTTCTAGGGGGGTTATCGGGTCTCTTCGCTCCCTCCCATCTCATCATTATCCGTCCACCCTTGGACCCTACTTGGTTTCCTCTGCTCCCACTTTTCCCCACCGTTTAATCATTTTCCCCTGAGCGCCTAAACTCAACCCTGGACCGCAATGCAAAGGATATTATAAAGATATTATAATAGCGTCAGGGTTCCTAGCGGAGGGGGTCTTTCGGAAGTGCGCATGCTCCTAGTTGAGGCGGTCCCTGTAGCCGGTGTGTCCTGCTTATCCGTCTGTGCAGTAGAGCGGGAGGGGTTGGTGTGCGAGGGATGGGGTGGTTCCCTGGGCGGAGGAGACCCCTCCTGGTCAGGACTAACTGCCCACTCTAACAGAACTGCTCTGCACGGTGCCAAACGCTAAATCTAGATTAAATTGGATTCAGAGACTACTTCTTAATGACTTAAGTCTCCTGGAGGGAACAGAGGACATGCATTGGACTAGATAGAACAGGAAAACGAGTTACCCCCAGATCTTGCCGGCAAGCAGATTGCTGCTGAGACGAGTGAGGGCTGGTGCACAAAAAGCTAAGTGGCGAGAGGACAGTGCTTTTGAAAAGTGCCGCGGGAGAGGTCCAAAAGCAAATACGGGACGACTTAAGGAGAAAGACTGTTTCAGAGTGTAAGGCCACATGGCCTTCGTAGGAAAGCTCTACTAATTTTTTAATAGGGATTTTCTATTCTGGATACAAGATAGAAAATAAATATTATTGTATCTATAAATAAAATCTATTTATTATCCTATATATTGTATCCAGAAGATACTTTCCACTCATCTTACCATTTATTTCCTTAATAGTAGCTGTTGATAAACAGATCTTAATTATCATGTATTAAAGTTTGTCACTTTTCTCTTTACGATAAACACTTTTTGTATGCCATTTCAGAAATCTCAGCCTACCTTATGGTTATAAAAAGAATTTTCTGTTTTCCTCTAAAAGCTTTAATATTCTGTTCACGTTTAGATCTATGATCTATTTAGAACTCACTGTTTTAACCTTGTGAAGTAGGGAACCATGATTCTCTTTTTTCCATAAGGATATCCAATTGATATATCACTGTTTACTAAAAAGGCCCTCCATTCCAACTACATAATAATTTCTCCTGTCCTAAATCAAGTGACCATATAGGTATGGGTCTGGGTTCCCTATTCTCTTTCATTAATCTCTTTGTCTATCTTTGCATGAATATTTCATTATCATGATCTCTATAGTTTTATATAACAGATCTTCCTACCTGTCATGAAAGTTCTCCAGTTACTTTGCTATTGCTCAAGATTGTCTTAACTTTTATTTCCATTACCATTTAAATTTTAAAATCAGCATGTCAGTAAATACACACACATACGTACATGTACAAAAGTCTCTGGGATTTTGATAAGATTTGTTGACTCCATAAATCAGTTTGGGGACAATCAACACCTTCACGATACTAAATCTTCCTATCCATGAACTTGGCATTTCCTATCATTTTAAGGTTTTTTCTAATTCTTTCAAGAAAATTTCATAATTTTCAATCTAGATGTTGTACACATCATTTGTTAGATTTACTTGTATTTGATATTTTGTTGTTATGAAATATATTGTTTTAAATTTCATTTTTTACTGATTGATATTGGTACATAGAGATATAATTAATTTTGGTATATTGATCTTATGTACAGTGACTTTACTAAATAAATTTACTAATTCTAAGCCTGTAAATTCTTTTCAGTATTTTACATGCACAATCACGTATTTTTAAAATACAATGGTATCATTTCATCATATCCAATCTTTATGACTTTTTTCTTTTTCTTACTATATTGTGCTGGCCCAGTCCTCCAGTTCAGTGTTAATTAGAAATGGTGATAGCAGGATTTTGTTTTGTTTTGTTTTGTTTCATTCTATATCTCTAGGGGGAAATCTTGCCCAATAAGTCATTTTTAAATATATCATTTATTATAGGCTTTGGAAGATAATCTTCACCAGAATAAGGTTTTATTTTTGTTTTCTTCAAACTAATATTAAGTCTTCTCAAATGATTTTACTGTATCTCTTAAGATGGTTATATGATTTCTGAATATCTTTTTTTCTGAATATCTTTTGTATTGAAAATAATCTCTCCAGCCTCCTGCTAGTGTAAAGTTGAAACATTTAACCCTATACATATAAGGAAATTCAGAATATGTTGGTTTTATCACTATTTTTGAATATATCTAAAATATTCTTAAAATTTCATTTATTAAATTTATAACAAAACCGATGTCTCTGTTTCATAGAAGCTTTGAACTTCTAAGTTCCAGTATTGAGATTCCAACTGAGATATATGTTTTTACTTCTTTGTAGGGAAACAGGCTGCATTAGATCCCTTCATATTGCTGAACCTTCTACCAAACTCAACCGACAAGTATTACACTTACAATGGCTCATTGACATCGCCTCCCTGCACAGACACTGTTGACTGGATTATTTTTAAAGATACAGTTAGCATCTCTGAAAGCCAGGTAATCTTGGAATTTCAAACAAATGCAGAAATTTGAAGCAATTTAAAAATAATTATTTTCTAAGCTTTACTACTGAATATCTATTTTAAAGCACTTACAGATGCCTTTGAAGCAGATACGTTAAATTGTATGTTAAATGATCTTTTTTCCAGTTGGCTGTTTTTTGTGAAGTTCTTACAATGCAACAGTCTGGTTATGTCATGCTGATGGACTACTTACAAAATAATTTTCGAGAACAACAGTACAAGTTCTCTAGGCAGGTGTTTTCCTCATATACTGGAAAGGAAGAGATTCATGAAGCAGGTATGTATTGAAATATAATTTTTCTAACACTTTTATAGATTCAGTGTTATAGGAATTGCAGAATAATGGAAAATACAGAAAACAGATTTTTAGAAAAATTTGATTATTAGCTTTATAGCTTTAGGTAAGCTGTTTTACTTCTCTGAATCTCAGTTACCACATTTATAAAATAACGTTTAAAAACAGCTGTTCTGGGGCACCTGGGTGGCTCGATCCGCAAAGTGACCTTCTGCTCAGGTCCTGATCCAGGGTCCAGACAGTAAAATCTGCATTCTGGGATCAACCCTCATAGTGAGCTCCCTGCTTCTCCTTCTCCCTCTGACCCTCTCCGCTGCTCGTGCTCTCTTTCTCACTCTGCTCTCTCTCTCTCAAATAAATAAACAAAATCCTTAAAAAACATTAAAAAATAGAAATAAAAACAACTGTTCTTGGGGGCGCCTGGGTGGCTCTCTCACTTAAGCCTCCCACTTTTGTTTTGGCTCAGGTCATAATCTCAGGGTCCTGAGACTGAGCCCGACGGCGGGGTCTGCACTCATGCAGCCTGCTTGAGATTCTGAATGAATGAATGAATGAATAAAGCTGTTCTTCCCCACACATATAACCCCATTTTGCAGGTGAGAAATACTGAGATTCAGTAAGGAAAGTGATTTTTTAAAACACATAGTAATAGATGGCAAAGCCACATATGCCAACCTCCAAATTCACGTTATGGTGTTTGTGCTAAGAGCTCTAGGAAATGAATGAATAAGGGGCAGAGGTGTGCAGAGTTTGGGGAGATCACTTCTGCTTGGGGTGGGCAAGAGCCTGTCTGAGAGAACGACATTTGAGCTGAGTTCTGGCGCATGATTGAGGTTTTAAAGCCTTATCTTTATGTGGGCAGCTCTGAGGGGAGAGCGTAACACGCAGCAGTGATTGAGAGCAAACACACTGAATCGTTAATGAATAAAAAGGGAGTCTTTTTTTCAGTTTTTCTTCAGGGGAAAAGAAGTTTGTTAGGCCCAAGCATTGGAGAGGACACGAGGGGCAAGTCTCCACACTGCCCTCAGTGTCTTTTGAAGTTGACCCACAGTCAGAAGCCTTTGAAAATGTCCAGAGGACACGATCAGATGCATCTACTGACTTCTCCTTTATGGCTTACACGGAGCGTGTACTGGTTGATGAAAGAAATAGGCGAAGTGGCCTTTGCTTTGTGGACTTGAAATATTTCCAAGGACATGGGCTTCTTTGATCTCAGCTGTACAGTGAATTCTTGGCCATCTATAATATTAATCTAATAGTCATCTGCTTTTGAAGATTAGCATTAAAACAGCATGCTTTTATTATTTCAATGTAATGTTTGTGAGAATTATTTATCCTTTAACAACAACAACAAAACAGAGCACAAGATAACAGTGATGACTAAGCTACATTTAACATGACCATAAACTTCTAATTGAATTGTCTCAAAGTGAAGAAATTTCATTGTATTTCTACCAGCAATACTAAATACTATAATATTCTGTCTGGTAAATAATAGACAATTGTTTAGGGGGAAAAAAAAACCCAGCTACACTTAATCATCTCCTTTTAGAAAATACAGTAGATCAAGTAGCAAATGAAATAAGTTTGTTTGGGGCGCCTGTGTGGCCCAGTGGGTTAAGCCGCTGCCTTCGGCTCGGGTCATGATCTCAGAGTCCTGGGATCGAGTCCCTCATCGGGCTCTCTGCTCAGCAGGGAGCCTGCTTCCTCCTCTCTCTCTCTGCCTGCCTCTCTGCCTACTTGTGATCTCTCTCTGTCAAATAAATAAATAAAATTTAAAAAAAAAAGAAAGAAGTTTGTTTGTTTTTAGATTTTTGTTCATTTATTTGACAGTCAGAGATCACAAGTAGGCAGAGAGGCAGGCAAAGAGAGAGGAACGGAAGCAGGCTCCCCACTGAGCAGAGAGCCCAATGTGGGGCTGGATCCCAGAACCCTGGGATCATGACCTGAGCCGAAGGCAGAGGCTTAATCTACTGAGCCACCCAAGTGCCCTGAAATAAATATTTTTATTTGCTATGTACTTTTGTCAATTGTATTTCATTAAAACTCTTCGATGGCTTTCCACTGACTCTAGAATGAAATCCAAACCATTCAACATTGCAGAGCACTTCCTAGTCAGGCTTAATTCTCTGCCATGAGCTTCCTATTCTTGTACCAAATGAACTGCCTGATGTCCTCTGAAGATGGATGACCAGCATCTCCCACGTTATATATTACGTGCTATTTCCACCACGGCATGTTCTTCCCACCTATCTCCACTTGCTTGCCTCCTCCTCGTTCTTCAAGACTCAAGCCAACTTTGCATCACCGAGTCTATCTCTGAGTCTATCTGAGACCATCTCTGAGTCTATCTCCATCCTCATCAAAAGGGATGGGCACTCATGAAGGTCATGGCCACAGAGTACAAAGTCAGTGATGCTCGTCTGGTGTCGTGTCATGTTCTGTGCATCTGAAGTGCATAGCATTTGCCACAGTATGACAATTGTCCATTTACTTACTCGTCTCCTCCATTGGACACTAAGCCCTGTAGAAGAAGTAAATAAGTCTTTACCTCCATTGAGGAGCTAACATAATGCTCTCATTCACCAAATACTCACTGAATGATGGAAAGAATCCATTTTCATATAATAAAAACCTAGCAGGGGTGCCTGGGTAGCTCAGTTGGTAGCGCATGCAACTCAGTCTCAGGGACTTGAGTTCAAGGCTCATATTGGTCATGAAGCCTACCTTAAAAAAAAAGAAAAAGAAAAGACATTGGCCTTTTTCACAAACTGAAACGATTGAATTCTTAGTTTTCCCATCATGAGTATTTGCATTCAAGAAATCTTTATTATCTTTTGCCATGGGTATATTATGATGGTTTTCTTCTTAATAGACATATTATCCCACTTCTACTTTTGGGGACTAAATTTGAGAATAAAAATTAAGGAATTGTGTTTATGTTCAGGATTTAATCTTTATTAAATTTAATATGAAAATAAGTTTTTACTACATGAACATTATTAAAAAGGCATGAAACACAGAAAAACACACAGGAAAAAATTAAAATTCCCTGTAATGTCACCACTCAGACCTAACCACTCTAAGGATTTTGGTGAATATCCTTCTAGGACTTTCTCTTAAATCAAAAATATATTCTTCTATCTCACAGAAATGAGACTTACTATCTATATGTTTGTTGATTTTTTTTACTCGATGATACAAATATATTATGCACCATTCTTAATTTTGTGTAGTATTCCATTGTATTGTCATAAGAATTTACTAAACCAATTCCTCAATTTTGAGGACACTCAAGTTTTATTTATATAGTTTGATTTTATAAATATCTAGCATCCTCATTTTGACTGGGAGTGAAGGGGTGACATGAAAATTGTCACAATTCAGCCTTCAGTAAATACATTGTGGAAAAATATATTTTGCAAAAAACTTTGCAAATAATTGCAAAAAACGTGTGAGGTCTGAATGTCTATGTAAGCTTCTTGAGGGTAGAGATTAAGCCTTATTCATTTTTGTATAGCAGGAACTCAATGAACTCAATGTTCCTGTATAGCAGGAACTCAATGAGTGTTTGGGAATGAATGCGTATTTTACCAGCACTTCAGTCCTCTATTTTTGCATTTTTTAAAAAGATTTTATTTATTTATTTGAGAAAGAGACAGTGAGAAAGAGCATGAGAGAGGAGAAGGTCAGAGGAAGAAGCAGACTCCCTGTGGAGCAGGGAGCCTGATGTGGGACTCAATCCCAGGACTCTGGGATCATGACATGAGCTGAAGGCAGTCACCTAGGCGCCCCTATTTTTGCATTTTTATGTAGAGCTGCCATTTATTAGAGATATTTCTTTTTGGCACGATGGAATGGACACTGACCATTCTAAGAATCACAGAATTTAACAGAATCTTAAAGGAGTTAGTAAAAACTGTCTTTTAGATAATGAGGAGCATGTGTGAATCACCATAAAAACACAGCATGAGTGTAAAGTAGGTGAGGTTCAAGGTAATCTCATATTTCCCAGGCACCAGATGCTTTCCTGCTGCCTTCTTAGCAAACCTCTCCCACTAAGAAGCAAGGACATCCTGCAGCACAGCGGGGAAGACTCTGGGTTTTGAAGTCTGGTAGACTTCTGATGTCAAACCTTGCTGGCCAGTGTTTATTTGTTAAATAAAATTGGTCAAGTTATAGGACGCCTGGGTGGCTCAGTGGGTTAAGCATCTGATTCTTGATTTTGGTTGTGGTCTTGATCTCTGGGTCGTGAGATTGAGGCCCCCCCTTCGGGTTCAGCGCTCAGAAGGGAGTCTGCTTTCCCTCTCCCACTGCACCTCCCCCCTGCTCAGGCACACGGACTCAAATACATAAATAAAGTATTAAAAAATTGTCAAGTTACTTCACCTATAAAATTAGAATTAAAAAGGCCACTTTGTTGTGAAGTTTAAGTGGGCTAAAGTTTGCAAAGCAGTACAGTCCCTTAAACATAATGTGTCCCAGACTTAGAGCTATATTAATATAATGTGTGTATATACACACTTGTGTGTGTGTGTGTGTGTGTGTGTGTGTGCGCACATACATATGGAGGCAAGCAATCACAGCAAGTTGGGGGTGCCATTCAGTTTTCCATGTTTAAGGCTTTTGCTTGTTGAATAAAATCATAAATGCAGTTCAGATCTCATTTGCTAGCCTTGCAATATATTCAATGCAAATTTTCTTTTTCTTTTTCAAGATTTTATTTATTTGTTCATGAGACAGAGAGAGGGGGGAAGAAGCAGACTTCCCACTGAACAGGGAGCCTGATGCGGGACTCGATTCCAGGACCCTGGGATCATGACCCGAGTCAAAGGCAGACACTTAACCGTCTGAGCCACCTAGGTGCCCCAGTGCAAACTTTCTTTAAAAAAATAAAAAATAAAAAATATATATATATAAAATGCTTTTCAAGACAGATTTGCATGAAAGAGTGTCCCTGTAGCCTAATATTGTATTTGAGCTGCGAGAAATTTTCTGTACTTTCCTGAAAAATGTCATGATGAATTAAACATCAGTAGACTCACCTTCTTGAAGGTCAGTAATTTTAAGTAGCATTCGTTAAGGTCACGTGAATGTTAAAACTGTGCTTCAACTACTGCAGAAAAGCGACCTGAAGATTATTTACTTCTTAGACGGTTGTATATTTTGTTGATGAAGTTACAATGTGTCCCTAGAAAAGACTGACTGAATTAGGTAGAGTCTGAAAGATTCCTTTTGGCTACTTGTCTAAAGTGAGTAATGCAGTCATTGAGAGGTACAGATCAATGGCGGATCATTTCTAGTTATTGTTTTTAACATTTGTGGCAATGTTTACATGTAGTTTCATTAAGATCTGCTGCTGCCTGAGGGGAAATCACAACCTTAATATTGGTTGTCTTCTGAGTCTGTAAATCTTCAAGTTCTTTGTAACGAAGTCATCAAAACACCTGTCTCAGTATTTTTTGAAGTAAGGCTCGTCCGCCTCAAAGGAGGATATGGTGGGTTTATCAGTGTGTATCACAGAGTTCTTTTGTCTTGGGCTGTGTTGAACTGCACCAAACGTCTGCTCATTGGGAACTAACTGGGTAAAATCTAGTGACATCTTAGGTGATTGTGACCTTTTCTCTGCCACTCCCCAAGAATCACCATTTTGTCTTTTCAGCTGCATCCACAGTCTTACCCTTAGTCCGTGGAGCTAAGGCTGGACCTTCTCCATCAGGCAATCTGTCCTTCCTCTAAACCAGGCACTTAGAACAGCAAAGGTGGAAAGAGCCTTGTTGTCTCCCTTGGCCATCAGCATCAACTTTTGTGCTTGGCTGAGAGACTTGTCACAGCTGGAGTTGTCTATACGCTCTTCATCTGTATTTCTCCTTCTTTAGTTTCCTTTTCTTTTTCCACGTTTTCCTTTTCCCTTTTAAAACTCAGTGCTTCAGTCTTTGGTACCCGCTCTGCAGGTCTTGTGTGTTCCTCTGTGCGGCGCATTCACTCTCCATTTAAGCTCGCAGAAGTCGTGAGAAAACACATGACCTGGTATCAGCTGCAAGTGTGTGAAGCTTTTACAACTCTTAAGTGGCAAAAACGTGTAATTTTGAAAGCACAGCCAAACTTGGTCTCAATGGCATATTTCTTTTACAAGTTTCCTTTGCATTCTTTTAGAATGGGGTCTAGGACATAGAAACTCAAAGCACCCATTACATTTAATAGCTTACTAAATTTAAAGGTTAGCAGCTGTCATAGGACTGAGTTTCCTAAAGGCAAGAACAGTGCCATCTTTATTTGTATGTCCAGAGTGCCTGGAACCAAGGAGATGAGCATTGAATGTTAAAAATCGGTTTTGAAGTCAGAACACTTATAGCTCCCTTAAAAAGAAAACCACATCCTCGTTCTTTCCATGTGAACAGACTTTGCATTTGTACTGAGGCACTTACTTGTATTCTGTGTGACTTGACATGGACCCCAGATTTGTCACAGCCTGGCTCATTGCCAAGGGCTGCAGGAACCAGATTCTCCTTCTTGGCCAGTGTTCTTGAAAAAATCCATCACTGTGACCCAGATCACGTGCAGCTTGTGGAAAGGAATAGGGCATGGGATTTAGTCTTAAAGAAAGAAATGAAGACTCAGTATGGATCTGAACTCCCCATAATCAAGGAAATTATTTTTTTGTTACTGTCTTATTATATCACTCAGTAGCTTGTATTTGGTGTCTGAGTAAATGTTGATCTGGAAAAGCCTTCCTTCATTTTCAGTCCAGATGATGTGATGTATAGAGTATATATCCTTCTAATATGATAAGCAAATTTTAATAAGAAATATATAAGGTAAACCTGGAAAATTTAGTGCAAATTAATAACTTATTCCACGGTCATTACCCACTTTTTTGTATGAACACCAAGTAGTGTATATGAAATGAACTAGATTATTATTTTAAAAAATCCATTCCTACCTTATAGAAAGGCAGCCCTTTGGCAAGATCATAAACAATATACAGAAGTACCGGTATTTCTCTTGAATACGTTCTGAAGTATATTATCTTTTTTCTGGAAGATCCCTATTTCAGCTAGCATCTAAAAGATAAAATTCAGCTGCCATTTTATAACATGTTGCTAAGCTATTGATTATCACAAAAGAAACATCTAAAAAAGTAAATTTCTCATTAAAATGTGAAATCTCAACTATTAAACAAATTACCTGTAAGCTCTAACATATTTATAAAGCAGAAAGCTAAGGAATAATAACTCAGTGACAAGGAAATACAAGTTTCTTTTTAAAGCCCTACTTTATATTAATGCTGATTCTTAAAATTTGAAACATCTGCTGATTTCAACTATTAAGGCGAAATAAACACAGACATCCCACCAAAGTAATTTTCTGCTAATTAGGCAGCAGTCCTTTGGGTATTTTTGCAGCTAATAATTTTATATTTTCTCGAGAGATTTTTGCTTCGTGTGCATGCATAAAACTTTAATGCATTTTAAGATAGTTTCCTACTCACTAAAAAGAGGGATTGACTTTTGTAGGACAAAATCTACAAATGATATTGTCCAGAATTGCTTTCAACCTTCTAAAAATGAGCACGGGGTTCATTAGAAGCAAGATTGAGGCAATCCTGTTCCTCCAATGATATAGCTCACGTGAGTAGCGAGCTCACTTTTGAGATGCTCGATGATCTTCTGCCATCTGGTGGCCACCAAAGAAGGGCCACTGGACAGAGTGACAACGATGTAGTCTAGACCTAAATTAGAATGCATTTTCTTATTCTACATTCATGCCTCTTGAAGAATTTATGTTTTTGGAGAATTATCCTCTTACTCCGAAAGGAACACCTCACCCTAAATCCTTAATAAACAAACTAAAAAACCCGTAGTTTTTACAGTGAATAGTCCTGTCTCTAATTCATATAAGATTATACATGTATTATTTAAAGTATATATATTCATATTTTTCTGGAACATTTATATACCATTGCTGGCATAACATACATAGGCTAAAATTCCTATTATTAAATACTGTAGATACAATTTAAGTTACAGTTGACGAGGTCACTTGTTAGTTTTGGCTGCCCTCTTGTGTTCACAAGCGAAACTACAAGTTAGTATAGACAAAAGGCTTTTCGGTCCCATTCTGATGATGCTGTTGCAATATTTTCACTGAGTCTTTAGCAGTTGACCATTGGTTGACTTACGTTAACTGCATGGTCTCATGTAGTGTCTTTGTAACTTCAGGTATCTCCTGGAAACAAAGCTTAGACTCTGTGAGCATATCAATCTTTAGCTTTAGAGAACTTTCTCCCTCTCTTTTGCCAATTTATCTGGCCTATGAAAAGATTATACTTATTGATTTGCTCCATTAGCACAATATCAAAATTTTATAATTTTATAATTTTCATCCTCATAATTAGCCCAAATTACCACAGTATGAATGTATTTCAGAAAGTATCAGAATACTCTTTTTGATGGTATTAAATCTTTGGCATGATTCCCAGCATGGGCTTGAATTTGCTGTAAGAAGTCCCTGAACGATTTTCAAAGTATTTTTTCAGATCAGTCAAACAAATCTCCTAATTTCCTAAAATTAATTGCTTAATCTATTTAAAAATGCCAAAGTGGGATTTTTGTCCTCAGTTTCAAAACATACAGAAAGGATAGTTTTAGTTGTTCTCATATGGTTTTCTCTGATAGAGAATTTTACATTATTTCCAGGATTTTGAAACAACATAATGTTTGGCAATAGACCCTGTGTTATAATTTTAAATGCTCTTCATCCTGAGCCAAAGATACCTGTCAGGTACCAAACAAGAGAAATAAAAACATCATGGGATTGAAGATACCCTTTGAATTGGCATGCCAAATGTATTCAAGACAGTGTTCTAAACAATAGAGAAATAAAAAGCTGTGGCTCTTCTGTTTATAACCTGCTGCAAGACGCAGGACCTGTTCAGGAAAAAATAATATAAGAGAACATGCAATTAATGCAATAGTAGTGTTAAAGCAAAACGTACAGTTGAAAATGACACAGCTCACTTCACATTGATCAGAGCATGTGTAGCAGGAGGGAACATTCGACCTAGACGTTTCCTGAATGGGAAGGTAGGAAGCAGATAAAGGAAGGAGGGAAGGAAGAAGTGTTTCAGATCTACGAAATGGCATAAGCAAAGGCTCCATATTGGAGAAGTGTTAACTTTTCACCTTCTGTTAAAATAAAAACACAACAAATTTTCGTAGAATATGTGTTTTTCCTTGTTAAAAGGCTAGAGGCTGACATTGTAATAATAACTGGACTTTTTGTCTCTCTCTGAAGTCTGCAGTTCAGAACCAGAAAATGTTCAAGCTGACCCAGAGAATTATACCAGCCTCCTTGTTACATGGGAGAGACCTCGAGTAGTTTATGACACCATGATTGAGAAATTTGCGGTTCTGTACCAGCAGTTAGAGGGAGAAGACCAAACCAAGCATGAATTTTTGACAGATGGCTATCAAGACTTGGTAACTACGAAGATCAGTTGTTTCGTGTATTGATAACATTGTGGTTTAATTTCCATGGAAAGAACTTAGAAGACTTTAATTATATCATGTACTGATAGCACTAGAATTTAATGTTCAAGGTAAAAATTAGAAATGATTACATATTGTTGCCCTAAACTTTGTGTGAAACTCTCCAGTGCAGAGGAGAGGAAGCAGAAACTATACTAAGGTCAAAACTTACAGGGAATTACACTAGGTTCTTATTTGTCTTCAGTTACAGAAAGGTCCCAGCTTTGCCAACAACAGCATTATAGAGTAGACACTTATACAAAACTTAGGACCTAGAGTTCCTCTAGGGTAGTCTCTCTTTACAAATAAAGGGACTCAGAGAACAGTTAAATACCTTGACTGTGATCTCACAGTTGTGGAAATAATTGAACCTGGAATCTCAGTGCTCTGATACTGTCATATATCATTGCCCCACCATACTCTATCAGCACAAGAAAATAGAGTAGGGGACTCTTTGCAACAAATTCCCAAGTAACAGATGTGAAGTCAATTGAGTTGGAACTTTTGGAATCTGAGGCAGATTCCAAAGGAATCTGATCCACTCCCTTCTCCTCTCCACCCACGCACACACACTAAAGAAAATAAACTACAGTATGAAATAGGTGAATCACTGTATTATACACCTGAAACTAACATTGTATATTAACTAACTGGAATTAAAATTAAAACTTTTTTTAAAAGTTCAGGTTCCTTCTGTGACCTGATTAGCTCAGTATTAAACTTTGTCTTGATAGGGAAACATTGGCCATAGATTGGGATCTAGTTGAGAACACCTTATCTGGGTATGGCCCTAGGAGAGCCCCAGTGCAGGCCAAAGGCGTTATTGAACTGTGCATTCACACAGCTGGAGTCCCACCAGGCCGAGGAACCTGCATTTAAACAAAAACTGTCCTTGATACCATGGTGTTGAATATCGTATGGAAAAAACTGATAAAATGCCTAATGACTTTTTAATCCAGGTGTCTAGAACAGAGATATTATGAACTATGCATGTCATGCAATTTTGAGAATATGCGATTTTTTCATTTCATAATGATGTTAAGAAAATAATAATTCTATTACTGTTTGGCTTATATATTGTTATGACAAAGAGATAGATTGGTTTTTCATTGTATTTTTCACATTTGCCCTTTGCAAATGGTACATGTTTATTTGTCTAAGATATTAATTTGTAGTTTAGGGTACTCATTTAAGAATCTGATGAGTTCTAGTTGAAAATAAAACTTTCTAAAACTAAAATTGATTTTTCAAAACAAACAAACAAACAAAAGCGTAATTCGCAAATATCACAAGTTCAATTTAACAACATTGTGGTTCTTCTTAGATTAATAAAATATATTTTCCATTAACAGATGAGAAAATGTTTTCTAAATTCAGATGTCTGTTATGTAAGTGTCCTGTTGAGAATAATACATCAATATAACTACTGACATCTTTCTTTTAGGGTGCTATTCTCAATAATTTACTACCCAATATGAGTTATGTGCTTCAGATAGTAGCCATTTGCACTAATGGCTTATACGGAAAGTACAGTGACCAGCTTATTGTTGACATGCCTTCTGATGACCCAGGTAAGTCCCCTGTTATGCCTTTATATCTACATCAATTGAGGCTAGTTTATTTAGAGGATACAATGGTGCTTTATCTCTGAATTTGTATTGTTTTGGCCAGAAGGCAAAATGATTTTTTTGTTTTTTGTTTTGTTTTGTTTTTTTTGGTCTGGATCATCAGCTAATTTTTTGAAGCATGGAAACCATTTTCATTCAAAAGATCTGGTGTAGGACAATAAGTAAATTTATTCTAAATGTTGACGTTTTCTGTTTGTGAAATTTAAGAACAGCAAAATCTGTTGTGATGTCTGTAATGGTCATCAAGTGAAAATACCCATGTAAATGTTAAGACTTCTAGTTTGAAAATGAAGAATTGATTTCATTTGTGTTCATTTCCTTTTTCAGCCCCCAAAGCATTTTGTAGTAAGTATATACGTGATCATAAGATCATGTGAGGTACTTTGACATATCTATACAAAACATCTAATAGTTTGTCTTGGGTCCTTTCTTTTTTCTTTCTTTTTTTTAAATGATATGTGTATCTTAGGTATTTTCACCCACTTTCTATAATTCTGTGTGAAGGGGTTAGAGTGCTTTCCTCTTAGTTGGTTTGCCAGGATTGTTTCACAAAGCGAAGCAAAGATGTTGCTTCTAATTGTATTTTATTTGCATGCATTTTTCTATAAGTATTATGGGAAAATCTTTTGATCTAAAACCTTATGCGATAATTAAAGAAAGTGCAGACCATGATAATTTGACAATTTACAAATGTATATAATTAAAGCCTTCCTTTTGTTAGCATAAACAGTTTTAAGGTAAGAGAATGGAATTATGTATGTATGTATATGTATGTATATGTGTATATTTATATACATATAGACCTCATGCTTATGCATATTCATAAATACATGCAAACGTGCATACACAAATGTAAATATTCTGTGGTCATCCTATCATACCATGAGTCAACTCACTGATATTTTTATACATTTTTAATGGATGGTAATATATTAATTAAAGCCTATTCCAGTTTGATGTATTGAAGAAAACACTGGTATGCTGATGAGCCTTTGTGGTCTCTATGATACAGCAAGGACTTTACTCCATTACAAGCTTGTTCATGGATTACCTCAACTGAGGTGTTCTCACTAGTTAAATTTTTAAGCTAAAGTATGTTTGTCAGAGCATTAGATGATAGATTATGTATCCTCCTAAACTGTAGGCTGCAAAACTTGCCCAGATATTTCCCAGATTAAAATGTGGATGGCTATTGACTATTATGACTATCATGATGGCAGTGTCACTATTTAATATTTCGTAGGGTCTGCCTCATGACCTGGGTATAATGTATTGTTTTTATTTAGCATTGATTTTCAGAAAGAGGTTATTGTTAAACAGAATGTGAGCTCTAAATCTTATGGAAACTTGAGCACCCAGTTTATTGGCCCATTAGCAGTTATCCCATACCGTGCACCCCCTCTGGCTGTCCTCCCTCCCCAAAGTTCCCCACATGGATCCACCCAGAAAATGACGTGTTTAACAGAGCAACGTTGACTATATTGGGCCAATGTCATATGTGAATTGATGAAATCTGGCGTATAAAAATCCCCGTGAATGCTGTTGTGTATTTTAGGGTATGAATTATGTTAAATACATTCACTTAATTTGCTACTGTCATTTAATTATACCACTCTCATTTCTGCCCATAAAACAATTTCCCAGGAGTTTACAAAAAATAATTACTTCTAGCTATTTGTGGCATGTCTTTCGGACTCTATCCACCCTGTCAGAATTTTAAACTTTAGGAATTTTTTTCTCTTTTTATGTTGGTGAGATGCTTATTGCATAAAGAAAAACAGACTGAATGTTTATTTTCTGCAGAAGTGATTTCTGAGTGCTCCTGTCCAACTGAGTCTCTATTGGCCCAAAGTACAACATCCTTGTATCAATATGTAGCATTTATATGTAATAACAAACATTGTAACTTGATTTCCATTTATTCAAAGGCTGAGGACACTGTTGTGTCCTCAGATATGAGGATTTATTATGAGATATGAATTTGGGCATAGCATTTAATCTCCATGGATATCTCAGTCCCTTAAAGCACTTTGTACAGTAATGATGTTTTAGTAAAAGATGGTATTTGATTTGATGTTCCACTATGATATTCCTCTTCCAAGCTAATGTTAAAAACTTACATAGGTTAGTCCTTAATTATTTCTACCAAAAAGCCGTCCGTCAAAAGCCAACTTACCCAATATTTGGGGTCTTCTTATTTTTCATAAAGAAGACATTTGTTCTTTTAGAACTCATTTTTCCTGATCTAAAAGGTGGTAATGGCATTTCAATTCATATATTTCCAATTTGTTATTAAAATTACATTATCTTAAATATTGTTTCTGTGGTAAATATATCACAGTAAAAATCTTGACCAAAGTACTCTCTTGTGGTTTAGTGTGATGATACCTACAAGATTTGTGAGTTTTATGATTTATGTGACTAATGGAGATATAGGTAGCCTTTGAGTTTGCTGCTTATTTCATCGTTTTTATTAGTACCATTTCATCCTGTTAATCATGTTGTTCATTAACTTAGTACTATTGTAGTGTATCCTATTGAATTATATATTATTATTTCAGATAAGCTTTCTTCTAAATACTGTATGTAGTTTTTTGCTTTTGTTAAGAAGAAATGAAGGAAGTCATTTTATAGTTGCCTCATTCTTTCAATGGTAGATTTCAAATATTTTAATCCATATCCATGAAAGAAAACTCAACCTTCCAAACTGTGAGTTTAACTTGGGCTAATTTGATTGTTGTTTGTGCATTTTAATTACACTTGTGTACCGCAATGTCACCATAAGACTAGTGGCCATGAAACATTACTACAAATTGCCATTTTCAAATACATGCATAAATTTATATTAAGAAACAATTTGATTTTGTCCAGGAAATCTTGTTAAGTTAAACTGAAATGTATATTCTTTGTAGAAAATTATATTTATGAATAAGTAATTCATAAATATATTTATTTCATTATAACTAAAATAATTGTGTCATTTCTGCATAGAGTTAGTTATTATACAATTATAGAGGAAATTATTTAAGTACATGTTGTAGGGCCTTGATAATTGTATGTGTCAAATTTAAATGCATGCTGAATTAGATCAACACATTTTTCTGTTGTTGTGTGCTTTTCAGTCATATTATAGTTGTGTTTGTTCAATCACTATACATTTGTCCTTGCTCTGCTGTACCATCCTGTGCTATGGGTGTTATTATATAATAATATTTGAAATCACAGTTTGAAGAGATTGCAGTCTACATTGCTTTGCCCTTTTGCACTGTGAAACTTGGCTTCCTTGAATTAAATAAGCCTTGCCTGCCAACCAACGTCAGTGTTGCTTTTTTGTGTTATGGAATATTATTGTGTGACTAACATGTCCTTTTAGAAAACTTAACATTACATGTGCCTCCAAAACCAGAATGAACCAATTGCTTTTGTTCAGTTATCACACTTAACGTGAATTTTAAGTGTTCACTAGAAAGAAAAAATATTAACCATCTTTACTGTTGGACATTTTATAGCCTGTTTGCAGTCTGTTTTGAGATGTGAACGAGAAGACTGTAAACTAGTATAATTTTGAACAACATAATGTATCAGTATTGCCTGAATCAGGTCAGTGGCTACTGAAACACCAGTTGTTTGTGAGGAAGCAGCCGGCCATGAGATCTTGTGCCCATCACCAGAATGACACCTTGGGTGCTGGGAACTCTCTGAGTTAGAAATATGACCTCAGAATCTCCAGGAAGAGAGGAAACATTTTCTAAAATTATTTTATTTCCAAGTTGTTCTGAAGAGGCCCAGGAGCAGATTTTTGGACTATAATGGGGAAGAAGTATTCCAGGGCAACCCCAGAATTTTGGTCAATTTGAATAATCAAATTGGAAACCAAAATGAAGATCCTTCAAAGTGGGTTAATACTTATAGATATGAAGTCATTCACTCTTGGGGTATTTACCCATGACAGTGCCATGAAGCAGAGAGGGATCCAAGGACTGCTTGGAGCCATACATTCTGCCCCTCGGGCCTAAAGCAGGCCCAGAGGAAATGTCTCACTTCTTATAGGGGTGAACCGTAAAGCTAGTTTTTGTAGAACTCATTGATACTCGTCAGGGGAAATGACTGGGTAAAATCATATATTCTAACTTATAAGAACCCAAATCCTTATAGTCAGTTTGTGCTGTGGTGAAGGGATAAAAATAGATCCCATGCAATGACATACTCTGAGAATATAGAAAGAAAAGGAAGTCTGTCCTCAATGTGGTAATTATTCATACCCTACCCCAGCCTTGACAATCAGTAAGAAAATGTTTTTGCCCATTAGAAATATGAAGTTAGGTAAACTTAGATCATGGTTTGCTTGCTTGTTTTTTTTTTTTGTTTGTTTGGTTGGTTGTATTTTTTTTTTTTTTAGATTTTATTTATTTATTTGACAGACAGAGATCACAAGTAGGCAGAGAGGCAGGCAGAGAAAAAGTGGGAGGGGGAAACAGGCTCCCTGCTGAGCAGAGAGCCCAATGTGGGGCTCGATCCCAGAATCCTGGGATCATGACCTGAGCTCAAGGCAGAGGTTTTAACCCACTGAGCCACCCAGGTGCCCCATGCTTGCTTGTCTTTGATTTTTTAAACATTTCCTTAAGCCTGTTGAAGAGAATGGATTATCACTGAGACTTTTTTCCCCACAAAGACAAATTTTTTTCCCACAGAGAAAAATTGACAGTATCATATAAGTATCACTAGCAAATATTTGTTAAAACTTGCCCTTATTAATATTAAAATATTTTAAAAGTATATGAAAAGGTGTGACTCCATTTAGAAGCATTTCAGTAAAATTATGCATTGTGTTACAGGCTGAATTTGAAGGCTTTCATGTCCATGAACTTCTCTAATTGTAGTTTATAGAAAATCATATGAAGGTTCTTGTTTGTCTTTTACAGTTTCACCGCATCCATCCCGTCTTTAAACTCACCTGTACTGATTTCCTTGGAGGTTATAGAGACACAAATGTTTAAAACTATTGAAATCAGTTTAATTTTAAAACATAAAGAATAAAGAGCATGAAAAATAGAAAATGGAGAACATTAATGATCCAAATAAAGGATCCAGACTCTTTCATGGTTGGTTTTAACAAGAAAGAAAAAAAAAATAGAGTATTGAAATTTAACTCAGGGCTAAATTAACATTGTTCAGGGTAAGTAACTTTGAGATAGCCGAAGAGTCAAAGGTATTAATTTTATCTAACTTCTCCTGAGAGGGTGAATCACTTCTCAATTTTTCTTGACTCCTCTAAGTACAATCCATGCTTAGGGCTACGTGATGGTCTTATATTTCTTGCTTTCTTTTCTTTTTTTTTTTTTTTTTTTTAAGGTCTTACATTTCTTAATGCCTAGAAATTTTCTGATAAAAATAAACTCAAAAAAGTCTGTGGGTTTTTTTTTTAACTTTTCTGTATGTATATTTTATTTTATTTTTTATTTTTTTATTATGTTCCATTAGCCAACATATAGTACATCATTAGTTTTTGATGTAGTGTTCAACAGTTCATTAGCTGCATATAATACCCCGTGCTCATCACCACACGTGCCCTCTGTAATCCCCATCACCCAGTTACCCCATCCTCCCACTGCCTTCCCTCCCATAACCCTCAGTTTGGGTCCCGGAGTCTAAAGTCTTTCATGGTTTGTCTCCCTCTCTGATGGCTTCCCGTTCCGGTTTCCCTCCCTTGCCCTGTGATCCTATTCCTAATGTTCCACATCTGAGTGAAACCAAATGATAATTGTCTATGATAATTGTCTCTTTCTGACTGACCGACTTCACTCCGTATAATCCCCTTCAGTCCCGTCCATGTTGATACAAATGGTGGGTATTCATCCTTTCTGATCGCCGAGTAATACCCCATTGTGTATATGAACCACATCTTCTTTATCCATTCGTCTGTTGAAGGACGTCTCGGCTCCTTCCACAGTTTGGCTATTGTGGGGGGGTGGGGGATAAAGGAAAGAAAGGAAGCCTGTGTTACAAAACAGGCCTGGATGTGATCAACATTTCATGTTAATTCACTTTGAAAACTTTAGAGCTTATGCATTTCCCGGGAGGATACTTAGAGGTATAAAGCCTAGAACAGAAGCAGCCTTGGGATAGTGAAGAGCATGAATTTTGGAGATGGAGTGAGATGCTTTAGAAGCTTTCTTGTAATAATGCTCAGCTCAAGCTGAAGCCATTGCAGCCCGGATGAGGCGTGAGGAACAGTGCTTCTCTCGTGGGCCCCTCCGTAATTTGGCATCGGGTCTAGATTCCTCGTTGGAGAGAGAACCAGCTCCTAATCTTTCCTCACATTTGCTGACAGGTTCTGTTTCCGGACTGAGATATCCATGTCCTGGAGATAGACTGATTCTGGTCATTGCGAACTGCAGGCTTGAACGATCCTGGCCAATGCGTTGTTTGCGTAGACAGCACTACTGAGTTTCCCTGGGGAGGAGGGCCTGGAGTGACTCTGGCCAGTCGTTCCTGTCCATTTGGTGTGACACCCTGTGTACATATATATTAGCGTGAGCCCAGATTCACAGTAGTAAAGGAATCATGTGACCCTCAACCAGAAGAGGAACTGAAGGAATAAGTAGCTGAACAAGAAAATAAATCGTGTCAATTCTTTTTTGTTGTTGTTATTAAGATTTTATTTATGTATTTGAGAGAAAGAGTGAACGAATGAGAGAGAGAAAGAGCACACATGTAGGGGGAGAGGGAGAAGCAGGCTCCCCACCAAGCAGGGTGCCCAATGCAGGGCCGGATCCCAGGATCCTGGGATCATGACCTGAGCTGAAAGCAGACGCTTAACCGACTGAGTCACCCAGGCGCCCCTAAATCCTGTCAATTCTCTCCCTAATCCCTGGCATTGCCCGAACTATCAGCCCTGCTAAGGATGAAGCTCTACACTGATGAAAAATTATTTCAGTTTTTTATACTCAGTAATATCAGCCTGTCTGCCTCTCCCTTCTTAGCTTTACTCCCACACAGAGGGGAGGGGGAAGGAGAAGGGAGTTGGAGTCGAGGATAGAGATGAAGGTTTTGAATGCAGTTTCAGATAGGTGTGTGTAACAGTCTGTTATGTAGTGTTCAGTAGTATTGAAACCTAGAATCTGAAATTTTTATTTTTGGAGATTCTGTATTTTCAAAGTTAACAAGTCTTTTTTTTTTTTTCCCCTCTCTCTCTCTCTCTGCTTTCCATCCAAAGGTAAACCTGCAGGGTTGGAATTGTTGGATAAACATTTTAATAATTTTGTTTTTGATTTTGTAGAACTTGACCTCTTCCCTGAATTAATTGGAACTGAAGAAATAGTCAAGGTATTGTAGCTATTTTTATATTAACATGTTATAAAATTAAAAAGTCTTTTTTCAGTTATTGGTTAAGTTTCAGATGTTGCATCAATCAAAGCTCGTGATGCATTATTCATCGTAAGGTTAGTTGCTGAGCTCTGTAGACGGCCACGTAATTGATACACAGGATTCTTCCCTGGAAGAACTGGAAGAGACTTTGATAGAATCATAAAAATAACAAAAAGTGATGATGATGAAAAAAATGAACTTTAAAGATAATTATAGCTATAAACTAAATCTATAATTTAGAATTTTTTCAGTGTTCAAGTTTTTTCTGAAAGACTAATATTTAACCAGTTCTTAATATTTCTACAGATTATTTATAAATACTTTAATGATTGACAGATTGATAATAAATATGAGCACAAATACAAGTTATATATGTTCTTTTGCCCATTCAATATAAATAATTGTGTTTGGATTATTCATCTGATGAGTGTCTGTTGCTAGCATAATGTCTTATATGTAGGTATTCAAGAATATTTATAAATTTTAACATCGTCTTAGTTTTTAAAATAGAGAAGATATGGTGGATGCACCTTCTGTTTCATCCTCAGCCAAAATGTACTGTTCATCCTAACTGAGATTATATGTTAAATCCAGGTGCTATTCTTAATGTCGTATGAATGTATGCATATGTACACGTGTGCATGAGGTCACAGAGTGTGGTAACTAATGCTTCCATCTGGCAATAAATGGCAGTTAGACTGTGTTCTCACATGTATAATTGTCTCAATAGTTTACATATCTTATGGCACTTTCCTCCTGCAAAGGATTATTTTACCAAAGTGAGCCATCTACCCTTCAACAAGAGTTCACAAAATTCAGCTAAGGGTATCTTTGTGTGTATGTGTGCATGTGGATAGGTGTCTACCCAGAAATGATCACCAGGTTGCAGACTGACAGCTTCTCATAGTATCTTCACATGGCAGAGAACAGAGCAGAAGAAGCAAGCTCTCTCATGATTCTGACTATAAGGACATTAATCCCATTCATGAAGTCTCTACCCTTAAGACCTCACTTAATTTCAGCTACTTCCCAAAGGCCCCAGTTCTACTACTGCCACCTTGAGGGATAGGATTTCAGCATACAGACTGGGGGGAGGGCATAAATGCTTCGTCCATAAAGGTGTGTAATGGTGTAATGGCCATTACACCATTACACCAGGAACGCTCCTGGGCCATTACAGGGAAAGGTGTTCCCAGAAGACCTGGGTCACCTGAATGGTGTTTCTAAGGAAAACGCAAAATTAAATAACTAGTGCTAGAAGCATACTTTGACAATTTGTCTTTAACAAAATGTCTGCCCATGGGGGCGCCTGGGTGTCTCAGTCAGTTAAGCGTCCGACTCTTGGTTTGGGCCCAGGACATGATCTCAGGGTCCTGAGATCAAGCTCACTACCATTGATTCATGCAGGCGTGAATGATGGAGGTTGGCAGATTCCTGGAATGTATCTGTAATGGTTGCTAAAACTGAATTTGGAAGTGAATAGTTTGGGGGATGTTTCTTAGATTGCCTTCAAATAAAAATGCATTACTTTGAGGGAAAAAGTATCTCCAGCATGATCAAGGCCTTACAGTAAAATTTTCTAAGTGGAAGCTGTGAAGAATAACGGGTGTGACACAGTTCAAAACCATAGTGGAAGAGAGATTCACAGTAACTCTAAGAAAATGTAGGGAGTATACATTAAAATATTTGTGGTTTCAGGTGTGTATAAAGTAATCATAGAGAACGAATAATCTGTTCTTCTTGAAATGTTGACATGAGGTCACGTGACTTCATAGGTAGCATTAATAAATGGTGCATCATTTTCACCACATTCTTTTTTTTAAGACTTGTTTATTTTAGAGAGAAAGAGGGAAAGTGCGCATGCGCGAGTGGTGGGGGAGGAGGGGCAGAGGAAGAGCGTCTTAGGCAGACTCCCCACTGAGCATAGAGCATGGTGTGGGGCTCGATTCCATTACCCTGAGATTACAACCTGAGCCAAAACCAAGAGTTGAGTGCCTAACTGACTGTGCCACCAGGCATTCCCATCTTCATCAGATTCTGAGAGTTATCTGAACATGGTTTAAGATTCAGATTCTTTCCGTGATACTGGTTTAGCTCTTACCAATTTGTACTCTGTCAGCTTTCTTCTTTTAAGAGACATGACTTTAAAAGATCTGATCAATGACAGTGCAAGCGAACTGGCAAAATCATATCCCACGTGGACTAAAAAATGCCATGTCTTGGTATCTTTTGCAGTTTCATTTTCTTTCTTTTTTTTTTTTAATATTTTATTTATTTATTTGACAGAGAGAGATCACAAGTAGGAGAGAGGCAGGCAGAGAGAGAGGGGAGGAAGCAGGCTCCCTGCTGAGCAGCGAGCCTGATGCGGGGCTCGATCCTAGGACCCTGAGATCATGCCCTGAGCCGAAGGCAGAGGCTTTAACCCACTGAGCCACCCAGGCACCCCTGCAGTTTAGTTTTCTAAGCATATGATTAGATGTATTATAAAATGCACAGTTAAAAAAAGAAAAAAAAAAAGAGCAGAAAGCATGGGTCTTGACTGACCTTTAGCTGGAACGCTCCTGGGCCATTACAGGGAAAGGTGTTCCCAGAAGACCTGGGTCACCTGAATGGTGTTTCTAAGGAAAACGCAAAATTAAATAACTAGTGCTAGAAGCATACTTTGACAATTTGTCTTTAACAAAATGTCTGCCCA